>NC_089786.1:25674634-25687134 GCF_040412425.1 Macrobrachium rosenbergii
CTGAAGAGCCATGAAACATGGTGCCTTATCATGCAAAAATGTGACTTCATCAACAGATAACACATTTTCAGGATCTTTGAGGAAAGGAAATACTCCACCAGTAAGCACAGTTTCTCTGAAGTATTCCCCATTCCATGACTTTCCTTTTCTTTGGTGATCCACATTAACCATTTGGCTGTGCAACAAAAATTCCCAAACATTCAGGAAATTTCACAACTTGGTGATAGCGCACGTCACCGCAGATATCATACAACTTTGCAGCCCAAATGATGTCATTTTTATCATATGACAGTCATATGGATTTTCGTTCCAGTTTCTTTTATCTTTTATAAAAATCAAAGGATTCATCTCTTGCAATGTATTTAGCTATCCAGGAACATGAGATGAATGATGTGCCAGCATCCCTGGCATCTCTGAAGGTTATAGCCCGGATTCGGTCAATCCGTCTGATTTTTTTCTGAATCGTTAGCCATGGGTGTATCTAATTGTCGTCACATTGTTTTATTGTTCAGTCTGAAAATACAAGAAATGTAAAATGAAAAAATAGTTCTTTTTAATAAAAACGGAAACACGATAATAAAATGAAACTGTTGGACCAACAACGCCAATCATGAATGTGTCGTCAACTTATCAAACAAACAGCTGGATAGAAATGTAACTAGTGCCTTAGGCTACGGTTTAAACTTTGCTTTATCTCCTGGCGGAAGGAACAGTGTGGAAATAACTAAAGGACTGTGTAATTTGGAAAAATATAGTGATTTAACGAATGAAGAAGTGAACATGGTTAAGGGAGTGATTTATGGAAGTATGAAAAATCAGACACCACAAACATCCCCAAAAGATTTATGGTTGCTATTAATGAACTGAAAAAGATAAAAATATACACATGACAAAAGCAGATAAATCAGGCCCTTGTAATTTTAAATAAAAGTGAATATATAGAAAAAATGCAAAATCTTTTAGGTGATGATAACACATATAAAGAATTAAATAAGAACCCTGTAGACAATGTGAATAGTGGTTTCAATAAGAAAGTGAAAAACCTGTTTAAAGTTAACGAAAGCCTTATAAAGAAGTTGTGTGTGACCTCTCCATCGTTACAATACATGCATGGTACAATAAAAACTCACAAAACAAACTTTCCTGCCAGGCCAATTATCAGTTCAGTTGGTTCCGCATCATACAGGCTAGCGAAGTACTTAGTGGATATTCTCAACCCATTAGTAGGTACCATCTCAAATGCAAATATCAAGAATAATGTGGACCTGATAAATAAACTAAATAGAGTACAGATTAACAGTGAATCCAGGCTTGTAAGTTTTGATGTAGTATCACTATTCACAAAGGTACCAGTTGATGATCTGATGGCGTTTTTATCTGAATTGTTAGAGAACACACAGCTGGATATCCCATTTTCTAAAAGTACTTTAATTGAACTGATTAAATTATGTAAAACATTGTAAATTTGAATTTAATGGTAAATTTTACTCACAAAATTTTGGTATGGCAATGGGAAACCTCTATCCCCAGTGTTAAGTAACTTATATATGGAATTTTTTGAAAAGAAGATATTAAACAACATAATCCCACGAAAATGTAACATGGTTTAGGTATGTTGACGACATAATATGTGTATGGCCAGGGAACCAAGATGTAAATAAAATTTTTGCCAAGTTAAATCAATTAGTACCATCAATTAAATTCACGATGGAAGTGGAAAATGATGGGTGGTTACCGTTTTTGGATGTCCTCATACGAAGAAATAGTAGTGGGTTTAAATATAGTGTGTATTGAAAACCCACTAATATTTCTACCTATGTGCATTTCTATTCTGGACAAAGCAATAATGTTAAAAAGTCAGTGTTTTCATCTGTTTTTAAGAGCATTACGGGTATATAGCCCTGAATATATTGATGATGAAATAGATAAGATTAGGAATGCAGGCAAGAAATTGAAATATCCTGATAGTGTATTAAACAGTTCATTTGAAGCGGCAAAAAAGACTATGTATCAAAACCAGAAAGAACCTTACAACACAAAAAAATTGCTTGTTTTGCCTTATAATAATAATATGAAAGATATCCCTCATCTTCTTACGAATTTTGGTGTTAATGTCGCATTTAAGAACAATAAAACAATGAAAATGTACTTATCAAGAACTCCTGACAATATTAAAGGGTGTGTTTATAAAATTCCGTGTAAGTCTTGTGACAACTTTTACATTGGCCAAACCGGGAAAGCACTGGAAAGAAGAATTGAACAGCATAAGAAATGTGTGAGATATGCACAGAGGAACAGTGGTATATTTGTACATGTTAGTGAGAACATCATGCTATCAACTGGGAAGGGGCAAAAAGGATTGTATATTGTAACAATGCACTGGAAAGGAATATCATTGAATCTAGATTTATAAAAGAAAGTTACAACCATAATATGAATATCAGTCAAGGGACGTATGATCAAAAGAAATTTGTAAATTGTTTAAACTTTAAGGTAGGCAGTAGAGATGTATGAAAAAAGGATTATCATATTTGTAAACACAGTCCGAGGGTAGTAGTGTTAATGAGTTTCCAAACTCCGTCTCCGTGACACCTGTCAGGTGTGGATCTGAGGTGGCGTTGGTTTGTTTATCAGCATTGTCCCCTGAGAGTATATTGTGATTTTTAGCCTAATGAGGTTTGATGGTTGTCTCTAACGGTTGTGTATGTTCGTCAGTACTGTTCTTGTAGTATATATATTTGTGACTTCTCATACTCTGTATCAGTCCTTCGTCAATGGCTTGGAAATAAAGTCGAAACCGGTCAGGACCTACACCCCGTTTTTTATTTGTCACTTTTGGTAATGTGTGATAAAAGAATAACGTACAAAAGTGATAATAATCATCATCATCATATATATATATATATATATATATATATATATATATATATATATATATATATATATATATATATATATATATATATATATATATAATGTATGTATGTATATGTACCTGTAGGCTTCAAAGTAGCTATCAGAAGGGCATCCAGAAAGGCATTTCTTTTGGCCAATATTATGTTTTACAATATCATTATATTGTCATAGGCTAAACTGAGCTGAAGAGTTACTCTCTAGCTCAGCTTAGCTTTGACAATGCAGTGACATTTGTAATATATATAATGAATAAATAATAAATTGATATACGTATATATATATTGATGTTGCATTGATATATATATATATATATATATATATATATATATATATATATATATATATATATATATATATATATATATATATATATATATATATATATATATATATATATATATATATATATATATATATATATATATATATATATATATATATATATATATATATATATATATATATATATATACATATATATATATATATATATATATATATATATATATATATATATATATATATATATATATATATATATATATATATATATATATACATGTGTGTGTGTGTGTGTGATGTGTGTGTGTGTGTGTGTGTGTGTGGAGTGTCTGTGTTAGGTGTGGATCTGTAGTCTCCATACGGTCTGCACATTTATCGGTACTGTCCCTTGAGAGTATATTGTGATTTCTACCACCAGCCCAAATAAGTTTTAAAGCCACTCCTACCTTGACACCTGTCAGTGGGAGATCTATAGTGTCAGACGGTTGTGTATGTTAGTCTGTACTGTTTCTGTAGTATATATATTGTGATTTCTAATACTATGTATCAGTCCTCCGTTAGTGGCTTGGGAATAAAGTCAAAATCCGTCAGGCCTTTTTTTAACTGTAGTCATATATATATATATATATATATATATATATATATATATATATATATATATATATATATATATATATATATATATATATATATATATATATATATATATATGTGTGTGTGTGTGTGTGTGTGTGTGTGTGTGTGTGTGTGCTTAAAAATCAGTAGATGCACGTGACTTCAGTATATAGGCGAATCAGAATATCACGAGCATGATGAGGATAATACAAGAATGATAAATAATTATACCGGCTGGAAATGATTTGAGAAACTTTGTATTTTTCCTCTTAGTATGTTAATGGGAAATTCATTGGCAGTTGAAATTTGCATCAAACGAGGCTTCATTTCAAACTTAGATGAGTCTCATTTTTACCTTCTGCCTCGAATTGCTAATGACAGAACTTGGTGAATATCCGTTGGCCTTGGAGCAGAAGTTCGTTAGTTTCAATAATGAGAAGAATTGGGAATAAGAACAAATAAGACTAAACGCTAATGATGTCAAGATTAGTTTTGCGTAGGACAAATGAATAAGTTAATCTATCCCAAAAACAAGTCATTTGACTTGAAAAAAAATTAACTGTAACAACTAGAATTAAGAAAAATCCTCAGTGAAAGTAATAACAATAATAATAACAGTAATAATAATAAACAGATTTGTCCTAGAAAAAAATAGAAAGTAATGATTCAATTGCAATAAGTATTGGATAAAAAATCATAAAATGAGAAAATCTTTTTTCTATAAATACCAGCATATAAAAGCACTAAAGGAATGTATTTCGTACGAGGAATTATATCCTCTAGAAGCAATTAGAAATAATCGTAAATCTCCGGAATTTCATTAAGTCAGATTTTGATTATAATTTAGGCGTTACCTTATGAAACAAGAAAGAGAGAGGGACAGAGCTTGCTCTTATACGCCCAAATAGAAGTGAAGACCTCAGATATATTAAAGAGAACATGATATGCTTCCAATAAAGCTTAAAACGGTCATTCGTGTCTTTAATTTATTATACAGTTTGCAATTCTACGTTCTTTTCTCATAATGGATGCATACATAAATAGTGGGCCCCCACCCTCCTTTTTTTTTATTTGCTCTTTAACTCTTACATATGAACCAGTTCATTAAATTAATTTAAGTAAAAAACTTACTCATTAACGTCTGCTGTAAGAATACCTAAAGTATTTTTCGAATATTTAAATCATGTTAACTTAGTGTTGATAATTCCTATCATGAAAATCTGTTAAAAGAAATGTCCATATAAAAGCTGAATAGTAAAATAGAAATGAAAGTAAATCTGCCGTTATTTAAGCTGGCTTTCCTTATAACTTGTTTCTGAATCCAATTTTATGTTACCTCCAGTATAAAGAACAAGTGAGATCATTAACTGGGAATTCCTATTTTGAAGTTCCTTCATACAAGAGTTGATTAAATGGGAATTTTAATGAGTAGGCTTCCGTTTAATTTTTCTTATAGGTCCACTGAAATCTTAGTAAATGATATTAATATCTTTCTCAGTAACAGTGGCAAAATATTGGAGTAAAGTGGTAGTCATTGTTTGCACATATAATGTTAATGTGTCACATTCTTTGCTTGAGGTACATGGCAACGTTTGGCAGTGTGAAAGTTAAGGAAATTTAAAAATATTCTATATTCAAAATAACTTTCTGGTTCCGTAAGTGCATCACAGCTATATGATAGAGAGAGAGAGAGAGAGAGAGAGAGAGAGAGAGAGAGAGAGAGAGAGAGAGAGAGAGAGAGAGAGAGAGAATAAAACCGAAGGATCCAAATTTAGACTTCACTTATAACTTCAAACAACTGGTTTCTCTGGATAACCCAAAATCCAGGACGTAGAACTGACAGAACAACTAGGAAGTAAAAGTTTTAAACATAAGTTCCTTAGTTTCAGGATCTCTGGAAAATGGAAGGAAATGGTATGGCCTGGAGTAAGCTGAATTTCAACCAGAGAAACTACTACTGTGATCAATGTAACATTTATTACTTTTATCATAACAGACAGTGCTAATGTGATTCACAGGAATGACAATGATCTGAGATGTTATAGCAATAACTCGTGGCATCTACGGTTGAAAACAACGTTGATGCAACTCTCGTTTTTCGATATGCCATTGTTATAAAAGAGCATCTTACCATATCATATCCAATATTCTACATGCTCTTGATATTCAGTGGCAATAGAATATTATGTTTCTAAATTGTCCTTAGTCAGCTGAATAATGATATACAATAATTCCTTCGTTGAAGTTCATTTCGTTGGAGATTATCGTTTTGTCTTGATTCTATTTTGAATATTGCGTGAAACGCAAACGATGGACGAAGGCTTTCATTTGCATCGCTTCCTAATTTCCAAAGTGTCTGTTGCTATAAAATAAGTTCTCAATAAAATATTCATTGCTATTGTTGACGTAAACTGGAAGAAAAAAGAAACAGGAAGATAAGTAGCAGTAGCTTTTTTGACGCAAAAAGGATTTTTTCACGATACTCGAAAACATTTTGGTGTATTGCAGCTTTGTTAAGTAATTTTGCAGAGGATTTTATAATACTTTGTGTGAATAACTACCGGTTACCTATTAAATGTCCTATTTGAGTGCTTGAAGTCTGAGGAGATAATTTACTACCTAACTAATATTATTTTATTCATTCTTTTTGGAAAAATAAAAGAATGATAAACCGACCTGATGCTATTTAATGGCACTGCTAAGTAGTTATTACATTTCTATGCCATATTATATAAATTAAAACATAAAAAATCAGTGATATTATAAACTCCATTTGGTAAGATTTGGAGAGGAAGACAATGATGCCTTCCACTGATAAGAAAAGCAGATGTAAGTAATAAGATAAATGTTGGTTTTGTTAATTGGATCGACACAGGTAGTGCTACTGATACAGTGGGCAAAATTATGAATACATATAAAAATAAGTTAATACATCACTTCTTATCATAAACGGTCCCATAATTATATATTTTCGAACGGCTTGGTGGGATCCCTCTCGAAGATAATTTCGTTACCGATCTGCTCCTGTAACAGAAATATTAGCCAAAGTTACATTCTGTTACTTTGCTATATTTCATTATGTATTTGTATATTTTTGCAAACGATGTTGTCCATTTTAAAACAGAAATTGACAAGACAACGTTAATTATCACAAGGGTCACATGGTAATTATTGTTACTTATATATAACATTCATTTCCCATATATTAAAAGTGAAAGTTCATAATAAGTAATAGCTGAACTCACACTCACACAAACACACACACACACACACACACACACACACACACACACACACACACACACACACACACACACACACACACATATATATATATATATATATATATATATATATATATATATATATATATATATATATATATATATATATATAGTGTGTGTGTGTGTGTGTGTTTATGTATGCATGTATACCGAACGGCTTTCCATATTCAAGAAAGCGGCTCCAGCTCGTGTCATACTTATTCAATCAATCTGCGACCCCCCACGTTTAAGTGAACTAGTAGGTAGCTGGCTCTCGCCTTTGGTCTATAGACGTGCCAACCCCCGTACCCATTTATTTCCACAACTGGATATATTTCGCTGTTGTGAAGCTTTCCATTCAAGGGATAAACGAGGGAGGAAATTGCTTTCCTTCTCACGCTGGCTCCTCAAAACCTTCAAAAACAACGTCATTTTGTAGACACGAGGTATAGTCAGAAGGCTGTATACCATTTTGGTTCCAGCCTTCCAAAGGGAAAAGAGGTATGTATGCATTTATGTATGTATATATGTATGTATGTATGTATATGTATGTATATATATATATATATATATATATATATATATATATATATATATATATATATATATATATATATATATATATATATATATATATATATATATATATATATATATATATACAGGGTGTCCATAAAGTCTCTTTACAATATAAAAAATACAGTATATTACAAAAGCCATTGATGGGATATCTTAATCAGATTTTTCTATGTGCTCAGCAATTATCAAAGTTTTTAATCACATTGCATTTGTGCATTTCAGGTACCCTGTTGATGAAAGAGCTACTGTTAAATGGACCCCTAAAAAGCTGCTATTTCTCAAGAAAAGGCACATTTTGTGTCATGGTTTATTGAAGCAAAATCGGATATGCAGACTCAGCGAAACTGCAGAACTAAGTATGGAAGTGATCCACTGTTATGAAAGTCAGTTCATGCTTGGAAAAAGAAATTTATGGAGACAGGGAAAGCATTGGATAAAGGGAGGAGTGGACGACCAAGAACATCCAAGGAAAACATTAATTGCGTAAGACAAGCCTTTGATTATACTCCTTCAAAGTCCCTCTGTATTGTTGCCAGACACTTACAGCTACCATGTGAACATTGCACAAAGTCTTAAGTAAGAGCTTGCGATTTTACACTTACAAAGTGCAACTCATATGGACACTCGAGCCAAATGATAAACCAAAATGAAAAGAGATTGCAGTTAAGGTGCTGGTACAAATTTCTGAGGATGAAATGTTCCTCAACCAATTTTGTTTTAGTTATGAGGCAACCTTTCACGTTTCACGGAAACCGAGCACACATAATGTGAGAATCTGGAGATCAGAGCATCCTCTTGTGACTAGGAAACTTCAGTGAGATAGTCCAGAGGTGAATGGATGATATGGGATCATGTGTAATCAAATCAGTGGTCCATCTTTCTTCAACGAGACCTCAATTACTGCAGATGTTTACCTTGACCTTTTGACTGAATATGTGGCACCACATTTTCTAGCTAGATGGTGCACACCACATTGGGTGTTCATAAATCAAACATTTCCAGACCGGTGGATTGGAAGGGATGGCCCAATTCCCTGGCCACCTCGTTCACCAAATATCACTCCCCTGGACTTCTTTCTATGGCGTTATGTTAAAAATATTGTGTATCGAACAAAGTTATAGGACATCGCTAATCAAGCTTCTCATAGCATCTGCACCTCTTATCTCCTACGATCTCCATGAAAATTAAACATAAAATGGCCTACAGTATTACCTGCTTATTCCGTCACCTCAATGTTCTTAAAGGCGAGAATTTCAGTCTCAATATGAAAGTCTCAAGGTATAACCTAATCAGCGAACAACTCTCCCTGGGGGAACATACTGACACCTCTAACAGGGGTACAGGCAAAGGCTCACCATCTACCACAAGTGCCAGGCATCCGTCCGGACACCGAGTGTCTGCACACCCCAGCCAGACACCCCCAATCACCCACATGTTTAATTTATACTTTTCCCTATTTCATGATTAGCGATGGATACATTAGAAATATTGTCATGGAATATTTTCAGCCTCAAGTGGAACACTCCTCCCCCAAACTAGTTCTGCAAATACTTCAAAGGCATTATTGCATTGCAATGCAATAATGCCTTTGAAGTCTTTGCAAGTTACATATCACAATAGTTATACTGTTCAGGTAGTGATGTTTTTGCATTTACGTAAAGCAGTCTGATACACTTACACACTTGTTATGTTTCAAGGCGTAATGTACTCCTGTCAACTTGGCAGAGACAGTAATAATATCTAATATTTTAGTGTATATACATATGCTATGGCTATAGCCTTTCGCAATAATTGCATTATGATAATGCTCGATATTAAAAGTTTTAGATACGCATTTTTTTATGAAATATTTCAAAACTTATACAATAATCAAAATACTGTTAGTCAAGAATAAAAATAATGATTCTATAAATGAATTTGTATTTACAAACTAAAAAGAAAGCCTCACAGCTGAAAATTTAGTTTTGTAAAGTTGCCAGTTTTTCAAAATACAAGATGACCTAGAAAATTTTGGCAACATTGTTTTTTTAGGAATCTTCATGTCCTAAGGTTTCCAAAAATGTATAGTTTATAAAATCCCCAAAAATGCCAAGGAATCTGCATTTCAGAGCATAGCAGACCTAACTAACTATTGCTTTTCAGTGTGTCACAAAAAAATTACTCAAAAGAACAACGTTATCCCATTTACGATTTACAATATACACCAATCATTTTCTTAAGTTTCAGTTTACTAAAACTTAATGTCGAGTAAATAAGAGAAAGAAGAGATTTTCAAACACAAAAAATTTTCATGTAATATGGAAAAGTTCACGATATTACCACAAAACATTGCAAAACCATGTACAGCACTTAAAGTTTACAAAGGAACTTTGCTTTGGTAATAACTCACAGCCAGTCGCAGATACCGATAACAAATAGATCTCATATATAACAAGAATAATAAAATAAAATGTTTTAAATACATTGACGTGGAACAATTATAGGAGCCCCCTATCCTCATTTTACTTGTCTCCAAATTAAACTGAAAAAAAAACACATAATGAAGACAGACATTTCAACTAAGATGCAGTCATAAATCTCTTTATACCAGGCCTGATGCCAAATTTTACAAGTTTTTGTGAACACACACACACACACACACACACACACACACACACACACACACACACACACATATATATATATATATATATATATATATATATATATATATATATATATATATATATATATATATATATATATATATATATATATATATATATTATATATATAATCAGAAAAGTTTCAAACGTCTACCTTATCTCGTTCTACCTGAAATAATATATTTTCATATATGTTACTGAAGGGAATTTTTTAGTTGATAATAAGTTAATGTCCCGTGAAACTGGGGGAACCAGCGACGGACGAGGAATCAGGACTACAGTGACACACTAACGCTGTCGGCCACAAGAGGGTATAAGTGAATAACATCTCCCATCATCTCACTCTCTTATGGCCGACAGCGTTAGTGTGTCACTGTAGTCCTGATTCCTCGTCCGTCGCTGGTTCGAATCTCTCACGGGACGGTGGACTTATTATCAACTAAAAAGTTCTTCGGTAACATATAATGAAAATATATTATTTCCAGTGTAGATGAATTGGATATTAAAATTGACGTTTGTAGCTGACTGACTTTATGAATCACGGTGATGTGATAAATAGTCATATATGGCTACATGCGACAAAACGCACTACACGGTGAACATGGCAGAGGAGGGTGGATATCGTCTCCAAAACGCAAAACACCTGAGTTCGACGGGTGAGATGATGGGAGATGTTATTCACTTATACCTCTTGTGGCCGACAGCGT
The DNA here is from genome assembly GCF_040412425.1 of Macrobrachium rosenbergii. NCBI lineage: Eukaryota > Metazoa > Arthropoda > Malacostraca > Decapoda > Palaemonidae > Macrobrachium > Macrobrachium rosenbergii. Next base: position 25,685,642 of record NC_089786.1, read on the forward strand.
TAGTGTGTCACTGTAGTCCTGATTCTCGCCCACGCTTGTTCTGACCTTACGGACGGTGGACTTATTATCAACTAAAATTTTCTTTGGTAACATATATGAAAATATATTTATTTCCGAGGTAGAGTGAATTGGATATTAAAGGACGTTTGTAGCTTTCTGATTGTATATGAATCACGGTAATGTGATAAATAGTCATATATGTATATATATATATATATATATATATATATATATATATATATATATATATATATATATATATATATATATATATATATATATATATATATACATATATATATATATATATATATATATATATATATATATATATATATATATATATATATATATATATATATATTATATATATATATATATATATATATATATATATATATAACTATATATATATATATATATATATATATATATATATATATATATATATATATATATATATATATATATATATATATATAATATATATATTATATATATATATATATATATATATATATATATATATATAAACTCTGAAATTGATATAAACTGAAATTGATATGGAAGAAAGCAAAAAGTAATTCAGAAGAGGTATTTATTTAAGTTTCTCTCTGAGAATTTAATATTTTGTGTGGCCTCCATGTGCCTGTACCACAGCTGCATTCTTGAGGGGTATGTTTTCAGAAAATCACAAAAAACCTGAGACTCAAACTCCATTTCCCTGAGCACTTCAGTCACCTCTTCGCAGGTCGTCGAGGCTTGGTATAACATCATGTCCATGCTTCAACACGATCCTTTAAGATACTACCAATGTTTTCAAGGGAGCTTCCTGGAAATTCACTTGCCGAGAAGAAATCGATACCACTGTTTTGAAGCAGCTCCTGTGTCTGAAGAGCCTTGAAACATGGTTCCTTATCATGCAAAATTGTGACTTCTTCAACAGATAACACATTTTCACGATCTTTGAGGAAAGAAATACTCCACCTGTAAGCACAGTTTCACTGAAACATTTGCCATTCCATGACTGTCCTTTTTCTTTGATAATCCACATTAACCGTTTGGCTGTGAAACAGAGAAAAATTCCCAAACATTCAGGGAATTTCACAACTTGGCGATAGTGCACGTTGTCGCTGATATCATCCAACTTTGTAGCCTAAATGATGTAATTTTTATGATTTGGCTTCATGACAGTGTAAATGAAGATTTCATCTGATGTGGCAACATGGAGAAAGTCAGTTTCATCCCAATCTTTAAGAAATAAACCACAACACCATGCATGGTCTTTTCTCTGTTGCTGAGTGATGTTGGGCTTGCTGATAACATGAAAAGGTGTGATACCAGATTTTTCCAACTCACGATATACAGCAGTATAACTTCTCTTCTTTCCCCTTTTTGTTTCTAGTTCAAGTGCCAATATACATAAAGACTTTCTTGGTCTACTCACTGCCTCAGCTATGATGTCTTTTGACTTCTGAGAAAGGACTTCAGGC
>NC_089786.1:25699634-25732805 GCF_040412425.1 Macrobrachium rosenbergii
ATATATATATATATATATATATATATATATATATATATATGTGTGTGTGTGTGTGTGTGTGTGTGTGCGTGAGCGTATGTGTGTGTATTATATCAGCATGGATCTGTTGGATGATGAATAAATTACTCAAAAATTACTGTAGAAATTTATTCGCCTGTATATGTGTGTATATATATGTATATATATATATATATATATATATATATATATATATATATATATATATATGTGTATGTGTGTGTGTGTGTGTGTGTGTGTGCGTGAGCGTATGTGTGTGTATTATATCAGCATGGATCTGTTGGATGATGAATAAATTACTCAAAAAATTACTGTAAAAATTTAAAATTCATAAGAAATTAAATTCTGCAAATAAAAACACAACAGAACCAAAGGCCGCTAACCAACCTTAGGTGGAAGGCAAAAGACAGCATGCTTATAGAGAGAGTTAACTCAGGTAAAGAAGCTGAGTAGAGAGGTCTGGGTATTTAACTGGGGACTAGTTATTTTATAAACAATGACTCAAGTATAGGCAATCCCGTGAGGACTTGTTGTTTGGCTTATTATGCTGGAATAATTTCTTTCCATTCGAGTTTTACGAATTTTGGAATGAGTTCTGATATTAGAATGATTTGGATTGGAGAGCCGCAGCCAGGACGATAGCTTATTCCCCGATGGGAGTCGAATCTGACCCTCAGCAACCTCCTCGTGGATCCGACATGTCGCAGAGTTTCACATAGGGCAAGAATACTTATACACCAACAGAGGGATAGAAAAGGGCTTAATCTATCGTTGTAGTTATAAAAGGAACCAAGTATTAAAGGATTTTGGGGAATTAATTTTAGATTAATCGCACAATAATGATTGTGGATTATTTGTACAAACCATTTTCTAAAAGTCATCGTGTAAAAATGGAAATTGGCGTAAGAGTTTAATTTCGGTACTGTTGGGGTTTTGTGACATCAGTGAATTGTTTGTTTAGAAAAATGCGAAGTTGTTGAAAAAATAAAGCTTTGGAAAGCAGTTATTCATAAAATATCCCGAGAGAAAATTAATTTCTTGATGAAAGGATTGCCAGTTAGATGTAATAAAAAACGCACTGTGGGGAAGAGTAAATAAGGAGATAAGCTTAGAATTGTAAAAACAGGAGCTGCAGTAAATGCATAATAAACCAGTAAACATCTTCTAAAAATATATATATATATAAGTATAAAACTTAATATTATTATGCTTAGAACTGGCATATGCTAAAAAAAAAAAAGAATGAATATCAAAGTCATTTTTAAATAAGGCAAAGGTATCATCAATATATAAGATTCAGAGGCGTCGTGCACGGTTTTTTTATTTGACTCCTTATCAAAGAATCGGATGAAGGTGAAAGTTGGCATATGAATATTTCACAACCATACATTTTATTTTCTAACATCATCTTGTACCTATGACTTATAGTTTTAGCTGATCATAGAAGAACACACCACTTTCTGTAGTCAGAGACATTAAAAAGTCATTCATGGCTTAGAAGACAGTAAATGACGTTTACCTGTGACGTTACAAATGGCTCCACCCTCTAAGCTACGTCATAATTCAGGATAATACTGAATTATCTCATGAAGTTTAAGAATTGAATTACTGACGATGAAAATACATTTCTCAAGTAGTTGCAAAGATGCTAAATGATCACCAATGATCAAATAAATAAACCTGAAGGCCAAAATTATACATTCTGCTACTATTACTACCACTATTGCTGTATTTCCACGGCAGCATAGATGCCCCCGCCCACATCAGAATCTTTCAGCTATTCATAAAGACTTTGCAAATGTTTCTTTATTGTGTAATGGGTCCTGGCCTCCCAGAATTCCGGTTTTCATTTGAGAAATGTATAAAGTAATTTTCCAAGTTAAATATGCAGTATTGCAAATGAGGAACAAACTCATGCATTCAGGGAAGGAGTCCTGTCAAAGAAGCAGTGACTGAAATGTCGTAAAGTTTTGGTAAGTTTTCAGCAGTTCTCATCCAGGCAAATAAATGAAAGTTCATACTGTTATAGCCTTGGACATCACATATTCGATTTATTATCTATATGTAACTATGTTTTACTTTATTGTAATAAAAATCATCATTTCTATTGGCGATGGAGCTGAGCATTATTACCCTTATGAAACAGTACTATATGGCACAAACCTGAGAAAGAACGTGCGAGCGAATGTTTTGTTTTATTTTTTGGTATTTAGAGTTTCGTTATTCATATCGTTTTTCATTTTAAATTTTTCTTTTAGCCTTTTATCTTATTTCATTTTACTTTCCTTAATTCATGGGTGACAGGGCATGACAATGGGTAGACATGCCAGTTCCAGTCACCCTCAAGCATATATAATTACCGATTATCGTAGGAAACGTAGCTGACCTGAGGAAATCAGCGATGATGACTCTGAGGGGAAACAAGGGTTGCCATCGTTCCCTTTTTCCTCTATCATTGTTACTATTGGTGTGGGTATATCTTAAAAATATTTCAAATGAAATGTATTTTACTTTTACTCTGTGTATTTGTAATTCCCCTTTAAATGTAAAATGAAACACCAAAACTATTCATAATCTATTTACAAATCACAATCATCATCACTATCAAGGAAAAGATCATCATCATCCTCATCATCACTGACTAAATTAATGATGACTGATCCACGTAAGTCTCCCGATGTTGTCAATTCCCAGTACTCCTCCTCAAAATGACGTGATTGTCGAACTGCTCCTGCCCACACTTCCGGGGTAGCAGAAAGCCTTGCCTCCTCCAACCTGGCCTGCAAGTCAGACCGCGTAAATCGACGGAGCGATGAACGCACTTGCCTCTTCATATGACCCCACACCTGTTCAATGGCGTTGAGCTCTGGGTGAGCGGGTGCCAAGCGCACAACTTCGTGGCCCCACTCCCGGATGATGTTATCCACCACATATCTCCTTTCCGGACGATTCTTTTGGCAAACGAGCAACAGCTCAGATTTTGTGGCCAAAGGTGGGAACGATATCCTACGCTGCTCCAGCCACCTGTCGAGAAAAGTTAATTAATCATTATTAGAGGAAATAGACCATAGAATGCTAATTTACATACCGTTATTACTGTATCATTAAACTATGATTTGATATTGTTTCCATCAAGAATAATTTACTGACTTCACACAGTTAATAGAATATTGAATCATATGAAATTTCAGTCAAGTCATTAACTTTAATGCGTGTGTATACGTATTTCATGATGTCTATATATATATATATATATATATATATATATATATATATATATATATATATATATATATATATATATATATATATATATATATATATATATATATATATATATATATATATATATATATATATACACACATATATATATATATATATATATATATATATATATATATATATATATATATATATATATATATATATATATATATATATATATTGTGATTTATTGTAATTACCTTACGAGATCCGCCTTTCTGTTTGCTGACGTAGGGCATGGACTCTCCTGGGTTAGTGTGCTGTGATATGGTGCATTATCTAGCACAAGAACCGATGGCTCCGGGAGGACGGTAGAAGCTGTGTCGTAAGCCACTGTTCGAACAATTTGGCATTCATTTCGCCATGATAATCTCCTTGATTGGACTTAGCGGGGTAGCACAGATACGAGCCTTCAATGAAGCCTTCATTGGTGCCAGCAGCTACCACCACAAATCGTTCACCTTCTCCTGGAGGGACCTGACGGCTGTAAGAGGGACTGGTGATATCCTGCGGTGTCTGCCCATTCCCTGCTATGGGTCATTCTAGTGGTGAACCAAGTTTCATCAACGTACACCACCTTCCTTCCGTCCTCCTGAGGCGTCGTAGATCCTGTAGAGCATTAATTCGGCGGCAAATTATATCCAGAGACTCCTTCCTCACATACATTTTTCCGTTGTGTAGTTTTATACTTGAATCCCAGAGAATGCAGGAGGCGGATTACTGAACTCGGTGATGTCCTTTCTGAGATAATGCCAGCTGTTTTAAGGTCCATTGTTAGAGAGCCAACTGTAAATACTCCTTCTCATCAAACTTTCTGTGGATAAAGCGACGAATCGCACCAACAGTAAAGTTATCAAAGGCGGATGGTGCTGATGAAACTGGTGTTACTGACGATGGTGAATGACATGAACTGGAGGTACGGAGGCTGACTTTGGCCCTTACTGCCCCTGCAGTCATGCCCAAAACTTGTCCAACGCGGTCATAAGGCCTTAAAGGACAGAAAGAATATATATAATTATATATATATATATATATATATATATATATATATATATATATATATATATATATATATATATATATATATATATATATATATATATATATATATATATATATAAAGCAATTATACATTGATTATGGAAAACAACAAATCTTAAATCAGATGGTCCATTGCTGTACTGATAACTTGAATACATTACTGGTTGTATTTAGCTTTCCCAAAAATCTTCTCAGAACAATAATAATTCTATAAAGACTGAACAATCCTTTTACACTCTCTCTCTCTCTCTCTCTCTCTCTCTCTCTCTCTCTTCTCTCTCTCTCTCTCTCTCTCTCTCTCTCTCTCTCTCTTCACTACATAATGGGTACTCAATGGAAATGTTCACAATTCAAAAGGCATTGCAATAGTTATATTTTTTTCGCAAAATAAAAATCAGACTGGAAGTAATTACGTAATCTGAAATCGATTTCTTACCTGTTCAAGGAGTAGTAAGTACTACCACGGTTTTTCTCCCGTATACAAGGTTGCAAGCCGCAAGGCAAATGCAGTTTTGCAACCACGGGGACAATTCCAAATCTTATTAGCCATTCTTTGATCTTTTGACAGGTAAGGGTTTAAAGCTGACGAAACCAAGTGAATGAGTTTGTAAGTTTATGGGCGGGACTAAATTCGTCATAGATTGTTTACTCTACCTACGTCATAAACGTTTGAGGATCCTTGCCACGTATATCCCTGGATACGGCATTGGCAAACCAATTTACTTTATGAAAATGAAAACTATCGAATTTCATTACTAGATATATTTCTCGATATATTTGTATGGTTGTGAAATATTAATATGCCAACTTTCACCTTCATCTGATTCTTTGATAAGGAGTAAAATAAAAAAAACCGTGCACGACGCCTCTGAATCTCATAGTAGCATAAAAAATAAACCTGGTGAAAAGTTAAGTATACCTTAGTTTTATCAGACTACTGAGCTGATTAACAGCTCTCATAGGGCTGGCCCAAGGATTAGACTTTATTTAACGTAGCTAAGAACCAATTGGTTACTTAGCAACGGGACCCTCAGCCATTGTGAATCCGACCCACATTATAGCGAGAAATGAATTTCTATCGCCAGAAATAAATTCCTCTAACTCTTCATTAGCCGGCCGGAGAGTCGAACTCGGGCCTACCGAGTGCAAGGCCACAACTCTACCGACACTTCCGACGAACAGCTTAAACCTGGTGAAACCTAAGTGGACATTCATGTAACATGCGCTCTTCCAGCGAGTACATGAAGATGTCGGCAAAAGTTGGGCCCAGAGGGGAGCCCATGATACACCGTCAGTTTGCGTAAAAAGCTTGCCATCAAAAATAAAGGCAGTGTCCCGCACTGCCAGCTCTAAAATTGCCTTAGAAAATGTTCGAATAAAATTGTTAAAAACTGCATCTGGCTCAGGAAATGCGAATTCTAAGCATAATAACATAAAACGCAGGTTACAAGCAGTGTTGTCTTAACTGAATGGATATCAGTAAAAGTTGGTTTACATCAGCGATCTGCTTTAAACACATTTGACCTGCTTATGGATGTGTTATCTCATGCTGTTTTATAATGAGATTCTAGCGACCCCGCGGCAGACCTGCGATCAAAATCTGCTTTCTGTCGCGATGAGTAGCGAGGGAGGAAAGACCACGTGGTCGAAAGAAATACAAATTCTCTGGCACGTCTTTACGCAAATATCTCAATCACCGTAATGTCATCTTTCAAGTATTTGTATCATCTTGCATACTGTTACGCCAGCTTTCCGGCAATGTATGTATAACTGTCAATCAGATGTCTTGTAACTATCCATAGCATGTAAACCTATGTCTTTGAAGAAACACATACGCCTGAATTTAATCCCTTCCTCGATCTGTCAAGAGGTTGGGAGTACTTTGCGTCTCGCACGAGCTATTGACCTGTGCAAAAGTTTTGTAAATAAATTCGTAAGCTGTAGACCTTCGTACCTCATTCCGTACCTCACTCACAACATCATGATTTGCAGCACCAACAGAGGGGTATTGGAGTCAAACCTAGAACAATGGAAGAAGGTACTGGAAGACAGAATTAAGGAACAGTGTAAAGAAGAATGAATATTTAAGGTTCAGTGAAGATCAAGACTTCGTGATTAGTATGGCAGGGACAAGGTTGAACCGAGTAGAAAAATAGCCTATAGGTATTTTGATTCATCAGTAACTGGTGATGGAAATTTGGATGTAGAAATTAAACACAGAGTGCAGGCTGGATGGAAAAATTGGAGAAAGATGTCAGGTGTCTTGTGTAACCTCAGAATCGACAGGATCAGGAATGAAAAAATAAAAAGAACTACTAAAGTTGTAGAACCATCAAAGAAGGACCAGGAAAGAAGGCTGCAGTGTTATGGCCATGTGATGAGGAGGGATGAGAATGATGCTGATGGAGGTGCCTAGTGGGAGAGCGAGCGGAAGACCGAAGTGAAGGTGGGTGGATGTTGTTAAAGAAGATCTGAGGGACAAACAATTGTCAGAGAACCATGTGTCTGACCTAGCCAGGTGGAGGAAAGCTGACAGAAACATTGACCTGACAGAAACATCGACCTGTCAGAAACATCGACCTGACAGAAACATCGACCTGTCAGAAACATCGACCTGACAGAAACATCGACCTGTCAGAAACATCGACCCCACATAGAAGTGGGAAAAGATTCAGAGGAAGAACAAGGAGATTCATTAAATTAAAAGTTACCACAATTACAAAAATCATAATCACAAAAATTTCAACTGTTAATGTAAATTATTATAGGATTAAAAGGACCTCAAAATAAAGTAAAAATTATTCAAAATTACTAAACAATAACGGGTAACACGACAAATTACTTACAATTACAATACATTACACATGAATAAAACAGAAACATACACCATAATAAAGAAAATAAAAAATAATAGGGTTAACACAACATTACCAGAAAGCCAGGAAAACACAATATCATCAACATCCCGAGTTCTTAAAGAACATTAACTACCGAAAAACCTGGAAAAAATCTTAGGTTGAAAAACCCTCTGCAGTAAATAGTGGGGGACACTCCAGGCACTCAGGAAAACGTGACACAACAGATATGATACAAATGAGACCACTAAACATTACCTCCTACAAACTTTTACACAGACTATACTATACAGATCCCTCATCCTGCTATTGATTATTCAGATCTCTATATCTTTGCTGACTAAAGCAGTCAGACACGGGGAATCGGTCGTCACCTCACCTACGCCTCTTGTTCCAGAAAACAATCAGAAAAGAATAGTTCCAATTGACCCAGCAAACAAATACCATAAACAAAGAGGCAAAAACACTTACAATATATACAAACACCCACGCAGAAGGCCCATCAGCAGCACGTCAAAAAGCCACACACACATACATGCACTGAGCCATTTACCTCTGTCTTGCTCTCACTCTCTTGGTTCCTGGATAGTAAGACCTTTCGCTTAAACTTGCCTTCAACTTTAAGAATCTCATTCAATTAAAGTTTTCATTTTCAATACATACATACATATACATACAAACATACCAAAGACGAACGTTAATTAAACTTTGACATCATTCTAGCTTACCTACAGAAACAATTGCTTTAAATCAGGTAGGATAAAACGAACAGCGACCAGGGAGGAAAAAATCGTAGCAAGCGCCTAAATTATTTCCCAACGACGTCTGAGATGTCAGATAAATATAAGCAAATATGAGAGAGAGAGAGAGAGAGAGAGAGAGAGAGAGAGAGAGAGAGAGAGAGAGAGAGAGAGAGCCAAAAGCGCCAAGAGATAAGAAAACTTTTATCGAAACGATTCTTAGAAGCTCAATAACGAGGACCGACAACACGGTCCCTGTCTTCTCGTGTGTGCATTGCACGCCTGTCGAGATTTCCTAAGAAAAACGCCCCCATAGGATGACCACATTTCTATCTACTTTCTTCCATAAATTGTTTTCTTTCTTATTTACTTGCTTTGTTATACGCTTCTATTGCATTATTATTTTTTTTTTTGCGTACTGTCTTAATAATTACTATAAATATGTTATGATTTAGCTTAAGGATGTCTCCTTTGCAGACCTGAAGTTCATATGAGGCCTCTTCTCCTTTGAACAATTTAACACAAAGTCTCCCTAAGCTAGGCCACCCACCTCAAGGTCTTCTTCCTTATTTGGAGTAATTACTTGAAATTAGCTTTTCTCTCCTGGAAACTTAAAGTTAGACAACGCTTTGTATGATAGATTGTTTCATTTTTATTTTCTAACACTCCGCCTGTGTTATATTTTCTCTGAGCTCCAGGCAATTTTCCCCAAAAGAACTGGAACTGCCTGCTTGGTAAAATAAACAGGGATACCTTTATTCGAAGTCGGCTCTGAATATTTCATGAAGGCGAACTGCTTTGATTTGCAACTGCAAAAGCATATCCAGGCGTTTCTGAATACTCTTTGAACAAAGATTTATTCTCTTTTTTCATTGTTTTCGAAAATGCTGTGATGACTGGCATGTCATTGTAAACAAAAGAAAATCCATGAAGTAATACTGGATGAATGATGTATCAAGCCATCTTTTTTAATGAAGATTAAATGTGGCCTTTATCGGTCTACTTATTGTTTATATTGTTTTACAGTACTTATAAACTCTTATTAACGTAGAGGACTAAGATTTTGATGGTGGTGTTAAGAAAGGAATCGAGGAAGAACGATAATGAATAAGAAATAATCGACTAAAAGCAAAAGAAAATAGATTAAGAGGAGCAGATAGAGAAACCTAAACTATTAGTTTAGAAATAACGCCTGAAAGCCCAGTCAAAGGACTGACAGATCGTCAATGGCCCTAATGCTGCTCCAAACATTGAAACTTGACCCCCGGATTGTCCTACGGGAATTGTTCTTACAAATGTACTGTACTTGTTATTTTTCGTTGATATCCTATGCACGGATCCCGAGGGAATATACTTGTAATTGGAATAAAATAATGTCTTTTTTATTCTGATCTTCGAAAATAAATGAGTCCGGCTAACTTTTTTTATATCAGGTTTCTTTCATGGGAAGAACTTCATGATTCCCAAAACTGACTGAAAGGGAAAAAAGTTCAACCTCACAGGCGTTGAATATTAATGCCACAGATTTCTATGAAATGAATTGGTTACACTTATCAATAGTGCTTTACGTAGCCCCTTTAATCCAAGTTCCTTAAGTGAAAACCTTTGCATGCGGTGTTTAAGCACTCAAGCCAGTGCTCAGAAACATCTAACGTTATTCAAAACTATTTTACATCATTTCATGTTAATTTATAGACTGTTGGCTATTGCCCCTTACTATAAGAAAATGAAACTAATAAGCAAGTTATGTCATCGAAATACTCTTCAATCACATCTTTCCGTTTTCTTATCCTGATATGGACATATCTTTAATACATTCTTAGAACACTTAAGTTATGTTTGCATGGGTATGTTGATACTATGATACTATTAGTCAACATCTGAGCCAGTTACTGTGATTAATGCGCACATATTATAGAGAAGGCTGTCAATTAAGAGACTAAAATATACTATAAAGGTCCCATTAATAACAAACAAATAGACTTAAACGATAAAAAAAGATCTCTTAAGTTGACAACATTAAAAAAAAAGATAAATTCCGTTTATTTTTCACTGTCCGAAATCCACCTCCAGTTTACTCATTAATGTAGAGGTAAATAAAAAAAAAAAAAAAAAACAAAATGTCTGTTTTTATAAAATCCCATGCACTAACTGTAATGAACTTTACGTTGGGTGACAGGTAGATCCACATCCACACCTGCAGATCAATATATATATATATATATATATATATATATATATATATATATATATATATATATATATATATATATATATATATATATATATATATATATATATATATATATATATATATATTTGTCAATCACCAACTGTCCATATTGACTACAGTGATCAGGATTACGCACTGTTAATCGAAATATATGCTTTTGTCGTATATACAGTGTTTTAGGGGTGCTGTTAAACTTTATAAAACCGTTCGATTACCTTCAAAAGATATTCGTGTTGGCCTGTCATAGAATATCATCGATTACTCCAAATCTTCGGCTGGAATTCTGCCATCAAGCACATTTTGTTACTCCTAAGATGTGCGACTTCACACTACGGACTTCAGCCTCAGACCCCTTCACGAGACCCTTCCGTATGTTCATTCAAAACAGAAAAGTCTCCTTCCACCCGGATATCAACGTATTGAAAAGAAAAATAGATGAGTAAGCCACATCTCTTTGCCTCCTGTGTCATGGCAATGGTATGTACAGATACCGCTCCCCCCCCCGCCCTTTTTTTTTTGTGCTGTCAGGTGCTGTTAATGGCAGCGATGCTCAAGCCATAAACGTGATCAACAAATTAAAGAGAATAATTAGGAATAACGTATGGCACAATCTATGTGCAACAAATAATGTAAAGAATAACTCCAGCAATCCACTTGCTGGGGAAGAACTGGCGGTATTAATTTTGAGGTCACATTCGCGCTAAAAGCAGGTCCCAAGAGTAGCTTTAACTTCTCGGTTGCGTTCGATAAACATTTTGCTAAAAATAGTGAATTCGATATAACCGATATCTGTGCTTTAATCTTTGTTTATAAGCGTATTACTGTATATGAACTGTAAAAATGAATGGTGAGGAAATGGATGTCTAAATATGGTATATATTTTTTTTCTCGAAACTCTCCTTCAAAGCCATTTCCTTTTATCGGAAGTTCACAGCCAAGACACCAGCGAAAGAATCGTAGCAGTAGGGAAATGGAGTTTGTTTTCATATCCAGTGCTTCCCTTTGCCGTGAAAATCCTCGTTGTTTGTTCTGAGTCCTTGTGTTTGCATATTTCACTGACGTCCTATTATTTCAAATGATAAGGTTTTTTCAATTATTTTTTTACGCAGCAATGATGAACCCCATGGCCGACTTACCTTACCACCAGGTACGTCACTCAATGCACAGGTCAACGGAGGAGCCATAGGTTTTTTTAGGGAACAAGCCCATAACGCTGAATCGTCGCCTTGTATCAGATGAGTGAAGTAAGGCTGAACTACAGAGAAAGAAAGATAATAATCAAGTAATTTGAGGAGATTTCAACTGAAGCCGGAAATAACACTGGAAAAAATTTACCCTCTTCTTCTGTAATGACATTGCAACTTTTGTAATGATGTTGGGCACCGCCATATTTAACTATTAGTATGGATACCATTGGTAGTTGTGCCACCAAACCCACCCTCCTCCACCCCAGCTATCCTCCTTTCACATTTCCCATTCACCAATTCGTCGAAAACGAGTGGAAATTCCTTTCATCACTGGAAAGGTCCAGGGTTAGAAATTAGAATCCATATTTTGTTTCTTCCTTCATTTAAAAGAAAAGTACCTTTCTGTGATCAGTCAGTTCATAAATGACTTCGCTGCGGTTTTACCTTTACGCTTAGATCGTCTTCCCGACTTCTTTTCTACAAAATTCGAATTGAGAGAGAGAGAGAGAGAGAGAGAGAGAGAGAGAGAGAGAGAGAGAGAGAGAGAGTTTTTATTCTCTACCTGTAAAATTATAACTTTGACTTTGGCATGAAGAGATTTAACTATAACAGTTATTCAGGGTGCCAACTGAATTTATACATGATAGTAAAAAAGTTATCTTACTTTCCTATATGCCAGTGAGAGTACTCCAAAGAAGAATCTTATTCAATTAAAAGAAAGCTAAAATCATAGAAAAATATAACATTTAATTACCAGCTTTATAACATGGCTAAAAACAGAGGCAAATGCAATTACCTCTTTGAAATCGTACTAGGTAATTACCTTTTATCGCTCACAGAACCAACTAATGAACACGCGGCCCTTTATCGCAGTCGTCGGAGGACGAGGAAGAGAGGAGAGAAGAAATGACCGTCCGGTTACTTCAGTCCACTATCCATTTCATTGACGGCGAGTCGTCGTTTTTCTCAAATATCTTTCAAACTAATTATCTGATCGAAATGGCACTTCGCCACTGTGTACAAGACCGCTCCCGCTAAGTTTTGGTAACAAAGTGCATTGTCGAATGGTTTTAGTTAAGGCATTTACTCTTGACTTACATGGTGTTGCCAAGCATCGCCACACTCTGCATTCGAACGTCCTTTATCCCCATCCCGCCCCTCCTCCTCCTCTCCCTCCTCATCCCTCCCTCAACCCATTTTCCTGGCCTCACCATCTCGGCCCCTTTCCTGTCTATGGGGGATAGCGGACGTTTGATTGCGTAGAATAGTCCTGCTGACTCATGCGACTTTGCCTTTAAAAGTCAAGAGTAAAGACCTTAACTAACGCCATTTGACAATGCACTATATTACCAAAAATTAGCGAGAGGTGTCTTGTACACTGTCAAAGTACCATTTCGATCAAATAATTAGTTTGAAAGATATTTGAGAAAACGATCACTCGCGGTCCCTGAAATGGATAGTAAATCAGTCCTCATCCTTACTTCTTTCTGATCGCTGATCCTCATTCACCGGAAGAGTTTCTCCTTCCGCGGCAGTTTCACGATTCGTTCCTCTCTCTCTCTCTCTCTCTCTCTCTCTCTCTCTCCTCTCTCTCTCTCTCTCTCTCTGGTGCCCAGAAGGAATGATCTCTTGTGGCAACACTGAATTGAAAAAGTCGAATTGACGGATACCTAGCAGATATGAAGGACTTCATATCAAGCCTATTTGTCTACTTTCTATCTATTTAATGGATAATTGCTTGCTATGCATTCTCATTTCAGGGAAGTCATAATTTCTTATTCTGATGTAGTTTGTACATTTGGTGTTGAACAAATGAGAACAACAAGTCTGACCACAGCATTATTGTTCCGGAAGAACAAATACAGTTTGATCATAAGAATAACAACAGTAATAATCATTTCGCTGACCCTCAGCACTTAAAACATTTATTAAGACCTACATGCAAATAGCTGCATGCACACCATAGTGGCCACCCAACTGCGTGTTGGTAAATTCAACATTGTTTAATTTTTCGTAGTGAAAAGTGAGCAAGTAAGTTCATTCATATTATTTAGGGGAATGACACAGCCAGAACAGATTTTCGTAACCAATAGATAGTTTTGTAGGATCGTCTATGAAATACATTTTTTTTCGACAAATTATCCATTCGACGAACCATTGGAGGCATCTTTATTCTCATCAACATATTTCAATTAACTCTAATAACGCTGCACACGCCTATGCTGTTCATACTAATTCTTGCCAAATCTTTCCTGAAGTCTTCATCTAGGGCTCCAGAAGACTCTAAAACGCTAAAAGGTGACCAGGTGAAGTTCAGTGGAAATAGAAGCATTAACCCAGTCTAAGAAAAACAATAAACGGATAAATAACGTTGATAATGCTAACTTTATGGAAAATAAATATTGCATTCCTTTCTAGCGTGGTTTTATGATGACAGAAGTTAATAAATCATTAATTTTTTTCCGAAGTAAATTTCTGATCAGGCACGAAAAGGTTACAAGAAAGGAAAGGGACATTTTTCACCTCTGAATTGCATTTTTCTTTAAAAGGAAGTTTAGAGATTACTTCAGAAGACATAAAATAGAAAAAAATGCTCCGGATATGAAAGAAGCTAAGTTGATCATCATAGTGTCTTTGCTGGTAAGATATGAAATGAAATTCTGATTTGAAAACGTCTCTGAAAATAGACAAAGAACACTTCCTGAAATCGCTGTTGGTGTCTTGAACGATACTGCTGAATAAGGAAAACTAGGAAAGGTAAAGGCACTGGTTAGGGCCGAGTTGATTTTAAAGCGATCCTCTTTGAAATATTCAGGTAATCGCGGAAACACGTTTTCCTCCTTGATGAGAAAATAGTTGTTGCAAAGGTTTGTTTCTTCTTGATCTCTTTTAAATTTGGTCACTCTTCTATTATTATCGTTTTATTCACGCTCTTACTTTTTAATGCGGGTCATTTGTTATCAATATCTTCTACCATCTTTTCATTTCTCGAGGAGAATGTGACCGTGAATGCCCTTGAGAATAATTCTGATCTACCAACCACCGCCTCTGGCTGTGGATCCGCATACTCATTTTCATAGCAAGAAAACCAGGTTGGGTTTTGGTCAGCAAACAACAGTTCAAATGTCTTCGTTGTAACAGCATTATTTTAATTGCTTATTCCACCGCCTCTCTCCATTTTAGTTTTTCGTTCAATTTGTATAGAACTTGGTTGTAAATTTAATGGAATCTTCAGCTTTTCCAACAGAGTTTTTAAACAATTTTGAATAACAATCATAACTAGAAAAATTCCAAATGCCCTAAATTACGGTTTTCAATTCAACACTCGACTTACAAACAACACCATTTGAGCTGGACATCTAGACACAAGGAGAGCAAATCTTCAGTATACATAGATGCTTCCAGTTGACAAACAAAAAACTGATATGACAAAGAAGAAAAGAGTTTTCGAGAAATGTATCTTATTCTTTATAATATATCCATATTTTTAAATGTCACTTCTGGCAGTGAGGCATCAGGTTTTAAAGGAAACTCCAAAATCCAAATCTGACATGTTCTGCTGTATTCTGTAATGCTCTGCTCTCGGTTGGTGTCTACTCATGTTATATTGTCGTAGCTTGGGGTTTATTTCCTTTAGTTTCTTTCATTTGTTCTATTGTTGTTACTAATTTTTTTTTTTATTTTTATCCCAAATACTTTCGATATCTCTTATTACAAACGCCATCAACTTTTTTTGGTTGTTAATTTACAAATAATACATCCACAAAATTGAAGGCCCCTCCATGAGAAGAAAAACCAGAATGAAGAGCAAAGCTGGAAATTAAACAGATGTTATGCCAGAACGACTTTAGTACAAAATAATCTAATGACTCCTCAGGTATTTACTTTATAATATTTTTATTCGCTTAGGCATTCATCTTCGTAATACTTTTCGTTTTCAGTCCCTCATCGACTTTTTCGATTTCAAATCATTCATTGGCTTTCCCTCCAAAAATAATCGCTTCCATAATGTTTGTTTACTCTTCATCTTGGAAGCAATTTATTTCATCTCTTCTTCATCCTACTCTCTGGTTCTTGGCAGAGGATCTTTCGTCTAATTCTGTCCTCATTTCATTCCTCCTCGCCTCTCCCACTCGGCCTTCCTCTTTTCTCTCTCTCTCTCTCTCTCTTTATATCTTCCTGCCTTTCTACATCGCTTTCATGGCTCAGTTCTTCAACTTAATTGTAATTAGTTTATTCGGTTAAACTGTTCCTTTGATGATCCTTAATGGACTGTCTGGTTGGTGTTTCTTCAAAGAAAACACTTATTGATGACATACTGGATTTACGACCATTATCGTGTCAATTTCCCTGGAAAACTGTTTTGGGTGAAGAGGAATAGAAATATCTTGAAAATGTTTGCCAGTTATTATTATTATTATTATTATTATTATTATTATTATTATTATTATTATTATTATTATTATTATTATTATTATTATTATTATTTCAGAGGATGAAACCTCTTCATATGGAACAAGCTCACAGGGGACAATGACTTGGAATTCAAGCTTCCAAAGAATATGGTGTTCATTAGGAGAAAGTAAGAGGAGGTAAAGGGAAATACAGAAGTAAGAGATACCATTTATTAAAAAGCAAAAATAAGTTACAAATTAATTAATAGATCAACACGTATTTTATATATTGCAAGGAGAACAGTATTAGGGTAGCTATGCATTGCATCTTCGCTTCAACTTCTGAAGTTCCAATTGCACGACATCCACTGGGAGGCTGTTCCACAATCCAATGGTGTGAGGAATAAAGGCCCTCTGGAACTGAGAGGTTCGACAGCGAGGCACATTTACCGCATGTTGTTGCAGCTGTTCAGCGAATCTGGTTGCTCTCGTCAGGTAAAGAGGACCAGGGATCAACTGTGAATGCCAAAGATCTTGGTTAAATGCAACTCATGAAAAAAGTGACAAACAAGAAACCATCCGTCGATGGTACAAGTCATAACTGTTACTATTAGGAAACAGAAACCTACCACCATAAACCTCTATGCTTCTGCCAGAGATAAATCTCTGGCAGAAGCAGACGCCACACTGGAGAACAATATTGTACTAAAGGAAACGCAAATGACCTAAAACAGGTGCATTGATTTGATCACAGTTGTAAATGCTTCTCAAAATTAAGATGTAAATAAAAAGTTGCACCTAGAATAGTTAAGCTTCAGACTCATCCAGCAAAGTTCCATCCACCTGAAGGGGAGGATGGGGTGGAAAATCGCTATGAGATCTGCTGATCAATAGTGTTTTCGTTTTACTAGAGTTTAGCCATATACCCCACCGACTACACCATTCACTGATCTGGTCCATGTCTTGACTGAGGCTGAGGGCAGCTTCATTTCTCATAAGTGGATACTTTACTACACCCACAAGTGTTGCATCATCGGCATACTGAACAATCTTGTTTTCCAGGAAAACAACCTATCACTTATATACACTAAAAATAACAGTGGACCAAGAACTCTACCTGTGGAACTCCAGACACAATAGGTCTTGGTTCACCAAAGATCCCATCCACTGCTGCTCACCGCTGCCTACCTGTAAGGAAATCTTGAAGTAATCCTGAAACATATCCACCCACTCCAAGATTCTGAAGTTTATAAATAAGTGCCTTGTGATTACCTAAATCGAAAGAAAGAATGAAATCTATTTGATTACTCTGCACTCAAAACCCTTATCAAGGTAACCTTTGAAAATGGCATGTCAAGTCCAAAAGAGAATTGCAGGTACCTAACTGCTTCCTATATGGATATTGACTATTAGCTAACAATCATTTAGATTCTACATATTTATATAGTGGTTTAAAAATAAGTTTTTCCAGCAACTTTGGAGAGCACAGGAGAATAGAGATTGGCCTGTAGTTACTGCAGTCTGCACTGAATTACCAAGCTTACGCTCATTCACAAATATGCTATGTCGACATATAAATCTATGGACTCTACTAATTTTGAGAGACAACACACTAGAAACTTGTTTAAAAAACAAAGGGAAGAAACCATTAGGATCTTTTGCGCCCCAGCTATCAAGATTATCCAGAATTTTTTTTTTACATCCCTGGAGTGAAATGCAAATTTTTATAAGAATAGGTTTGGGGTGACAAGTATCAAGGAGAGGACCATCCTTGGCTGATCACTTAACTTCAAAAGCTCTATGAAGCAGTTCAGCCTTTTCCTTAGGGCCAGTAACCAATCTGCCATCATCTGTTAGTAGTGATGGAATGGAAGACGAGCCTGACCCAAAGACAGATGATGCCAATTTGGTCCACCACAGATGAGGCTGAGTAATTCCTTCAAGTTTCCTCTTCAAGAAATTATTGTAATTTCTCTTGGCTCTATGTTAAGTTTTATTCACAGCACAGTAAGACTCAGCAAAATGGTGTAATTTTCATTTGAATGATTTCGTCTCCATGTGTTGAATTTTGTCTGTTTGTCATGGTAGGTTCGTCTATATGTATTATCAAACCGTGGATGGTCATTTGTCCTGAATTTGATGACTTATCTAGGGACATATCTTATTAAAATAGCCATCAGTATTTCATTTAATTTCTTCTTTTGATCATGATCTAATATATCATCTGACATATTAAGTGCCTGACAAGCTTCAGTTATGCAATTCCAATTGGCTCATGATTTCAGCCAGACCGCTTTTCCAATTCTGGAATTAGGAATATGCTGATCGACACATATGTCCATCTCAATGGTGCAATGATCAGAAGTGCCTATATATTCACAGTCCTTGGACTTCACAATAGCTGGAACATCTGTGAAAATGAGGTCTTGTCTATTACCAGAAATATGCATGGGAACCTCAATTATCTAGCCTAAATCTGAGGATGCAAAGAACTGACGAGCAGACCGGCCACATTGATCTGTGGAATTTGAATTAAGCCACTAGCTGTGCTTGGCATAGTTTTTGAATCCTGTGACTGAGCCATACTAATCCTTTCCAAAAGATAGTCATATATAGAATCATTAATATTTGGGTTGCTTTAAACATTAAATAGATAAACATTTTAGAACTTAGTGAAATTTTCAAAACAACTCCACTCCAAATTTTTTGTACATAGCCATACCTTGCGCATGTGGGATGTTAGTGCAATAAATAATGTCAGGGCCATCAAACCCTGGGATTAAAAACTCAGCCTTTGGCTGTTACTACTTACAAAAGTTTCAGATAAAAACATCAAATCATAGTTGCAGGCACAACTCTGGAGTTCAAGAAAACCTTAAGCCCTGAACATATAAATAAAGTATTTTGCAATTTTTCTTACTATAATGACTAACAGGCCCAGGGTTCAGCTCAAAGTCTCCCAAAAGAATTAAAATTAACAACATACAATCAGCATCAAAACTAATAGACTCATAACAACAGTAACATTGTAAAAATCAACAGAACAATAAGCAACAATACCATCAACAGCAACAATATTTATGTTATTTACAAAAAATTATGTTGAAAGTATAAATAAAGCAAGAAGCAACTGGCTGACAAGGTGGGGCTGGCACACCCTGTAAGGCAAGATAAATTCACCAGGTTTCCCACAACAACTGGAGGAGGACAGTTAGGATGGACTTAGAAATAAAACACCCAGAAGGAAAAGATTAGGTAAAGATGAAGGCACATTCCTGATAATTCAACAAGCAACTTTTCCTTTCCCATCAGCCTGTCCTACAACTTTTCAAAAAAAAAAAAAAATACAGGAAAGAGAATGAAGAAGAGGATAAATACCTGATTGTACACTCAGCCAAGGGAACTCAAAACCAAGACCATGGAAGGCCACTGTAAAATCAAGTTAGAGAACAAGGTTTGTATTCAGAGTAACCTTTTCTTAGAGTGGTTGGCTACCAAGGGAAAAGAGTCCCTTCTACCCACTAGTTTGATTTTGGATTGTCCTGCTCCTAAAAGAGTTGTCTGCCATGGCTAAAGAGTCTCTTCTATCTTAATTCATGTAAGCAGGGACGTCACACCCTGAAGTGAATGTTGCTAAGAAAAGCCACATTAACCTACGACCTCAGACATGAGGGAACATTGGCTAACCACTGAGTGATATGGGTTGTATTAAAAGTCAGTTATTGCCCTCAGAAGACTTATTTCATCGTTCTAAAAAACTTTGGTTATTTCAAAAAGATTTTTTTAGTTCAGTGATTATGAGATTTATGGTGGATTATTCCTACAATTCCTCTTGTATTAATGTTAACACAACTTGCCCTTTCAGATGTTTCATTACCTTAGAAATTTAAATCATGCTTCATTTTCTGTCTCTTCATATGCATACAAGCATGCACATACACATACAAACACATATATTTGGAGGATTATGGAAAGGTCAGTCATAATTCCTACAAGACAAAACATTCGATGAATAAATCCTGATTTAAATGAGGAATAGTACCCAAGAGAGACGAAAGTCTTCTCTATTAGTAAGTGAAAACATTTACGAATTTGGAAAAACAGAAATGAAAAAAAGTATCCCAAAGATCCGGATAGGCTTACCAATTCTAGGAATAGGAACTTCAAACCCATAAATTTAATGGAAGGTTTGTAGTAAACAAAAAATAGTCACAACCAAGGGCATGTGACTGAACTGTAAAAAGCCAACTCTTGATTGATTACGGGATCTCGTACCTTGCACTTACACTATGATTCACTGCACATATGTAATACAATATTTCATGTTACATTCAAGTTCAAACTCAAGATCTTGTTACACATAAATGTAGAATCCTGTGCATGCAGAAGCTAGGTGCTTCTAGGAAGATTTCATATGTCTACGAATAAAAGGATTTCGTCACCACATGATTCAGAGTTTTTGTTCTGTCAAAGGGGAAACAATATTACAATTTTGACAAATGATCCACCATCTGAAAGCTTATATACTCCTCTCTAGAACTATATACATTACATGCTGATTAGTTGAAAGGTGGTTTGCGCCACAGGAGGTAAGGTCACCATAAAGAGGAAATTTAGTGATTTTCAAATTTTATTCAAATCAAGTGACTTTGTGATGCTTCTAACAATATGGCTATAAATGTAACCACTTAAAATTACTCTAAAGTATGTCAAGACAACTTTCACGAAATATTTTTATGATCATACCAGTAATTTTCTCACAAAAACTAAAATTATTAACACAATATTCTGCAATATCCATGCTCAAAATGCATATCAAAATAAAGCTAACATACATAAAATTCAAACACTCATCAGTTCATATTTTAATGTTTATTGAATATCTTTATACTGAGAAAATGGTACAAATATCAGATTCGGTTTAATGGGATTGTTTGGTAGTACCCATTGTGAGGAACTCAGTACGTGCTGGATGACACAGCCCACATGGCAGGTCACACGTCACACACACCTTTGACTCCCAGATTTTCCCATATAACCCAGGAAGCTAGAAAAAATAAAATATCAATACGGCATACAAACACAGCATTAGACATATATACATAGATTTTAGACATAGATAAAATAACTGACAGTCCTACATTTTCAGTATAAGTCTAAATTTAGGTACTAATACTCATCGGTTTCACTACATGCTGTATCGTCCCTTCTTAGCCTGTAGCATTTCTCAAGGTCACCACCACAGGAGCAGGCAGTGGTACATGGTACTGTTGCTTTACAGCAGGAGCAATTCTTTTTGCATCTTGGCTCTTTTTTTGCACTGGCAAAAAACAAGCTTGGCTGACTTTGGTTTTGGTGCTTTTGTGATCATTGTTGGTAGCAACATTCCATCATCTAAGTGCCTCCCATAGTCTGCAGGAATAAGAAGTATTGGATTTGACTGAAAGTTTGCTTGTATAAGTTCATTTGACATATGCTTTGTAGGACATGAAGTCGAAAAGCATTTTCAGTTGGTGGTAAAGATCGAAGGTCCTGTTTACTTGAAGCAAATAGGTGAGCTCGCAACTTATTCAAGGAGGGAAACCTGGTCTTCCATAGAGGGTACAGAAATAATCTCTAGCCTATGAAACAAGATCATCAGTAACGTAGTCAGTAAATCGACGCAGGATAACAGAGGAAGCTTGTCGAGAAACTATTGCGGACTTGGCTCCCTTATTGTTGCCTATTTAATATGGGTAACTCACAGAGTCCCATCCTGTTAGCATCTGTAGACACAGCAAATATTTGTTAGATATAGGGGACTGTGATCAACTCTGTTTGCCAACTTATTAACCATTTTCATGAATTGGTATGAACTCATTTGCTTTCTCTATCCACATTTCTTCAGCATGGTCAAAGCAGGGCAAATAATCCATGGAGAGCATGATGATATCTGTGTCTGTAGCATAGATTCTTGTATCTGCCTCCCCGTGCATTGGACAAGTCAGTTGTCCTATTTTAGAGACTCATATTTTCGTAATGCAGACCGCTTCAGCATCTTCTCTTATGGAAAGTGTGAACCTTGTGGTTATCTTTAAACCTGGTTGTCCAGAATGAATTTAGGTATCTTATAAGATTCTCTTTGTTTTTAGGATTTCAGGAATTCACTCCATGCAGGGATGAAAGCATTGTTTGTTGGTAGATATACTCGTGATTTCCATAATCTCTTCTGTGTCATTCGTTTTGCCTTCAGACTGGCTGTACCCACGTCATAGCGATCTCCTACAAAGTGAGCAACATAATATCCTGTTGGTTTCATTTTCAAGATTTTCTCAAGATATTTACTTTGTAACTGGCCAAATGTCTGTCTGTATGCCTTCTGTCTGAAATCTCTGAATGAATGCCATGGCATCTATGATGTACAAAGTATCAAATGAAACACTCCCTGCCTCTTTTTGAAGTCTCTTGAAGAATTGGGATTTTGTTCCCTTTCTCATCTCATAACGACCTGGTTGGAATAAGGATGTGGGATGGCTCATCCAATCACAGCTAAATGGCAATGTTTTGATAATGGTTGCTTACTTATGCACCAAGTTACATCTTGTCCTATATTCAGAACTTTCTTTATCTGATGGGGAAAGTCGACCATCAGGGCCAGTCACGTTATCAACTTTGGTAACTAATCAGGCTATCAAATTGTAAAGGTCAATGCAAATATGAGATAAAGCACCAGCATATGACATACCAAGAGCTTCTGTTTCGTTCTGACCTCTCTCCCTTTCTAATAATTTCACATTTTTCTTGCACCTTTTGCAACATGACATGCAGCATTTGAAATATCACAATATTTATTACTTTCTCTTACATCAATATAATCACCAGATGATTCATCTAATTCTGACTGTAGTGTAATAACCTGCTCACACATATCTTGAACGGTTAAGTTAGAGGGACAAATTAAGTTTCCTCTTCCTTTTAGATTGACAGATTGTACACTAGACCCAAAATGATTTTAACAAACGTTTGAATAACCTCTCTGTTCTAAAATGAAATGAAAAATCACTATCCATACTATACTCAGACAAAATTGCTGTGTACCTCTTAGATATATGGCTTACAAAATAAGCATGGTCATTTTTGAGGGAGTTATCTGATATCTCTGATAATAATCTCTCAAAAGCCACATCATATATATTGCAAGTTGAAATTGGCTTTTTACCTTTTGGCCGCCTATTCACAAATTCATTCATACATCTGTCATGGTAATGAAAGTCCTGAGCAATTAAATCAATGCAGTGATCACCATGACCCATGATTTTTGACAGTACAGTTTTATCATTCAGTTCCTTTGCCTTGTCGTGTATTGAATTCTGTCTCTGGAAACTACTAAAAAATGTCATTATTCGACTAACCTTCATATCTCTTTCTCAAATAGAAAACAGTACAGTTTATAATCAATTGATTTTCTTCTCCTAACCCTTGACTTCTCAAATGTTTTAGGTTCATCTCTAAACAATTTTGCACTACAAAACGACTCTAACTTTTTTTTAGTTTTCTGTAAAAGAAACTATTTCCGGCTTTGTCTGTCCGCCCGCACTTTTTCTGTCAGCATTTTTTCTGCCCGCGCTCAGATCTTAAAACTACTGAGGCTAGGGACTGCAATTTGATGTTAATCATCCATCCTCCAATCATCAAACACACCAAATTGCACCCCTTTAGCCTCAGTAGTTTTTATTTTATTTAAGGCTAAAGTTGGCCATAATCTTGCTTCTGGCAACGATATAAGATATACCACCATCTGGCCGTGGTTAAAATTTCATGGGCCGCGGCACATACAGAATTATACCGAGACCACCGAATAATAAATCTACTTTCGGTGGCCTTGAGTATGTGCTGTAGTGGCTGTACAGGAAACTCGACTGCGCCGAAGAAACTTCGGTGCATTTTTTACTTGTTTATGTGTGCAGTCACTTCGACATTTCCGGTGACATAGAGGAGGGTTTATTCATGAATTCTTGTTTATTTTGTATGCCTTTCCATAGCCGATCATATACTTGATCTTTGGTTATTTCCACTGACTCTTTGAATGTATCATAACCTCTCTCAGTTAATTTATTTAACGATCCTTGATCTTCTCCTTTACCTTGACAAATGACACATTTTGTATAGTCATTATCTAGTGATAATCTCCTGTTTCCTTCTTGGGGTTTGGATCCATGTTTTCTAATAGTCACGTTCTTGCAAAGTAAAAATAAGACTGGCATAAATTTCAATTGCAATTCAGTCAATTTTGCATATACTGTATGTGTAAGACCAATCGTCAAGTTATAATTTCAATAAACTAAGGTAAATCATCTAGAATACTTCAGTTCAGTGAATTAATCCTTTTAAGCAAGGCCTGTCTGTATCAGACAATATACAATTGTAATATTATCTGTATAGTCTGGGACCCAGACCTCATAAATGTACAAGATAAGGCATCTTTGGCAGTTTGTTGGATAACTGGAAAATTATGTTGGACACTTTTTTCAGATTCTAGTGATAAAAATTACTAGGTTGATCATAAAAATATTTTCGTAAAAGTTATCTTGACATACTTTAAAGTTATTTTAAATGGCTACATTGATAGCCATATTCTTAGAAGCTTCATAGATTTACTTGATTTGAGTAAAACTTGAAAATCTCTAAATTTACTCTTTATGGTGACCTTTGAGACCTCCTGTGGCGTCACCTGTCAACTAATCAGTAAGTAATGTATATCGTTCTAGAGAGGGGTATGTAAGCTTTTAAATGGTGGGTTATTTATGAAAATTGAGCTTTTGAGTTAGAAGTTACCCTCATTTTTATTTCACATACCCCTAAGATAATATGCTCCGGGATATTTAATGGTGTTGCAGAAACAGTGTCTACATAATTTGCGCAATCCAGAAAAAATGTCCAACATCACTTTTCATGTGTCCAATAACTTGCCAAAGGTGCCTGTAGGGTCAAGCAAAATATAGCAGAGGTATCATCTTAAAATGCAAATTCCTGGGCAAGGGTCCCAGACTACGGCTGTTCTATTTGCTAAGGTGCCATGATGAACGATCCAGTTTCTGCACAGGGCTCCTTTGCTCCCTCTTCTGCAAAAGTGAGCAACAGTCTTCCGGTAGTGTTGATAATGCCCTTCCTTTATAGGACACTAGTTGATCTCTGAATATGCATATATTTACCTACTGCCCATTCATGTTACTCTCCTATATATATATATATATATATATATATATATATATATATATATATATATATATATATATATATATATATATATATATATATATATATATATACACACACATACACACACATAATATATATATATATATATATATATATATATATATATATATATATATATATATATATATATATATATATATATATGTGTGTGTGTGTGTGTGTGTGTGTGTGTGTGTGTGTGTGTGTGTGTGTGTGTGTCTGGGTGTGTTTGTGTGTGTGTGATTATAATCGTTTTAACACGTGATTCATTCATCACATATTACCACAGGTGAAAAATAAGAGATGTGGCGTAGGTCCTGACCAGTTTCGACTTTATTTCCAAATTCACTGACGAAGCGCTGATATATAGTATTAGAGACCACAAATATATACTGTATACTACACAGACAGTACTGACATGCACAACTGTTTGAGACTACAGATCCACCACTGACAGGTGTCAGGGCAGGGGTTGCTTCAAAACTCATTTGGGTAGAAATCACAATACCGATAAATGAACCGACTGCAGGAAACTACAAATCCACACCAGACAGGTGTCAGGGAGGCAGGGCGGGAAAACTTATTAGTACTACTACACCCATACTGTGTTTACAAATATGACGATCCTTTTCCCATCCATCGCTACTGCCTACACTAAAAATTTAAACATTTAACAAATTTCTTTTGAAATTATAAGATCAAGTTTATACATGTCTTGACTGATATTCATATTATGGTCATAACTTATTTTATAATTCTACATTCAATGATATCCCTTTCCAATGAATTATCATAATACGCTAAAATATTTTGCCCCTTCCAGTTGATAGCATGATGGTTCTCACTAACATGTACAAAAATACCACTGTCCACCTGCGCATTTCTCACACATTTTTTTTTATGTTGCTTTATTCTGCTGTTTTTCACCTGTGGTAACGTGTGATATATTCATATATATATATATATATATATATATATATATATATATATATATATATATATATATATATATATATATATATATATGAAAATAAAACCCATAAAAACACTATTTAAATAATTGAAACCATATATTTCAGGCACTTGTTTCTGTGCTGTTCACTGCAGAGATATTCTGCCAGTGAACAGGGGCACAGAAACAAGTGCCCGAAATATATGGTTTCAACGTTTAAATAGTGTTTTTATATTTTTATTTTCATATTACACTGTAGTATTACAGGAAAAGACATTCATATATATATATATATATATATATATATATATATATATATATATATATATATATATATATATATATATATATATATATATATATATATATATATATATATATATATATATATATATATATATATATATATATATATATATATATATATATATATATATATATATATATATATATATATATATATATATATAGTGAAGATAAAATGCCGGTAAAAAAACTGTATACACATTGCAACCTTATATATCGGATACTTATTCTGTATTCCTGTTCACTGGTAAAATATGGACGGCTGATGTGCTACAAGAGCATATATAAGGCATATACAGGTGTGACAGTAAGACGTTGGTGGTATGCAGATAACCGTGGACCTGGGATGGATGGAAAATAGGTTATTCCCTTGTATTTTGGGCCCAAAACAGGGGAATGACCATCAATCCTGGGTCAACGGTTATCTACATGCCACCATCGTCTTACTGCCACGCCTGTGTATGTCTTATATATACTCTTGTCAGACATCATTTATCCATATTTTAGCAGTGAGACAGAAATACAGAAGTGTCCGAAATATATGGTTACAAGGTGTATATAGTGGTTTTTATAGGCCTTTTTTATCTTTGTTTATAAATATATTTTGGGTTGACATGAAAACATTTATTTTCCAAGAGCTTAAACTGATCTGATATTGGTTAGGTATTGCCAAGCATTATTATTGTTATTATAACTGTTTTTCTTCAAAATTTTAAAGTATTTGTAATTACCAAGAAAATTGTCGTTAACTTGCAAAAACTTTCCACGGATATAAGGTCCTAAAGCAAAAAGACAAAACATAATAATATATATATATATATATATATATATATATATATATATATATATATATATATATATATATATATATACATATATATATATATATATATATATATATATATATATATATATATATATATATATATATATATATATATATATATATATATATATATATATATATATATATATATATATATATATATATATATATATATATATATATATATATATATATATATATATATATATATATATATATATGTATATATATTATATATATATATAAACGAATATTTATGTGTAGACCCAAAGTACAGAAAATCAGCAAAATTCAACCGAGGGTATTGATATTCGAGTTTCTCGAACTCCCCATTTTAACTCAATTTTCCTTGTTATTAACCATTTGCCCGAATTCCCCGGGTTTCCGAGAACACGTTATGGTCATGTATGACTTCTGCCTTCGTTGACATGCAGTATATTTAATTCCTCAAAATCTCCAATTTTGTATTTTCTTGTACTCGCATCAGTCTCTTATTAGGAAAGGATGTAGTCTAATTACTTCTTTTCAAGTTAACAAATAATATAAGGAACGAGAAATTCCGAGTGTATATCACCCTCTACAGCTGGAAGATTCATTTCCTTTTCGAAAGCAATGTGACAGGCCAAGGGCCTGATACATAAACTCCTTTATATGAATTGGCAAGCTAGGATAAAATAGTACGTAGTAGGGAGCATACTTCCGCCAAATGTCTTTATGTAGAACTCTACTGTCAGTTTGGAAGCGCCCAACAAATCTTCTTTTAATTCGTCTGTCTGTCTGTCTGTCTGTCTCTCTCTCTCTCTCTCTTGAAGGAAAGAGACAATGAATGGGCGACAGTTGATTAAATAACCAAACAGCAGCGTTATTTCGGGTAGCTTTCCTTCCATTCCCGACAAATACTCTTTGTAAGGCAATTTCCTGCTATTAACAGAAGAGTTACCTGAGTTTTTTGGCATTGCTGTTCATTAGTGAATTACCTCTCGTCATTTAATTAAACGCACCAGACTTGCAATAGTTTATCCCGGCGGAGGGTGGTTGATTTACGGAAACAAAGGAAGCACTTCATTTCAGCTTCCATTTCATTGTCAGAATGAATTACCTTAAAGTCATTTCTCATAGTTGTTATTGTTCGTATCTATCTGTTGTGTCTAGCGTTGCTGTTTTTGCTGCTATTAAACGTCTCGTTATTCCCCGTCTTGTTATGATATACCAAGTACGTACAGAAAACCTTTGATCAGTCATGACATTTCTAATGAGTTTAAACTTGAAAAAGACGACGATACTGAAATTTTAATCATAATACGTTTGTTCCACCTGCTTTATTATTTTGTTATGAATTTGATCTCCACTTCTGAAACTATATCCAGACCACGTATCTGTGAAAAGCTTCAGAGAAGTTATTTAGTTTTGCTTTGTGCACATGGATGATATCCATGGATATTACATTACAACCCTTCGTCATTTTATTACACAGTTATGGAATCTTGTGATGCGACCTTTTAAGTTAAATGAACACAAACATTCCTTGGAACGCTTCGAACTAAAATAAAAAAATAAAAAAACAAAAGACACAATGCAGCGGTGGAGGAGATTCATAAGCAAGGGGAATCCTGATTTATACCAGAAACTTACCTCTAATGGCAACGTACACTGAAGGCAAAAAATAAACACGTAACCAACCAGTCATAGCTTACAGTTTCTAAGTCTCATTCATGGTGCTCATACTTTCCTCCTTGGTGCCAAATAATTTTCCAGATTTTATTGCTTTATCTATTCACTTTTAGCCTCAGCGACCTCTTCCCTCAAGACTCAAGTGGAGATGATAGGCTTAAGTACCTTTATAAGCCAGCAACCCCGTGCAATGTAAAGAGGTAAATGAAACAAATGTCAACGAAGCTTGCTGGGAGAGTTTTGACGTTGCAACTAAAAGGGAATAAAAAAAAAAGGAAAATTAAACGAAACTTACATGGAAGAGGGAAAGCATAACACATAGGGAAATATAAACAGAGGATGGCGTTGAATGCAAGGAAAGTATAAGAACAAATTAATTAAACATAAAGAGGAAAGGATGAAGTGCTAATAAAGGTAATCAGAAAAGAGAATTATGTATGAAAATACGACAAAAAAACGCAATTTGAATTAGGAAAGAGAGAAATCGAAAATCAAAACTGAAAACAGATGTGAAATGTAAGCAAGACCTAAAAGCATCCCAACACCACTGACCTGAAAATGAAACGGCCGCCTCTTAAAGAGATTCGCCCCACAATGCTTGTTTGCATTTCTGCACAGTCAGACGTGAAATATATTTCTTTGCGTAATATTAAGACATACATAAATTTCGTACAAAGGCACACAATGCATCCCATACAAACGTATGAGTGTCTACTTAAGGACTGTAAATTCACGCATGGAGCATCGATAACCTGAAGCGTTCCTGTCGACTTCCTCCATATACGATAATTATGATTTCAACATTTTAAAGCTTTTCTTTTGTTCAGGCTCTTGATGTCTGGAAGAAATGAGAGTAAGGGAGGCCTAAGTTGCGGTGGGTTTTACTGATATGTTAATGGATTTTCTTTGTTGGTAAACAGATTTATTTTCAGTTTTTCAACTTTGTTCCTCGTTTGGAAGGAATTATGAATGGCAGAAAATTCACATTATACAAGGAAATGATAAAAAAGACTGATGTAATACGATGTTTCACGTAACTAGATCTCGGTCAGGAAGTTTTCTGTTCTATAGCATCAACTAAACTTAAAAAGTTTTACGTTGTCAAGTCAGGATCCAAAAGTTTTTTTTTTTTTTTTTTTTTTTTAAGCAGGTCAAATCATGAAGAAATATCTTTGTAAACAGATCTAGATCTGAAGAAAGTTTTGCCATTTAATCTGAATGTGAAGAGTAATTTTTCAACAGTATCTTGATGTGAATAAGTTTCACATAAACGTCTGTATCTCGCTCAGAAGTTCGTGAGCATTTAGTCGGAGTCACCATCTTTTTTGTGAAGCAGACTCGCAAAAAATAAGAAGAAAGGCTGAAGGAATCATTGGAGGATTTGATATCCCTCTACTAAAGGACCTGCCTGACGGGTGTAGAATCCATTGGCATAGGCATAGATCTATGCAATGAACGCATATCTTTATTTCATCATGGTATGATCTTCCTCCAGAATTATTTTCTAAAAACTCATATCCCATTTTTTTATTTTACAAAGTTCTGAAAAATTTTTTAAATGAAAAGTTTTTTCCCAGACCGGTGTATAGTACTGCTAGTAAAGATGTAAAGTACATTAAATTGCCTTACCTCGGTCATAGCAGCTAAATGGTCCGAAAAAAGTTACAAGAAAATACTTAAGCATTGTTTCCCTCAAATTAGTTTCCGGTTTGTTTTCAATAATCCTTTTACTATAAGATCACTTTTGAGGGAGAAACCTACTCTGCCTGTGAACCTTAATTCCTGTGTCGTTTACTTGTTCACTTGTTCGCAGTGTAGTCTGCGATACGTGGGATCCAGTTCCCGCTGGCTCGGACACAGAACTAGGTTTCGCTCTTTCCAAACCACCCTTTTCTGCCATTAGGGAACACAGTTTAGCACAGGACCATCCCTTCACTGACATGGATTTTGAGGTAGTGTCTTTTTGTTCAAATAGACTGGACCTTCTGATTTCAGAGTCGCTGGTTATTAGAAAGATGAAACCGGAATTGAACAACAACTCGTCTGGTATTCAACTAGCTATCGTGTAATTTCATAGTAGGTACTCAGCTGGGTCGTTAATTATTTTACTTTGTGAGTGGTTGTTTATTTACATTTCACCTTATTTTTATATTTTTATATTTGTGGTCGTTTTTGATTTTTCGTTATTTTGCGTCTCACCCTTTTAGTTTGTATTTACTTTCGTTTTATATATTTGGTTAGTATTTTTGGCCGAAGATTTATTATGACAATTCATTTTATTGTAACTTCATTGATTCTCATCCTTGTCGGTTTTTCAGCCTGATGATCAGGCTTTATACCTCAATGCTCGTATAATAAAGAATGTTCTTCCTGGTCTTTTGCAATATTAGTTATCATTAAGCTAAGATTTCTAAGTAACCACTTAATTACCTATATATATATATATATATATATATATATATATATATATATATATATATATATATATATATATATATATATATATATATATATATATATATATATATATATATATATATATATATATATATATATATATATATATATATATATATATATATATATATATATATAATTGATTTTAATGTAAATCAATGTAAATTTTCACTTTCTTTAAAAAGCCCCATGAAGCTGGTGTTGGGCTCTTTTAGGCTCTCATAAAGTGTTACCGTATTTATTTCAGTAGTGTTTCACCCATTTTGTTGTTTTCCTTTCATGTTCAACGAGCGAAGTGTTGTTCTTAGGTCTTTTGCTGGTCTGGTAGTTCTCCCTGTTGCTTTCCCGTCTTCCCGATCTGACGTGAGGACCTCCTGTTCTAGCGAAAGAACTTTTTTTGGCTCAGCTTAGAGGAGATCTCACCATCCTGATTGCTCTGCAGTCGTTGGCCCCTATGGAAATTTTTGTCAGTGGTCATTACTTTTCTCTGGGTTGTGGCCTGAGTATTGAGTAGCACGTGCCTTTGTACAGTATCATGTGCTGCATTACAATATTGGTGCCTACCTTACGCCCCTGTGCCCCACACAGTGCTGTGGGACAACCTTATCACCCACCTGAGAGTGCTTTTTGGGTGATTTCTCCTGGAGTCGTCAGGGAGGCCCTCTGAGACCAAAGGAGGGTGAGATATAACCACTTAATTCTTTGCCCTATTATATTATTATTAAGTTGACAATTCACTCAGTTGTGCATCATTGCAGGACTATCCTCATCTCATCGCCCTCCTTGGTCATTTTCCTTAAGACTTATGTGACAACCCCCTGTCTTTAGTACAGCCTTATTAAGCTTTAGAGGATAATTCAATATTCATATGTTTCAACTTTGAAAACGGTGAAGGTTTCATTATTGCTTTCGATTGTTAAATATTAGGTTTAGGATTTTTTTTCCCTCACTTGTATCTTTTACTCTCGTGTGGGAGTGAAAATTTCATTTAGTATATGTTTTGTATTCTACCATCTGCTAGTTCTTTCCCTTTTGCTCTTGGTATGCTAGTTAGCTAGGAGAATGAAGGCAGTGAATGAGGATTTGTGTACAAATGAGTTTTCCTAGGTCCCAGATTGGTTTTTTGGGGACGTTCTTTGTTGTTTGTGATATTTTGTAAATAAATTAGTTGTTAAGTTTTTGTTCTTAGTTTTGTTTGTCTTCTTCTGAGTGTTTCCTTTTTTTTGAGATCTGTCTTTGTCCGGAATCTTTGTCTAATTTGGCAACTGTTTTCCATAGAGCGTTCCTACATAATATAAATTAAGAAAGATTTGCTGTGATTTCTGGCTGGAATATCAGGAATTCATAAAAATTTTTGTGACTGTGACAGGACTCTCTTTAGTCAAAGCACAGACTCTTGCTGGGAAGCTCTCAGAGAGGTGAGAAAATTAGTGAACTAGTTGATGTTTAGGTCCCCCAGGGAGTTGCAATCATGCATTATTTTGAGGTTGAAGATGTGGCAGTGGTTAATTTCCTTGCTGACCCGAACTGGGAAAGTAATTTGTATGAATTAAAAAGGGACCAGTATCTTAGTAGTGGAGTTCTTTAACCTAGGTTTAGCCACAGAAGTGAAAAAAGGACACCTTTTATTCGAGGTGGTAAAGGCTGCCAGGATATTTAAAGAGGAAGAAGAGAGGAATAAGGAAAAGGAGTGTGAAACAGTCAAGAAAGTGTAGGAGGAAATGGTGATCAAAGGTTAGAAATTTTGGGGGAACAGACCCGTATAAAGGAGTTGGAGGTAAGGGACTTGGAAATTCTGGCTGTAGAAGGTACCCATAGAACAGGCCCATGAAATTAAGGCACTGAACCTCCAAATTAGTTTGAAGCAGGGTAAAATGGTTATTTTGTTAATGGCAGAGGTGTAGGGAAACTAAATTCAGTATCTTCAAGGTACATGCTAGTTCCTCAATTTTCGGAGGAGGACGCCAATGAATTCTTCATTTCATTC
>NC_089786.1:25738305-25743305 GCF_040412425.1 Macrobrachium rosenbergii
GAGAAGGTGTCAGCCCCAGGCTGGGGAGTTAAATAGTGGGCCTAGCGACACACTGGCCACGTGTCATAGGCATTTGTACCTGTCCCCCACTGGCTGTCGGCCTAAGAAACAGGAGATCAGCGCCTGCCCTATGAGCCTACAGGGGCCCAGGAGGACTTTAACTAACTTCTTAACATCAACGCCAGATAAATTGCAGTCGAAAGTTTCCACTGAAGGTAATCACAGCAAGGAAGATAATTAGGTTCTAATCCAGGAGGACGTAATAAACCCAACCCCGGAAAGGACCAAGGGTAAGGAAGGGGAAAACAAAGGCAGCAAAGGAATTCCATAGTTTCGTCGCAGCTGGGAAAAGAGTCACTGACCTGACAAATCA
Source organism: Macrobrachium rosenbergii (assembly GCF_040412425.1). Classification (NCBI taxonomy): domain Eukaryota; kingdom Metazoa; phylum Arthropoda; class Malacostraca; order Decapoda; family Palaemonidae; genus Macrobrachium; species Macrobrachium rosenbergii. Next base: position 25,738,679 of record NC_089786.1, read on the forward strand.
GTCTACTGCTAAAATCGACGCCAGCCGTGGAATAATTAGGCTCTAATCCAGGAGGAAGCAACAAACCCATCTCCGGAAAGAACTAAGGGTACGAGAGGGGGGGAAACAAAGGCAGCAAAGGAATTCCACAGCTTCATAGCAGCTGGGAATAAATCAATCACTGAACTGACAAATAAGTCGCCTGCTAAAATCGACGCCAGCAGTGAGAGATGAGTGCAATCGTTCTCAATTTTTCAATCACAAAAGTAAAAATAATAAAAACTTTCCATTCGTTCGCTATACAAGTCACTTTACACTCACAAAAATGGATTTGAATGGCTATCAAAATCCAATTATACTTGTCAATAACCCCGTGAAATATTCCATAAAGGCTTTTTTTTTTCTTTTTTGCTTGGTCAAAGAATTCTCTCATACTGCTGATGATAAAAAGACAACACTCGAATACCTGTTCAGGGACTTGCACCAAAAAAAAAAAAAAAAAATGAATCGTTGGGATTTTGATGAAGACAAAAGGACCATGGAACAAACTGTTACAGCAAAGTTAGACCCAGTTTTGCGAAGTGTTCGAACTTTCAAAGAATGTTGGAATTGTTCGAGGCACAGATTAAAAAAAAAAAAAGGGGATCAAGGATTACACTCTGAAAAAGAAAAAAAAAAAAAAAAAAAAAAAAGGAAATTCATAACCTTTTCTGACCTTCGGCTCCAGGAAGGTTGGTGGGGAAATAAAAATCGTTCAAAACCTTTCAGAATAACTGACAGCTTCTCATGCAAAGAGGTTTTCGTAGCGGATTATGATATCATCCCCAACAAAATCGAGAGACGGCTGTTAGACAGGATATACAATTTAGGCCGAAGGCCAAGCGCTGGGACCTAAGAGGTCATTCAGCGCTGAAATGGAAATTAACAGCAAAAGGTTTGAAAAGCGTGACAGGAGGAAAGCCTCGCAGTTGCACTAGGAAACAATGGTTAGGAGAGGATGGAAAGTAAGATGGAAGAATATGAATGGAGGTACGGTGAAGGAAATGAAAGGAGTTGCAGCTAGGGGTCGAAGGGACGCTGCTAAAAACCTTAAGTAACGCCTACAGTGCACAGCGTGAGGAGCACTGACGGCACTACGCCCCCTAAGGGAGAGACGGCTGTTGGAGACATCCATATTTCTATAAATAACACAAGCATTTCTTCATTTACTGGAGCTCAATTTGCCTTTTTTATTTACTTGGCATTTATGGAAATGATTAACTGATATTGAGAAAGAAATGCTGCCTGTTTGCTTATTCAATGATTCAATAAGCATTCAAGACCTCGCTTTTAAACCGTTTTCTTTTCCCCGTCTTTGTAAAGTAAAATTCTCTTGTCAACAATTCAGGAGGCAGGAAAGGATCGGAAGCTAATGTTTCTCCGCGCCTTTGTACGGCTTTGAAGAGAGAAATTTACAGAGCAAAGGTCATATGTCTGAATAATTAAATTTTTAGCAACATAAACAGTGTGCGGTTGTTACATTAGGAATTTTTAAGAAATAAAGTAAGAATGTACTCACAAATAAATACATTCATACATACATATATATATATATATATATATATATATATATATATATATATATATATATATATATATATATATATATATATATATTACACAATATTTAATAACATGACCTCATTTCAACAGGATGGTATCAACGGAGATTTTTATTCAAAAAGAGTTGCAAGATTCCATGGCCTTTTCTGTCCTCATCGGCTGGTAGCCGATTTTACGGCTGCCAGACGATGAGGACACCAAAGTCCTTGAAAGCTTGTATCTTTTCTTGAATAAAACTCTCAGTGAAATACCATCCTGTTGAAATGAGGTCCTGTTATTGGTTGTATTAAAGCACGGAACAATTGTGCAATTGATCGCATTTATATATTTGTGTGTGTGTGTGGCTGTTTAAAGTCTTTATTAATAATTTTCTTACAACTTTTCCTTTGAATATTTACTAATTACAACACTTCACTTTATATTCATATCAACCTTACAATCCTGGATTTAAGAAATCTATTATCTAAAGCAGACTGAATGTTCCCCTGTCACCATTTGTGTTATCATCGTGATCATCTGATGATAAGCTTCATCATCGTATTCACGATCGTTTCGTAATCTGGTATGTGATCGGTATTTTCATTATATCTATAATGAGAAAATGACAGTTTCTAATTACGCGTCACCGTTCGCTGAAGACTAATCATTGTAATAATAATGTGCTGCCTTTTCATCTGAACAAAGAGTAATACTTCATCATGGTGGGTATTTGGTAAGATGCAAATGATGAATCTAATTATCTTTTTTTTCATCGTCGTGACTAAAATGATTAATTCAACGCTTGATATAACCGAAACACGAGATTAATGAATGCTGATAAAAACTTCAAAAGCGAAGATAAAAGGAGGAATAGGAGAAACTAAGAATGAGAGATCAGAACGAAGAAAATGGACTTAACAAAAGAACGGGAGAAGGAAAGGGGGCTGAGAAATAACCAAGAGAAGAATAATGGGAGGAAGAACAGCATGAGTATGACCATAAGGAAAAGAAAGGGAAGTGAGAAGTCCTGGGAATTACAGCTTCCTGAGCAAAGGTGAGAAGACAAAAGGCCAGACAATTCTTCTTTTTTTTTTTTTTTTTCCTCTTATGTGGAACGTTTCTCTGCTCTTTCAATTACAAGGGCCTTCAGAGGATATTGGGAATATATAAGTGATTATATATATATATATATATATATATATATATATATATATATATATATATATATATATATATATATATGTGTGTAATGACAAAAATCACGAAGGAAAGAAAACATTGGAGTACTGCAAGGCCTTTCGACTTCTTGTCCTTTACTTCGCAGACTCTGCTAAGTAAAGGACAGGAAGTCAAAGGCCTTGCAGTACCCCAATGTTTCTCTTTCCTTCGTGGATTTTGTCCTTATATATATATTCATCACGCTCTATATTTTCGTGACTCTATAATCAAAATACGAAGACCTGTTTATACCAAATACACTCTGAAGGCCTTTGCAACTGAAGCAGCACCTTTGTTCCGAAGCGGTATTTTCCAAGACTTCTCTCTTCCCTTTGTTATCATTCTTATCATTCTAATCCTGTTCTCTCTCCTTTACCTTTCTCTTACCCCCTTTCTCCCATTATCTTTTTCGTCGTCCCTATTTCTCAGCTCCTCCTCTTCTTACTTAATTCTGTCAATTCCATTTTCTGACTTCTAATCTCTCATTCCCAATTTCGTCTATTCCTCCTTTTATCTTCGCTTTTGAAGTTTTTATCCGTATTCATCAATCTCTTGCTTTCGTTCTATCAAGCATCTAATTAATCATTTTAATTACGAGGATGAAAAAGGTAATTAGATTCCTCATTTGCGTCTGACTAAATAGAACCTTTGTTAATTTGAAAACAAACAGTAACGTGTAATTAAAAGCTGTCATCTTCTCACTGTAAGTATAATGAAAATACCGATCATAACCAAGATTACGAAACGATGATAATGATGGAGCTTATAATGAGATGATTATGATGATAATGCTATAATGATGACAGAGGAATAAATGAGCAAATATTTTCGGTATCAGCTTCAGACGAAGAAAAAAGTAGTTTCAATTATAGATCATGGTTCGCGACCATTTTCCCTGTTATCACTTTTGCGTCTTTCTTCTCAAATCCCCAAAATCTACGATTGATACCAAAACACTCACCAAGAAACGTGGCTAATGACGACAGAGGCATAAATGTGTACACGTTTTCGATATCAGCTTTCTCAAATTCCAAAATCTATGAGGAATGCCAAAACGTTGTGTTAAGCATTCGTTCGCCCTCAAGAAAAGTTTTCCAGAAAATCAGTAAAAACAGAAATGGAAGAATAACAACTTTCGACGAATGGATCTCGGACGTGTTTTCGTAACTCTGACGAAAGTATTCGAGGAAACAATCCTGAGGGAAGGAGAGAAAGAAAGGCAGCTCCCTTGAAATATGTTTTTGCTCTTCGTAATAGAAAGGTTGATTGGTATGGCTCACGAGAGTTAAAAATTAAAAATTCTTATTAAAAGGATCGCGGTTTTTTATGGAATGTAAATTGTCGTGTAACGAGAAAACGGAGATTCTTGGGAATGTTTGGTTTTGTCTTTAAGAAAAGTGAAAATGAAAAATTCCACGAATGTTTATTGTAGTGCTGTATTTAATAATGACCTTTAAGACCTTGTACAGAGAGCTACTTAATATACACCGGTTCCTAAAGCTACACAAAAATCTCATCAGCAACGCGTAGATACCTTACACATACCTTGCACCATGCATCCGCCAACTCGTAGCCACTCAGCCACTAACTTTCGGTATACTAAGACCCCGCATTGCTGAATTATTGACGACCAACCTCAGCAGGCTCATCAGCATTGCGTCGAACCCCCAGCAGACACTGACATTCAATACTGCAAGCTCAAGTACCTAATTAATGTAAATGAAAAAGAATTCTTCCCGACAGCTTACGGGGCATTGCAGTGAGCGTACCTTCGGAGAAGATTGGTCTGCACCCGTTACATAAAAGAGTTTGGGAGGTATTTTTCCTTCTACGTGATTTCTGGTATTTG
>NC_089786.1:25745805-25788305 GCF_040412425.1 Macrobrachium rosenbergii
GCAGTTTACCTACGAAAACAAAATATATAATTCCCAGTCATCACGCCACCGCAGTTTACCTACGAAAACAAAATATATAATTCCCAGTCATCACGCCACCGCAGTTTACCTACGAAAACAAAATATATAATTCCCAAAGTCAGTGACCTTTTCCGATTTCCGCAATTCACCCACGTTTATCAGTTCCTCAATATCCTTTCATCATTACGGGTACAAACTCCTAAGCCTTCAGTCCTTACGGAACGAAAATGAACTCCCCAAACTCGTAGAATCTTTCCCGAATCCTCCGAACTGATCGTTCTTACGCGATTGGGTTTATTATATGGCAAGAAGGTACCTAGAACTCAGCAGCAAGCCGAGGCACGAGAACAAAATCCGAAAGGAGATCTATTCGCTCAGAAAATTTATGCATTGAAAAGGAGATTTCCTCGAGAGGAAGGAGCCGCCTCCTGAGAGAATCTGATCGGCTGTTAGCGAAGGTCTGTGTATATCTTTTAAAGGTACTGGTTAATCGCCAGGGACCTTTGAAGTCTCGGATGAGCCAACAAAGAGATGAATATACAGAATGCAGAATTTAGGCCAAGGCCAAGCGCTGGGACCTATGAGGTCATTCAACGCTGAAACGGAAATTGACAGTAAAAAGGTTTGAAAGGTGTAACAGGAGGAAAAAACTCGCAGTTGCACTATGAATCAATTATTAGGAGAAGGTGGAAAACAAGATGAAAGACACAGAATATGAAAGGAGGTACAGTAAAATGAATAAAAAGGGTTGCAGCTTGGGGCCGAAGGACCGCAATTACAGAGTTCTACGAGACTCACTTGAGTTTATAGGTAAGACGGAGCTAACGAGATAAATTAAGTTTTCAATTTTTCCAAGCTGATCGCATGAGGGAAACGATAAAAATCTATACAAAACTATATAGCTTTCCCCCTGGGTTTTAAAGTTGAGAAGCAGAGTCATCTAGCTTAAGTCTTTACGCTTCCAACTTCATCCCTACAGGAAAACTTCACGAACTGGCGAACTATTGAATTCTGTACAAAAAGCACATCAACTTCAAATCCCCAGCCACGGTATGCGTACCTCACTCTACCACTGGGGAGGAAGTGGGTCAGGGGCTGGAGGTGCAGGAGGTCTTTTAATGCAAGAACTGCAAGCATAAACAGGCCGCGCGCTTCCCAAGCCCCACGTAGGATGCCTGAATAGAATGCAAATGATGCCATTTCAAAGTCAATAGAAAGTTATTCGAAAAGTTCATGCGTTGCAACATCAAGTTCACGGATGTATCCATCTTCATAGCATCTGGGCCCATGGCAGATATTCCATTAAACTAAAGAATTTCTCTCTCTCTCTCTCTCTCTCTCTCTCTCTCTCTCTCTCTCTCTCTCTCTCTCTCTCTCTCTCTCTCTCTCTCTGCCTTTAGTATGTGATTGTTATGAAAAGAAATCTCATAATTACAATTCTGTATCCATGTTTTGTAAGCATACAGAAAAGCCTTTTCTCTCCTCCTCTCTCCTGTTTTTCTTTGAACTCAAGAATCCATCTACATTTTCTAATACTTATAAGATTCTATTGTTCTGATAATTATACATTTAATCACACTCTTAGTTTCTTCTTCATGTCTTTGTTCTCACATTTTATAGCCTGGGGGTACCCTCATCTCTTGTAAACCATTGCATTTCATTGTTACTTTAATTATTCTTCCTACAGCATTCATTTAAAATCTCCAAGCCATTTTTTTATTTGGGAGTGTTCATATATGGTGCTCATATATATATGGAAACAATATTATCAACTGTTTATGTTAATAACATATCTATATAGGAAAGATATAATATGTATTGTATATATATAACTGAATCACGAATATTTGGTATGGCAATGCTACCCTCTATATCCCCTTTCTGACAAACTTGTACATGGAATTCAGTTGAAAACGATATATACCTAATATCATTTATACTGATTTAAAGTGGTTTATAGGTATGTTGACGATATTTTAGCACAGTTTTTCCCTGCTGACATTGATGTAAATGATTTATTGCTTCAATTTGAATAACCAGGTACCATCCATTAAGTTTACGTTAAAAATTAGAAAAAGACACATTAGCCTCCCTTTCTTAGATGTTTTATACATAGAGAACCATTTCAATTAAATTCAGTATTTATAGGAAACCAACCAAAACTTAACTTATGTCCATTTTTATTCAGGCCATCACCAACATGAAAATATAAATTTTTCTATGGTTTTACGAGCCTTGCGCATTGTCAGTCCGATTCCAGTAATTGGAAGTTGAAATTGAATACATAAGAAAATAGGGACAGATTTATGTTATCCTACATATACTAAGATATTTGTTATAACAAAGCCTAGACAAAATTTTATAATGAAAGTAACATGAAGAAAGAAACCTAAGAATATATTTTAGCTTGCCTTATTTTTAAAAAACAAAAATCATTGTTAAACCTTTAATGTAAACCTTGTTTAATCTTATAATAACACACTAAAAGAATGTTAATAAAAATAGTTGAACTGAAGAAAAAACAACATTAATATATAAAATTCCATGTTTGGGTTGTCCCTCTCCAATACTGAATCATAGCAAAGATTTAGATGTACGTATTAATAACATAATTATTCAGTCAAAACTGAAAAGCATTCATTCATTTAAGTGAAAACTCACAGGGATAAATTGGACTGAAAGTTCAGTGATTGTTTGAAAGATTTCTTTCAAGAAATCTATGGAGTCCGAACTTATCCAGCTTACTTATTGTAATTTTAATTTACAACTGGCATGTAATTTGGACCCCTGTATTAGAAAAATTTTCAAGAATGACAGTGATAAAATCATGGCTTTATTAATTATCTACTTGAGATATATTTTCTATATATCCGTATGTTTAATATAATTTTTGAATTTGTAAAAATGTTCATCTTGGTAAAGTTATTGTTTAAAAAAGAGAATTACTTTGTTGTACTAAAATTTTTAGGTGGTCGTCAACGAACCATCAGCCTATAATCTTATTGTCCTGTCCCTGCTCCTGAACAGTTGATCCTAATACTTTGTTTGACCTAAATGTTTAATCCTGTTTTGAGAAGTTCTACTAATTCTTCAATTGTGTTGATTCCAGGGTAAAACTCCTTTATAACCCTATCTGTCATTTATATGAGCTTTCTTGTAAACATACTTTTTATATTTCTTCAGTCTGCTAACAAAGGACGTACATCGAAAGGCCTGAACAGCACTCCAGTGTTTAGTTTATTTAGTATGGATCTTATATATTTTATATATCTTATATATATATATATATGAATATAAAATAACGTATATATATATATATATAAAATATATATATATAGAGAAGAGCGCTAACAAATTATCTTGGGAGAAGGACATTTCTTTTTCCTTTCTGGAGTACTTTATTTAGCTGCTGACGTTTCAAGACATTTACACCGGGATTTCAAAGCTACATAATAAAGAAAAAGAATAAAAAAACAGACTCGGTGATAACATAACATAAAATTATAACATATTCAGCTATTAGTACAGTAAAAGGAAAGTTTTTATTTAATTAATTTTAATTAAGGAAACATTCCTACTAAGTGATAGATGCCCGCATGCCAGGTTAAACGCCCAAGAATAACTCAAGAGGTATAAACTTGTTAGCTGGTCTGAGTATTTAGTTGGGGGACAAGTTGTTTTAATAAAAAGCCATTCCAAAATTGAGTTGTTGGAGTTAGAAGGCGAGGGGGTTTTAAAATCTTTGTAGTTAATATCGACTTTGCATTTTTTTTGCATGTTCACGTATGCAAGAGAATTCTGGGTTTGATAATTTAACACCTGGACTGTCACTTGGTCTGTGCCTTCAGTACAACTTGGTAAATAAACACTCTTCCTTTTTGCAGGTACATAACCATGTTGTCCTATATTAAACAAGCTATTTTTTCATTAAATGTTTCATTATAGTTTTATTATTACCCTTTCATACACTTCTCATAATATGTGATGTTAGTCTCACAGGCCTGTAATTACTTGCCTCTAGTCTTGATCCACTTTGAAAAATAGGTGATATATGCTAATTTATGTTCATCATAAATCTTGCCATATCTACACTTTGTCCTAAAGTATATATTGATCGGCTTATATAGATAGAATGAACTACTTTTTTTTAACAAAATGGCAGGTATGTCGTCTGGTCCGGCTGCTGATCCATTTTTAATTTCTTTGATAGCCTGTACTATTTTCATCTCTTATTCCTGTATCATTATCTTCATTAAGAATTCTAGGTGTAAATTCTCTCTTATATCCTTCTGCTAATATGTTGCATATTTCCCTTTTTTATTCATTAATCGCCCTTCATTTCTTAGATGGCCTATTTCTACTCTTTCTTTTATTCCTCCTTTCGCATATATAGAATATATTTTGAGGTTTTGTTTATATTTTTAGGTATGTTTTCTAAGTCCTGTTTTTCATTTTTCTTTGATTGTATAATCTTTGGTCTGCAATTTCTATCTTACTTTTTATTTCCATGAAAGTTGTGCATTTTTTCTCTTGCAAGACCTTTTTTCACTTTCTGATTTTCTGAAAAGATCCTTCTGTCTCTTGGTATGCATGACTGGTGTTTACTTTTTCTTCTTCAGTATATATTTATCCACTTTTTCTATAATATTTCATATAAAATATCCGTATTTACCTGTATATTATCACTTATGAATATGTTTTCAGAAGTCTTGGTTTAATTCTTCATTTATTTCTGACCATTTTATATTCTTTTCTATAGAAATTGTATTTCCAGCATATCCTTCCCCACAGAGTCCCTCTTTGCTTATCTCTCTGTTTTCACTTGCTTTGAAACGGACTGTTAATTCTATGACATAATGGTCTGAAATACTTGTATTATACACTATTATTCCTTTTTAACATAGTTCACCTTGTTCAAAATACTAGGTCTAGAGTATTATCCTCTTGTTGGGGGTGATTTATTTGCTAAATGTTATGTATTTCTAGTAGCATACCTAATAGTTTTTCAAATTGTCTCTTATCTTCTGTGCTACTATTAACTTTCTTTTATATGTATAAATACAACCACATCCTCTCTATTCGTTCTTTCCATTCTACAAAAAGGAAATTAAAGTTCCTATAGGAGAATAGTCCAGTCTTTGTAATTTCTACATATATCATCTAATTTGTCTATCATTATGTCAAACTCTTTAGTTTTAGGGGGTTTGTATATTACGATGTTCACTAATTTTTCAGATTCAAATTCTACCGCAATTATTTCACATTCTGTTTACTATTTTTACAGATTTTTCCTTGATTAACGTCTCTCCCATATATCGCGGTTCCCCCTTGATTCCTATTTTTTCTATCTGATCTGTAAGTTTGGAAACCCTTTATCTGATCACCATTACCAGTCTCTTTGGAATACCATGTTTCACTTATATTCATTATATCTATTTTTTTCATTTTGGGTTAGTTCTTCTAAGAACTCTATTTTTCTTTTTGAGTTATTTGAAACTAAACCTTGTGCATTCATCACTATGATGGTTTGCTTGTTATCCCCATTATCTATGATGGGTAATAATAAGGATTTTCCCATGTCTCTTTCCTGTTCTGATATGTTTTTTCTTCATTTCCAGAAATTGAATATAAAAATCCAACTTTTCCAAAAATATTTGATCTTTCCATCTTCATATTTATTCATTTTGTATATATCTAAATTTATCACCGTATTAACTGCAACCCCCTGGCATCATAAATGCATTACTTGTTCCTTGCCCTGTATCTAGGTGCTGTTGTCTCATATCGTGATGCTGACAGGTCATAACGTGGTATATGCTTGCTTTTTTCTTCGTCTCATACTCTTTATTCTCAGGGAATTTGCTTCATTTTGACTTTGATTTTTTACATACATCTACATTTTTGTTGAATCTACATCCTTTTCCTTCTCTCAGAGTCTTATATTTGTTTTGGATGTAGATCGCATTCAACCTCATAGCCATCTAGATATGCACATTTGCCATAAATCTCATAGTTGCCATGTCTTGGGATGCTTGTAAGACATCTTTCACTGAATTTGCAATTCCCTCTTTACAAAAGGGTGAAGACTGTGTCTTTTTTTTTCTTTTTTTTTTTTTTGCAGTTTCTCGTCGTCATGTACAACCTCTGGGATTTTATTCTGGGTTGTCATGTCATAATTTATTTCTTCATATGAATGCTGTCGTATTGCCTCATATGTAGAGTCTATGAGTTTCTCTGCATCCATACTGTATCTAACTTTGTTTTTATTATTTTTATCTATCTCTCTTCAATCTTATTTTCTTTCTTCTTTTTCTGTTTTCCTCTTCTCCCCATCCTCATCTAACATACTATTTGTACATTAAGCCTTGAGAGAGAGAGAGAGATTGAGACAGAGAGAGAGAGAGAGAGAGAGAGAGAGGAGAGAGAGAGAGTAGAATGGGTGTTACTTTGGAAAAGAAAGATTTCTAGTAAAATAAATTAGTATATAATATGTGGAGATATATATATATGATATATATATATATATATATTCCTTTGATGAATCCTCCAATATAATATATATAAATATATATATATATGATATATATATATATATATATTCATAGCATATGTTTCTTGAACAGAGAGAGAGGAGAGAGAGAATTTCAGAGAGAGAGACGAGAGAGAAGAGAGAGGAAGAATTCATTCATCCAGTGAAGTCTGTACTGCCCGAGTAAATGAGTAAAATTATTATAAATGAACACTAGCAGGATCCTTAAGAATACGTCCCTTTTTATATTTAGTAATGGAAACCTCTTTAATCCTAACTTGCCAGGGTTGCCACTGAGTCGTACAGTTTGTCCTGATAAGAATGGTTAAATGATGAAGTTCTTTTTCGGTTTATATAATTCACTGCGTAACTGTATTCTAGTAGGAACTGATTTTTTTTATATATATATTTCCTAAATGAGTTATTCCCTGACTAAATTATTACTTGTTTTTATCGGTTGTATTGAAGCCTGTACCTAGTTCCCTATACTATTGAAAAAAAATATTTCCTAAGATTTTGCGAGTCCGAATACTATGCACGGCAAAATAGTTCGCTAAGTAGCATGAAATTAATATGATCTGACTTTTTATCTTTGAATAAATTTGTAGTTAATTTGATTCCAATTTCTTTATCTCTGTGAATTAATTAGAGATCGTGGCAAGATCGTCCACTGTTACATGGGTCATTCGGCGGATGAGTATAATTATTAATTACCGTGATTAATACAGCCTTGCTTTACCCAAGACCCATGTAACCCCATCAATTAAGGCTGAAAGTTATCCAAAAAGACAGATAATTAACTTAATTAGATTCGGTCGCCAGTTGGGACTAGGTTTCTGAATATTTTGCTTTATTCTTGGAACAAATGAATTAATTAACTACTATTCATCAACCACTTAGACCAAAAAAACTAAATTGTTCAATGAGAAATCTACATCGATTATCACACTAACAACTCCCACCCGTTCCCTTCAGACACAATAATGTTTCACTTTAGGTTATAATGCAACAGCTGATCACTTTTAGTAACGCTCTTAGAAGCGATTCTTAGTAATTTACGGCCATTATTCCTCCTCCAAAGAAAGGTATGACCAGATTCCAAGGAGTGCCTGACTGCTACTTAGACATCCTCTCACTAATCCTTAATTACTGCAAGGGGTATATCTAAAACCGAGAATATTATGTTAACACCAGGAGGATACCTTATGAAATCTCACTAGGCAACGCTAACTGTACTTTTGTGTAATCGACTCATGGGGATATGGTTTTCCCAGGATTCTTTAGTCAGTGACTGAGAAGAGAGATAAATTAACCAGAAATACGGTGGGAGAGCTAACAGAAGAACGGCAATTGTCATCCTCAGACTTACCGTTACGTAGATTACTTGTGCACACTTGCATCTGACCCCGTTTGGTAGAGCAACTTTCGTCGATTCCACTAAATTAGAAAAACGAAAAGAAAAAATGGAGCGCGAGCGAATGCTTTTTTCTCCGCTCGACAGCTGGATTCTCTGACCTGCTGAATAGGTGTAGGTGGTTTGCTTGTTGTAAACAACCACCTTTCATAGCCTTAATAGCCTGAAAAAAAAAAAAAAAAAACTTAATACAATTCAGTGAAAAGTGAGATTAAGGGATGACCAACACTAAAGATGGCTTTATAAAACCATCCTGTTGGATGGGTCCCCAAACTAAACTTATAAGCTGCCAAGATGGTTGGTTTTTCAACACATAGAACCAGCCAGCTTCCCTTCCCCTGCTTTCCACAGAGTGAAGCTTTTCCTGGTGCTATCTTTCTTTGTTTAAGTTTTTCTTATTATATTTCCACCAAATCAGGAAGGGATCTTGAATAGCATAATATTTGTAAGAATAAATATATATATAGCTTATAATCCAGGCCGAGGCAGATGCATATATATATATATATATATATATATATATTATATCAAAACACACACAATTTCTGATGTTAAGGCATATATATATATATATATATATATATATATATATATATATATATATATATATATATATATATATATACAAACACACACACACACACAAACACACACATGACACATACATATAGGATATATATATATATAATATATATATATATATATATATATATATATATATATATAATATGTTTATATATATATACAAGACACACACACACACATATATATATATATATATATATATATATATATATATATATATATATATATATATATATATATATATATATATATATATATTGTCACGTTATGATGGTTTTATGGGAACTGCTGGTTCCCTGCCTGTTCCCTTTTTGTGGATTGCTGCCTCCTTACCTTCAAGTTTTTTTTTTTTGATGCTTTCGTGGTGAGCTGCCGTTTTTCTGTCGTCAGTCGGGTCTGGTAGGCAGCGAAGGTAGCGGCAGTGGCAGCAGCAGCAGGCAGTTTTTTGGAGTCGACGTTGGTCGAGTTTTTGAGCAGCAAATTGGAGCACGCCTACGAAGTGGAGCACGTCGTAGAGGTGGAGGTGACCATGAGTAGTCGTGTGACCACGAGCTGCTCATCTTTGATGACAGCGTGAGGCTGTCCTGACGTTCCATCGGGGTATTTCTGGTTGATGGGTTTTTGTCCCTGTTGTACAGCTGAGGGCTGTCTTGGTGCCCTGATGGAGGACGTATGTTTGTTTTTTTTCTGCCTGCTGTTGTTTATTTTTGCCTTTTTTTTTTAAACAGCTACTTTTTGTTTGTTTAACTTGATTTTGCTTTAGAGCTGCCTTTTGTTTCATTTGTATTTATGGTTTTTATCTTTTTACCAGACCTGACTCACTTGTAAATATTGTAAATAAATTAATTTTAAGCTCATTTTATTGTTTTTTGTTGTTTTCCTCCTTTGTTTGTTGCATCTGCCGTCAGTCATGACAGCCCTGTCCTGAGTATATTAAAGAACCTGCATAACGGCCCACTGGGTCGTTACATACACATAGCATATATATATATATATATATATATATATATATATATATATATATATATATATATATATATATATATATATATATATATATATATATATATATATATATATATACATATATATATATATATATATATATATATATATATATATATATATATATATATATATATATATATATATATATATATATATATATATATATATACATATATATATATATATATATATAAATATATATATATATATATATATATATATATATATATATATATATATATATATATATATATATATATATATATATATATATATATATATATATATATATATATATATATATATATATATATATATACATATATATATATATATATATATATATATATATATATATATATATATATATATATATATATATATATATATATATATAAATATATATATAGTATATATATATATATATATATACATATATATATATATATATATATATATATATATATATATATATATATACATATATATATATATATATATATATATATATATATATATATATATATATATATATATATATATATATATATACATATGTTATACATATATATATATATATTTTTATATATATATATATATATATATAAAGTATATATATATATATATATATATATATATATAAGAAGAGTATATATATATATATATATATATATATATATATATATATATATATATATATATATATATATATATACATATATATATATATATATATATATATATATATATAAACACAGGTGACATTTGTTTAACGCTTTGTGGACTTCATTGGTATTATATGCTAAGTAAAATGTAGTTAATAATTAACTGAGCATAATTACGCCTCCCACAGTAACTTGACGAAGGGGGAAACCAACATAGTTTTCCCCTGTCTTTTCATTCTTCTCAGTTTTTTAGTTTTCTGAAAACAAAACTATTGTGCCGGCCTTGTTCACTTGTCCGCACATCTTTCTGCCTGCACTTTTTCTGTCTTCCCTCAAATCTTAATAACTGCTGAGGCTAGAGCTCTGCAAACTGATATGTTGATCATCCATCCTCCAGTCACCAAACATACCAAATTGCAGTCCTCTAGCCTCAGTAGTTGTAATTCTATTTAAGGTTAAAGTTATCCATGATCGTGCATTTGGCAAGGATACAGGACAGGCCACCACCCGGCCATTGTTAAAGATTCATGGGCCATGGTTCATACAACATTATACCTAGACCACCGAAAGATAACTATTTTCGGTGGCTTTGGTTACGTAATGTACAGAAAACTAGATTGCGCCGAAGAAACTTCGGTGCATTTTTTACTTGTTTGTATTACTACCAGCCATTTTACAGCATTCGTTGCCGAAGCTGTGGCTGGCAAGTAAAACTGGAAACTTTGAACCCAGGTAATAATGGTCTGATGTGAAGATGATGAGTTTCATTTAAGAATTATACAGTGCGTTTATCAGTACTAAAATTATTGTGTTTGTGTGCTCATTTTCATTTGAAATTAAGAAAAATGAGATGAGGTCTTCGCATTTCTGTTTCCCTTTTACTCCACATCCCAGAACACTTGAGGTCATCTCCTAAACTCCTAACCTTTACGATGTATATGCTCTTTTCCCATTAGATTCTGCTCCAGTTTTTCTACAAAAACTAAATCCTTCTGGCAAAACTAAAATATATCTATATAACTATATATATATATATATATATATATATATATATATATATATATTTATATATATATATATATATATATATATATACATTATTATATATATATATATATATATATATATATATATATATATATATATATATATATATATATATATATATATATATATATATATATATATATATATATATATAATCCAATCAAAGGCGGTTCAGGAAAGGCACTGTCCTTTATGCATTTTATTAAAATATGCTGACGTTTCACAACCTCTCATTGTTGCATTTTCCAGGCTGCAAACAGCGAACATGGCAATCAGTAAATTAAAATTAAAATCACAAGTCAGAATTACAATTACAATAAAACGTTCACAATAAAAATGACTAAAACCCATCCTAAAAGAACAAGTAAGGCTGTGCAAATAACCTACCCAGAAGGAAGTTAAAAACAAATTACTGCACTGCATTGAGTATTACAAAAAGAGAGAAAATAAATAAATAAAATAAACATACAGACAGAGAAGAAACAACTTAACAAGACCATCAGGCAATAAACAGTTGTGTAGAGGGATGTGTGGGAGTTTAATGGTGGTACAGTTAATTTAATAATAATAGATTCAAGTGCATTGTTAAAATCATTTTTGTACTTTGTCCTATTACTGAAAAATCTTATTTTCTATGAATGTTTTACATATCTTCGAGTGATTCCTAATATTAGACTGTTCAGGCTGGATAATCTGCTCCGGTTCTAAAGCTGACTCCTCTATGAACATCGATGCGAACCGCAACAGCCTCCTAGTACATCCGACATAGATCCCCTGACTACATCTGGGGCACTTGTACTTATATATAACGTTGATGTAAAAAAGGGACTGAGCTGGTCTTTAAACTCTTTATTACACCGTCCCAAGATGAATTTATACGCAATCTCTTATATGCAAGATGATTCTGTCAGGAAGAAAATTCTCAACATCTTTCGAAAGGAATTACCGGCCCTTTAACCTCAAGCTCATCCCGAGGAACCCTGAACAGTTGGCGCTTCTTCAAGTTTAAAGACCAGCCTCAGTCCCTGTTTACATCCAACGTTATATATAAGTACAAGTGCCCCCAGATGTAGTCTTTTTTTCTTATGTGTATCTTCACAAGTTACTTGATAGACAGAGAAATCTTAAACCACAAGATATAGGAAAGAAGCAACAGAAGAGATTTTCCTCTTGTGGTGGACCTGAAATGTCAGCATTCAATCAAATTCATCTTGCCATAATTCCCCCCGACTAGTTTTATGCCCTTTCATTTATCCGTAAATAGCTTCATGTCATTAATGCCACACTCAGATCCCAGTCAGATACGACAGCCTACAAAGAAAGGATGACATTCCTTTCACGCAGAAGGATACCCCGACTTCAGAAATGAAAGTCGTCCTTTCTAACTTTTATCTGCATTTCAAGCAACCATTTACACTCTATTATAAATCAGATGAAATTCTATGCTCAACAGATAGCAATACTTTCCGTGTATTAATTATTTTAATGTTTCTTTTACCAAATCACATTGCCCATTTCTTTACTAATTAAGATAATTGTATTTACGAAAAAATATAATTGGCTATATTTTTTTCATACTAATTGATCTAAATTTAAAATGAAATATAATTGGTCGTACTTTTGTTTTTAACTGATCTATAATTTCTAATGATTATTAAGGACAGCGCTATGCCAGGAATATTCTAATGCTGAAAGAAAAGCACTGAAATCAATTGACTTTCTCAGTCTTTTTTCGCGTTTGTATTGACGTTTACGTGACAAAAATAAGAGGAAAAACTCTTATTTCCTAACTGTTGTTTGTGATTGCTAGCAATTCATGTTTAGGAGTGTTTTTAACTATAATGTTAAATATAGCTTCTGCAAGGCATTTTCACTTACCATCAGCTCCATGATTATTTAATGATTTTTGAAATCGTTAAAAGAAAAAGGTTTATGAATTTGTGGCTATCTAATCCTTTGTTTTGATTTTTGATCTGTTTATGAAACCTGTCACTGAAGGACCTGCCTCCTTTCACACTGCCATTTACTGTTTGTGTCCATCGGATAATTTCGATGTAGAGATCGAAGGTTCACCGGGAAATTACATTTCTTATTCTTGCTTGGCATTCAACTTTAACTGAATTTCCATTCGGAGGAAGAATGTGCTATTAAATTTTAATATGCGTTCATTAAATGAGACTTTCTCTTTATAAGTATTTTTTTAAATAAGCTAAAAAGATAAATCTTCTAAAATTAATAAGGGTCTTAGGTAATAGATGTATAATCAAAATTTGACAACTCTCCTACTTTTATTCGAGTATTATGTTCAAATATTTCTTAGTTTAGTCTTTCACAGTTATAACTATTGTAATTAGCAGTTAAGGCTTCATCCACACATATGTCAAGTGCTTAGGTTTTAAGCTGCTTTCAGTGCCTTTTGTTTTGTTATATTTGCATTATGCAGAATTACATTACTATGAATATCTATAGATAGCAGATGATCTCGATCTCCTAGGGTGGGTGTAAATGGTAGTTTTTGTACTGTACTGTTGTTCTCAAATCTGAGAAGGACCAATTCTTCCAGCCAACATCAGCTTTAATTTGCATAGAGTTGCAGATCTCTTCTCATTCCACAGAGATTACTCTCGAAAACTCCTTGATTTTTCGAATCAAGAGCAAATAAAGTCACCAAACCAAAGCTGTACATGAGCTTTGGAAGTGGTAATACAACAGCTTCTTCTGTGGTCAGGAGCAACGGCCTCAGTATCGCTGCCAGGGAGGCTGTTACGCCGAGTTATGAAATTTAAGCAGAAATCTGAGGCATGAAAATGAAAGGCGTTCAAGAGCTCTCGTTATTGTTTCCTTTTCCTTGCTTCGCTTAGCATTTCCCATTCCAGGCTCCCCTAAAAGAAGACAAGCCGGCCCCTTTGCAGACTATACTAACGGCTTGCATTAATACCATTTAAACTTCTGGGTTAATCCTCCAAATTTTGCTACGTATTTTTCCATTACGAAAATGTGGATGATATTAAGAGCGGATATAATCAAATTACTTACGAAAGCATTGTTGCAGTTTTTAGTTTAAGTTCTCTTTTGTATGCTTTCCTGTTACTTCCCTTTCCTTTGTATCGTTTCCTTTCGTAAACTGTAATTTTCTTTATCATTTACAATTTAATCATCCTAAAAGTTGTTATTTGTTTTCTTTTGTTTCATTGCTTCCCTTGCATTATGGTATCTAATTCATTGGGACACAAAATGAAATGCACAAAAAGAAAGGTGATATAGAGTGACAGGTAGAAGAAACAGTACTTTCAAAATGCTTATGTGATAATAATTTTCCTCCCATGAACTCACCGATATCGATCCATTTGTACACTTATCATTTCTATTTTTTTTATTCCTCTTTGGCCTTTGCCTTCATGCGTTTTATTTTGTCAAAAGTTTCCTTTTTATTATTGGATAATGTAATTTGTAAAAATTCATAACGATCGTAAAAGGGAATTTATCGATCATTCCTTTTCCCTTTCTCCTCCTTACTTTATTTATCCATCTTTTACTTCTTTCCTCCTCCTCCTCCTCCTCCTCCCCTTCCTCCTCTTCCATTTCTCCACTGTATAATATTGTAAAGCTCCGTGAGTCAAAAGAATACTTAGTTGTCTTTTGCACTAGATTAACTGGGAAGGTTGTTAACGACATAACTGTTGGGGAAAGAACGAGTGTCAGTGGAACGTAGAGGACTGTCATTCTCAATATTCATTGGCACATGACTTTCAAAAAGAGGGATAGAGAAACATTCATATATATAAAATTAAGAAAGGGAAGGCATATAAAACTGTTTCTATTGGAACTTTTCAGCTTTTCTATTCCTACAAAAAGCACCACTTTATGTATGAATGAATAGATGACACAATGAATCGTTTTTATCAGTCAATGGAGAAAATATTTTTACCGAAAAGGAAATCACCGAGAAAAGTATTTCTCTTGAACCGGTTAAATTTTCACATCATCTACCACTGTCTAGTTTTAGAGAAAATGGCACATTTTTATTGTGAAATTGACAGAGAAATGTCACTGCCTGGATCAAGGAAGGTGTTCTCAGTTTTTTTTTTTTCTTTATTGCAAAAATTTCTTGGTAAATTGCTATAGAAACCCATTTCACAGTGACTGCATGTAACAAAAAATAAACTCACTGTGGATATTAGTAGGAGTATATAGGCTGATCTAATTCTTTGGATACGGATCCGCATGGTAAGGGGGGAGGTCCGTTAAGTCAGAACTCTTTCATTGTTATTTCTTGTTGTGTAGTTCAGTTAACGTGAGTTTATATTCACCATTCTGCCCTTCTATTTTTAGTCAGCTTCTTTCCTTTCATTATTTTCATTTTCCAGAGCGTTTTGTATAGTTCTTTTATTTTTCATTATGAGACATAACTCACACAATACATAGTTCTAAATAGCGTTTTGATACACTTGAAAATCATCATAGTGGTTCTATACTTGCATGAAACAAAATAATCAGAATATATCCTGTAGTAGATAAATTAGCTTTTACGCCATGAAGAAACACGAGTTACATTTGCCGTAATTAAAAGGTTCATTATCGAATTATATCACTGATATCACTGGAAATGAAGCATAAGAATGAGGAAAATAGAACCTCGCAATTTTTGCGACGTTAGGAGCTATAAATTCATGGAATGATATATACCACAGATACTGCCAAAGAACAAAGATAATTACAACGTTTGGCTGAAAAAAAGGAACTAAATTTTTGCATTTACGATCGAAGAGTGTGTGGAGTTACGGCAGAACATCAGTTTGACAACAGTTTGGCAATATAACTCTTGTTCTCATTTAACAGATACGGTAGCATCCCTAGAAAATCTTGAATAAAACTAGAAATTTTAAATACAACGCAGACAATGGAAATCATTGATAGTTTGTTTAACAGCATTCTAGATAAGCTCAGGTATATTACATATAATTTAGAAGTAAAAAAATGGAAATAAATGGAATTTTTGGTTCAGGTAAGATTCAAGTAATCACCAAGCTGAAATTCAGTTGGATTAGAAAGATATGGCCGATTTACTTATTTTGACGACTACGCCACAGAGATAAGCAAGTGATTGTTTTTTAATGATAGTTCCGGCCATATCTGACATAATTGTTCCTTATCGTTCAGCGACTAAAACATTATTTAGATAGTCTAGGCGCCCTTGTTGGATAGCATCATGGGCAGAGTTGGATCTGTGCACCCAGGACGGCCAGACCATTTCCAGTCCCTCAGTTCCCAACAATATCATCCATTTAAGAGAGAGCGAAGTTGTACCTCACAGGGATTGAATAGCAAATCGTTCAGGCTGAGTTCGTCTGTTGTGACTTGCGTCTCAGAACTAAGGCAGAGAGGCACTCAGACATGAGGGGCCCTCAGCTTGTTTTGTCGCCTGAGCGCACTTAATTAGTATTGGATTATATTACTCTCCGAAGCAGAAACCCGCAATGACTGAATGCGTTGTTTCGTTGGAAAGGGCTTCGCTCATTTGCAGCGTGGAGAAGCCCTCTCGAAATGTCTCCGTGTAATGAACGGTATTTAGTCTTCCCCGTGTTGAAGGTTCCTGAAAAGGCAGTGGTTTGTGTGGAAGAATATAATATTTTGTTTTTAGTTGGGTCTTTTTGTTTGATATTTTGTGCTGTAGTGTGGTTGGTTGTTATATAAGTTTTTTTTTTTTTTTTCCTGTTTAGGCGTGATTGAATGAAGGACAACCAACCTCTCCCCCTCTTTGGGTGTTTGATGATCCTGTTTAGAGGCCCTTATGTGTTCTGTTCTGCTTGCATAAGAGAGGTGGTGGAACAGCGTAGGCAGTGTCCTGTTTGTCGTAAAGGCTAACCAAAAGCAGTATCATCCTTCATTCATTTAGGAATCCAGCCCATCAAGTGTCACAGATGAAGAGTTGGCCAGATTATAGGAATACAAACTGCCCATGGTTAGAAGGGGAAAGTTGATATCTTTTTCAAGCACTTCACTGTAAATATATAAGGAACACAAAAGGATAAGTTAAGACTTCTTCGCCTTGAAATGAGGGAAACCCCTAATTCGTGGGTTTGTTTATGGTGGTGGTTTACAATTTGTTTAAGTGGAGTAAAGTTAATAAAGAAAGTTTCATCATCCTTTGTTTACATGCCGCAGGTAACATTTGAGTAAGGAATATGCTACAGGAAACTGATAATTGACATTAGGTATTCAGAACTACTTAAAGGCTTAAGGCTACTCTTTGTGAACAGAAGTAACAGAATAGTATGCTAATCTAGTGTTAGTTGCAGTGGTGTTGAAAGGACCAGGGTTGTTCCATATGTAAGATGTTTCATAGTTTAAGTCTAGAATAAGGTAGTTATCGTGTGATCGTGTGTGTGTATGTGGACTCACTAGAAACTGATTTTGTTTTTTGTGTACATATACTGTAAGTTTTCATGTATATTATATAGATTGTAAGGTAATTAGGGAATAAATTAGTTTTCAGAGATTGAGTTTTTGTGTAAACTTTCTCTATCCCTGGCTTCAATCATAAACCTCAGTTTCTTTCTCGTGAAGCCCCCAGCCCAGGGCATAGACAATTTAACGCGCAATACTTTAGAGATAAATATGACAAGAATTTTAACTCTTGGAACTCATTAATGACTCTAATCATATATCTGTATATCTATCAATATTTATATATATATATATATATATATATATATATATATATATATATATATATATATATATATATATATATATATATATATATATATATATATATATATATATATATATATATATATATATATATATATAGTATATGTGTATGTGTACTGTAAGTATATGTACGGTATATTTATGTGTGTTTGTGATGACTAACTAAAACGTATTTCATTTCCATGTAATCAACCGGGCTCTATTGTTGCTGAAGTCTAAAGAAATCTAAAGCATAAAGTACGTTGCACATTGCAGTAAATACTGACTTTCAATTTTCATAACCAGTGGACCATGAGACAATGTTATTATGCGTATGTCTAACGAGTTTCTTGATGACATGTAAACTGCTGTCACTAAAACTATGAATATTGTCATTATTGTTGTTATGGAATAAATCTAAAGGAACATTCTGCAAAGTAAACAGCAAAGAAAAGTTTTGGATGATAGTGAATGCAACAAAGTAACGATGTAATTAATTTTAACACCTTTCACAAGAGAAATCATACGTTTTTATTACGATAAAAATTTCATCTTAAAATATCTATTCGTGCAGGATGTGTGCATAGAAAAAAATTAATCCAATGACAAATGGATAAGACAACATATAAAATTCGTGCACCATAACCATCTACAACGGCAACTAATGTTTTCGACTTGAATGTTCCTATGTCCTTTAATTTAATCTTAAAACAAAGATGGATGTACCTGGTTCGAAGAGATCCATCTAACTTTATTATTATTATTATTATTATTATTATTATTATTATTATTATTATTATTATTATTATTATTATTATTATTATTATCACAAAAACGGAAACTATAGCAGAATGGAAGGAGGAAGGCAAAAAGACAGTCCAAAGGCAGAAACAGAATAGACAAGGCTAATGCTGCAATGAACGTGTTTTAAAAGAGCTTTCCATTATCAGTGAAGCTTCCTCTTTATCCGCGGAATGGACATAAAGAGTTGACACCAGATGCAGTACTGGGCACTGAACAATAATTTCAAGGAAAAGTACAAATTCTGTGTTATACGGCTGTGCTTGTTTAGCATTTCATAAAATATATCGCACCCTTTACATAACCTTCGAAAAATGACCTAACAGTTGCTTGGTAAGCTTCTCAAGATCACTCAAGGTTCTGATATGGAATGCTTCAAGCATGTGCACGAGTTCTAACTAAACATAAAATAAGCTGACACCAAACTGTAGACTTCGCAGAGATATATACCTGGATGTCAGTTCGGATCTTAGAACTATATGTTCATATTCCTTAGATCCAAAATCCCTTGGTAACAGAAGCATCAACATAGTTATTGAAATATAACTGGCCCTGTAGGATTGTCATAGGTAAATAGCCATTTTACGGCTATCGACATCAAATTAATGTCGTTTGGAAGAATAACCGGATAATTTTAGCCGTGGTGCTTCAGGTAATGCCCAAAAAACACACTCTCATTCAAATAATTCACTGTTGACAGATTCTCATTGTGATTGTCGGTGATGCACAAAAATGGAATTGCAAATTAATCCTTTCTGAAATTAGGTTAAACATCCATCTCTTTGTAACGATCATATCCTAAAAGTATATAAAATGGTACGTATAGCGTACACTTGCCTCAATAAGAGTGCACCATTTTTCACATGCAAGTGAACACAACGAATTGTCTAAACATTTCTTTTAAACTAGTATACTGAACTTATCTGGAAAACTTTTAGCCAGGGTATCATAGGCTTACTAGTAAACTGAAAATTATGTATTTTAATATAATTTAACACAATAAATTTATACCAAAACATCATGAACGTAAAGCAGAGGAACTCGTATTTCTGTTAAACAACAAATAAAATTTATAGCAAAATTTCGCGAAAATTCAGTATCAGTCATTTCAGTTAACTTTATATTCTTAGTAAATGCCTCTCTTCTGTAAATCAGCTGTTAGCATAGCGATATAATCCATCCAGAGCAATGATACTGGTCTGTTCCTAGAACACGAACGAATCTGCTATGGAAATGAAATGCATTATTTGTGGTGTACACAAAGGGGTATTTGCCACTGTCCTATGCCTGTTTCCTGAGGAATTATGTAATATTTTGCTTTATTTCTTGTGAATGTCAGCCAGGCATATTTCCGACATCTCTGATGTAATACTACGCAATGTCTTTACGAGATGAAAAAGAAGCAAATGCCATTTAGTGAAATCTTCAAACCAAAATCATTACATAAGCTCCATTTAGCATGAATATTTTCTTTGTTCCACTGACCTGATATCTCAACAAGCTAACCTACTTCTCCTTCCGCATACTGCCATGAAATCTAGACATACGAAGACTGCAATCCTGCGCCGTTCTCTTAAAACAAAGCCCGCGCTGGATCAGAGCAGCTTAATCTATCAACAGAAAGAAACTTCAGTAACCACTCACTGACAAAGGCGGTGAAAGCGTCACATAATTCTTAAAAGATTAAACGGCTTTACTTGGATGCGCCTGACTCTGATTCACTCATGAAGGCATCCAAGAAAAATATAGACTTTGATGACATCAAAAATTTTTCAGATAACGGACTAATAACTGTTAACAACCACAGTCTTAGAAATATTAACATACCTATCTATCTGATTAACTGTCTATCTATCTATCTATCTATCTATATCTATATCTATCTATATCTATATATATATATATATATATATATATATATATATATATATATATATATATATATATATATATATATATATATATATATATATATATATATATATATATACATGCCGTGGAATTTTACACCATATTAGGAAGTTATGCAGGTTTTGGTTCACTATAAAAATAAAGCATATCATAGATACATGCAGCAAATCCAAGTATTATCACAGTTTGGAATTTAAAAGCAGCTAGAAAATGCCAATCGGGCAGGTAGGTATGATTACGAAAAAGTAATCATATATTGCGAGATGTGCCTGATCTACATAACCAAACCCGATCTTTCCTTATTTACAAGACATTTCCTTGGGTGAAACACAACTGGATATTGGATTCTGTGCTGATGAAAGCCCCAAAGGATGGATGGGTGGGTGCGGGGCGGTGCGGGAGAGTTGTTGAAAAGGGGCTAGGAGTTTTCGGATATGTTTCTTGCTTTTTAGATTAGTCACTGAAGCAAAACAGCAAAAAATATTGAGGGCTACAAACAACAAAATGGATCATAATCAACTGAAGTAATTTAAATTTTCTGTGCAGAATATAAAATGAAAAATAAGATAGATCGATTGATTGATATTTTGTTTTATATCCTTTGCCTATGCCTGTGTAGATGTAAGGTACCATGATTCTCCAAGCTCTGCAAAGTCATAAAAACTGGCATGAAATAAAATTCATTTGATGCTTTGATGCGCAGTGATTATTGGGTGGTAAATAACGATGTCTTAAAATTTGGCGAATTTGGTGTCGTAAATACATGAATAAAGTAACTAGTGCGTTTTAGGTCTCTAGCTGGGCTAGGATGGGAAGATGATATCATTACGAATATCGAAAAATATGCTTTGAATAAAAAAAAAATCCTAATACTAATCTCTAACTTACGGCCACTTGAACCTCTATGAATTGTAATTTATGAAAGTGAACACCACCTGCGGAAGTAGAGAGAGAGAGAGAGAGAGGAGAGAGAAAGAGTGAGAGATATGAAAACTTCTTAAACTTCAAATGAACGCCATACGGCTATTTGATAACATGTACAGTATGGGAGAATATGGAGAATAACGAAAAGAAATGAACAGAAAGCTATTATTTTAAAATTTCAAATCCATAAGTTTTCATACCTTTGATTTTAAAATATCCTGAAACAGTTTCTCTCCAGAACCCTAACGAGAAATTCATTTCTGCATAAAAACAGCAGATCTATAAACGACTTATGTAAGGTTTTTTTATCGAATTTGTTACCTCGAACTTGTTTACAAAGTGACCTTGATTTAATTTCATGAAATTTAGGCAGTCGACCCATGCATTAAGGCACTTTCGGCTATTCAGCGTTACATACTGTAAAAACAAGGAGTTGGAGTGGTTGGACTGCAAGGTAAAGAGCTCCAGAAAATGAATAAGATGAAGCACAAAGATCTCAGTGTGGAACTGGGAGAAAATCCACCGTTGCTTTAAAAAGTTTAGTTGGGGGAGCGGGACAGCAAGATTGAAGAAAGGAGTAAGAATGGATGTTAAGTAAAAGGCTGAGAAGTGGGTTCAGCTAGGGGCCGAAAAAGCGCTGTAAACACCCTTTAGTAATGCCCAAAGTGTACCACATGAGAAGCACTGATGACATTACCTTTCTACTGGGGAGAAAGTGTCAGCATTCTCTTTATTCTTGGAAGGAAAGTCAGTAGGTGTAAAACGAGAACTAATCAGCAGTATTTATAGAGTTATTGGGTGAAGATCGACGAATGTTTGGGAAACATAATCATAAAAAAAGTAATTGCAAGTAATATAGATGTAATGTAACAAAACGAATAAAGACATAAAGAAAAACACAAATACTAAGAGATAGATAAGAACAGGTTGCAGAGGCAGGAACACTTTTTATGAAGAAACATGTCTTGAAAGCAATCATTAAAAGCAATGTTGTGAATTCACCTAGAAGTAACAAGAAACATGAAAACTATTCAGATAATCCGTTACATAACTGAACTGGACCAATACATATATATATATATTTTTTGTGCTCTGGTGTTGTTGGATCGTGTGATGGCAGAGTAGGCAAATGAGCAGTGAAAAGTCACTGAGATTAGCGACGGACACTTACACAGCGCAGATTTACCTGCGTAGTTAAACCTAATGCAAATTATAAATTAACCAAATGGTTGTCTTGGTAATTTCCAAGACAATGATATTTAGTAAGGCGAGACCGCAAGATCTATTGAGCAGAAAATTTTCTTATTTATGCAAATGAAAATAAATAAGGTAGGAACCGATTTTAGAAAAACAAGTAAAAAATGTGACGAATTTTCTTCGGTGCAATCGAGTTTTCTGTAACGCGTATAATACTGTATGAAACTCAGCCACGGCCCGGTGGTGACCTGTGCTGTTGGTACCTATTGCGGTGCCAAACGCACGATCATAAGCTAAATTTAACTTAGATAAAATAAAAACTAGTGAGGCTAGAGGGCTGCAATTTTGTACGTTTGATGATTGGAGGGTGCATGATCAATATATCAATTTGCAGCCTCTAGCGTCAGTAGTTTTTAAGATCTGAGGGCGGACAGAAATAGTGCGGACGTACAGACAAATAGCCATCTCTATAATTTTCTTTTACAGAGAACTAAAAGAGGGAGGAACCTGCGGGTGAACGTGACAAGTGACGCTTAAGGTCAGAGAGAGGATGACGAAGATCGAAGGAGTTCCCTTTCCAAAGATTGTTCGCTTTCAAAAGAAGAAACCTGCCTTCCAGGAAGACCTGTCATGTTTAGTCGAGGTATTTATTTTTTTGTTTCTTTTATTATGGTTCATCTATTTATTCTCTTTGAAAAGCTTTGCTACCTTTCTTCCTCCAGGTGTGGTTTCCGAGCAGGAGAGATGGAATCGTTCAGTGCACAGTGCAGTAACTACTGATAGATAAAGTGTTATATCATTTTTATGGTAGACTCTTGCCTCCTCTCAAGTGACTTGCCTTGAACACATTATCAACAGAGGATTTATTGTTTAATAGTGAAACTTAGGAAATACAGGGAATAGATATGTAAACATAAATAGGCAAGAACATGCTTAGAAAAAGCATAATTAACTTTGGTGCTAGTTAGAAAAAGTAAAGGGTCGGTTTCACTGATGTAGTTGTCGGTTTGGTCCAACTCAGAGTTTTATTATATGCTTTTATTGAATTTGACTTCTGCATCTGTTTGGGTCAAACTTGATGGACTTGAAATTATGCATGGTTACTCAGTCCCGGTGACAATAAAACCTTACATGATCAGTAGGTCAGCAGTGTCCTATAGTGACCCTGCAGTGACCTCTTAAAATATCTCAGGATTTGTATGAAAATCCACAACCGACGAATACAGTCCTGAAATACTTTTTTACTTGCTGGCAGTGTTATTTAGATCGACATTATGTAGAGCCTTCTTTTTCCCTGTTGATTCACATTTGTTTAGTCTTCAATAAGTCACTTTTTATTCATGAGCCATCAAGAGCCATTTATTAATTTTTTTCTATACATAACGTTTTCGTAATCAATTAATTGTCCAATCCTTTGAGCTTTCTTGAATTTTTTTTTTTTTCCTCGCCATCTTTCTGAAGTCTTCACTCCCATGGATATCAGTTGTTTCTTCATTCGTGGTTTAATTATTTATTTATTTATTTGTTTATTCACATCCCTATCGATGTTGGCGTTTTGCTTCTCAGTCTGAGTCATCATCATCATCGTATCTTATCGCGCCACCATTATATCCACTGCATAGCGGCCTGATTACATTCGTAGAGGGCCAGATCTGTACAGATTGGCCCATGTTCACACCCACTAAGTATGTGATCCATTGTCTGGATGGGATGACCACATGGGCACTCCGCAGAGGGGGCGAGACCCACTGGCGTGCAACACCTTAGTATGAGTAACCGATACTTACACGAGTCTCCTCGGCCTGTAGCCGTGAGTTTGGTAGCCTAGATTTTCGCAGGTGGTCTAACCTACGTTCTTCAGTTGCATATAATTATCGGATGAAATTTAGTGAAACGAGTGTGCCACCGTGATTGACTCATTTCTATTTTGTTGTTACTATTCTTATTAAGAAAAATGAACCCTATTCACATGGAACAAACCCCCTCTACAAGGGCCATTGATTTGAATTCAAACTTCCAAAGAATATGGTGTCACTTTTCAATCACCTTTACACCTGCAATTAGATTTTGTACGCTTGATATTTGCTTTCATTTCTTGATTTCCACGTTGTTATTGTTTACTGACTTCACCTATATAAAGATTTTCATGAATGGCTTGCAATCGCAATTAATCAATGATTTATTGTAATATTTTCCCGTCTTATAAATCTAATGATCTCCCATAATTTCAGTGAAACTCGCATCTCAGCAGTTTTCCGATATCAGTAATTAATATTCACATATTTTTATTAAAAATAACTGTTTATTCAGGTTCTATAAACAAAATCAGAGCATTAAATATTTACCTATTCAGTGAAGTTATTCATGCTTTCAGTACAAGTCATCCACTCCTCCTACAATTACTAATTATTAACGTTGTTTGCTTTTCATTAACTTCTGTATAGCTCTTTTTGCTTAACTCTTAATTCTCAAAAATCATTTAACTATTAAATCATAAGAAAGGCTTAATTTTAAAGCGTAATGGCTGATTCTAACTCAAGAATAGTTTGAGACATGTCGTCTCTTCTACTTTTGTATTTTGGAAGACCCACAAGTCTCAGAACTATGAAGTTTGCTCGAATGCTAGAAAGTGTGGTCGATCTTCTTATATAATGCAATCTTTTCTGAGTCAGATTTTCGGTGTTTTACAACTGACTTTCCTTGATTTTAACTGAGTAATTATAAGTTGTGAACACTACCCCATGATGCATTTGCCCACTTTTCTGATCATTGATTATCAAAAGCTCTTTTTTAAGACAAATGAACGAATTGTTTTCTCTTTCATATCACTCAGCGAAAAATCCATCAACATCTATTCTTTAATGACGAAAACTAATTGCCCTATGAGAAGCAATGAATACACGTTTCTTATTATTCAACATAAAGACATCTCCAGTAACTTATAACGGATAGTTCCGAACAGGTTTTCATAGGTCTGAAAGGAAATAAAACGTAAGAAAAAAAAATAAGGCAGGGGGTAATCTGCTACGAAAGGAAACTGGAGCACAATTGGAAGAGAAGCAAAACATCTCTACTAAGACAATGTCAGTACAGAGCCCCTCACGAAATCCATTCTCAGTGCACCAGGTTTCTAATAATGGCAGAATAAAATCCATTCCTCTACACCTTCCTAAAGAGCTGGCGTTTCTAAAAAATAATAACAAAAGGAGATTTCTATTACAAAACATGAAGGTTTTTATACAGTCATATAATAATACATCTTTTCTGGAAATAGATCTGTAGGCTAAGTAGCTTATGTTTACCATCAAGTCATACGGATTCATTTTCTTTTATTTAAAATCTTCAATATATAATATTTACATTATTTTAACATTTACTTATTTACATAATCACCACCATATATAACATTAATAACCAAATTTTCGACCAAATTCTACAAATTAATATTCCTTAGCAACGTGTTTTGTTACATTATATTTTCAATGTACTTTTTTAGTGTTTAGCCTTTTGATTTTTGAAAGTTTCAAGCAAGGACACTTTAATATTTACCATTTTAACTTCAATATACAAAAGCAAATTAAGATCACGCATCAACAACGAAAAGAGCGTCCGTACCACACTCCTAGAAAATCCGGTAATGGATCGATTGCATTGTTTTCGTCTCGTTTTGTTACTGTATCGACGTCATGTTTAAGAATTCTTAGTAAACTTTGAGTTCTGACCATACAACTTTCTTTTGGACGAGGGACAAAAGTATGTCGAATGTATGTTCTCTTCAACAGCTGCAAAAAATGGACACTTCCTTTCATTTGTTATGTTAATCATATATAATGTAACATTTGCATTAAGTATTTCATGAATATACCCATAAACTATATCCCTGCTGTTCTTGACCACATATTTAATGTTAACATTCTTCCAAATCTGGTTCCAGTTGAACAGAGGATACAATAACTCGATTTTGTATTCTTAATCTTTACATTCCATAAGCAACCAATAAATCTCTTTAGTTGGCACATTCGCATAATTAAATAAACAAGGAACTTACGCATGAATATCAATCATTATGCTATAATGAAGTGGGCCAAAAATCGTATACTCTGAATAATCACTTTCAGTTTCAATAAACAAAAAATATTTGGTCTGATTTTACAAAAGAAGTAGAGCATTTCATTAACAGAACATTTATTTATATTGCTCTTATACAAAAGTATAGAACATTCAGAATTCCAACTCCCCCTTTCAATTTTTGCAAATACCTTGTTTTCCCTGCAAGAGGTTCTAACCGTTATTCACAAGTATTTAAATAAACATTTTGAATTCTGCATAGCCATATGGGACTAGATACATATGTGATATATATCATGTTTTTAGTAAAATCTAACAATTCGTGATGACAGGTTTTCGAAATACTGTTCTGAAAGATACCAATAATCTTGCCGATCTTGTTTTCCAGATTAGACCAATTAAAACCAACGCTTCTATGATAGCTATTACTGCAATGGACCCCTGACATTTTACAAAAATCTTGAAGAAACTGATACCTAACAATTTGCCATACTATACTGTTTTCCAATTCCCAATATCTAATACTGAAGTTTGCCTTTATTGAAAATGGTTGCCTGGTGAATTTTCATATTCATTAAGGACATTCATGTACTCTACCATTCCTTTGAATCACAAAATCATCAACACATCGACAAAAAGAAATGCTTGATGCATTAGGTAACCTCAAAGAGGACCTTGGCAGTTGTTTCTTTATCATTTTAGGAAAAGGTTCTCGATAAACAGTAAAAAAAGCTATAGATAGGGAAAGCACTGTCTTCAAAATTTCTTAATGGAAAATTGATCATAGAAGATCCCATTTATGCACACAACACTACCGTCACCTTTACAAAACATTTCAATTGAATGAGTAAAACAACTGTCAAATGAACACTTTCTCAGTATTGCATATAAGAAATAGTGATCAACATGACCAAAATCTTTTGACTGCTTATTTGATATTTTCATTGGCATAAAACATAGTACTGTTATCATGGTATTCAAATCATTAATTGATCTGTCGTAAGACAGCTCAACTGTTAAGAGGATATTACCATTTGCCAAACACGTTTAAATGTTAGATATTACTTTTGGAATCATCTTGATAAAAATTCGCCGTACCTCAACCATTCGGTGGTTCGAATTATAAATTCCCAATTGGTACCTGGTAACAGATCCTTATCAATTATAAATTCCAATTGGTGTATTATTGAGAGACTGGGTGGATTTGATATATATATATATATATATATATATATATATATATATATATATATATATATATATATATATATATATACACACACACACACACATATATATATATATATATATATATATATATATATATATATATATATATATATATATATATATATATATATATATATATAATTTTTTTATGTTTTCCTGGGCAATCTGGTTTGAGATATTTTCTGTGAGACAGGTAATGACAGCTACAGATACTTTAGCCTTGTGCTTCTGACTTATTGGGTCCAGGGAAACATGAAACAAGAGAAAATAGGGGGAATTTCATATGAGCGTAAGGCTCTTACTACTAGGGAAATAATATTACCTAAACACGTGGGTGAACTTACAGGAGTATATTTACATAAAGAACATTTGTACGGAAGTGAGAAACGCGATTAAATTATTGATCCTGAAGGGGATTCCTACGAGATGAATGAAACTGGGGGATTCGAGACACAGTCCGTGAAGATTCCACGATATAGGGTCCCTCTGAAATGATAGATACACAAATTATACGCCAGTAATGAAAACAGATAAAAGGATAATGAATTCGAAGATGCACAGAGGGTGCCAATGGGCTTTGATGAGTTAAAAATGGCTTAGCACTACCGACACTCGAGTAGCACAGGTGAATTTTAACAAGAGACTCGGAGATTACTGCACTCAAATTAAGTAAATTTTACGAGGAAAAGCGTGACTGAATGGACGTCTTTTCAGAGCACTTTACTGTAAGGGAGATTTGGTTCCAGCGCAGAATGCGGTCCATGGATGACTTCCGATTTCTGAGGGTAAGTGCAACCTTCCACGTGGTAGGATGCAGGGGCTCCGGCGGTAAGGGCGACACATGGGTTATTAACGGGCCAGTACGCGGGGAACACGTGGTTGGTGGTTGAAGTGCACGAAAGGTAAAAATATACTTTGAAACGCCACGTGGTTAGATGGAGAGTCGTGGGCTAAGGGCATCGTCCAGCCAGGGGCGTGGTGGTGAGTGCGTCCGTCTGGTCTTTAACTCACGTCGTTCAGCGAGGCGTCTGAGGCTGAGCCCTGGTCTGTTTGTTGCTTTATGCACTCTCCTATGGTAGGTCATGTCCAGGCACATAGGGAGGTGGTCATTTTCAGCTGATGTCTGAGGCTGGGGCGGGGCAGGCGAGGTTGCCTGTAAAGCAACCAGACAGATTCACTTTTACCTCAAATAAAGGAATTATCTGCCCAAAGGGGGAGCCTTCAAATCGTTATAATCCATGTATTCTGACCATGCGAACCCCTTGTCCAGCTCAGGCTGATAGATAGGTTGGCACGCATGTCGATAGAAAGATATGTCTATCGATCGATCGAATTCTTGCTAACCATAATAGCTCCCAACACAAGATGATGTACACTCGTTCATTCGGGTGTGAACATCGAAATACGCAAGAATGCGCGGAAAATGCTTTACGTTACTCTACATTCTGCCTTGCAATGAACTTTACTTCTAAAGTATCTATAAATTCTGCGGCATTACTGTTGATAACATACTGGAACAAATTATTTTAACAGGACATAAGGAAATTTTCAACCCTTGCAAAAGAGTAATTACTTTGGATTTGGTTATGCAGTGATAACTTTGTAAAGTGACTTGAACACTGTGAATTAATTAGGATTATAAGACCACAGTTTATGAGGCTATGGCAAACAAATGAAAAAGAAGGTTAATGTTCAAGAATTAGAATACATGGTTACTAATTCTAGATATCCCTAAATGCATGCAGTTGTTTGCCTTTTAAACCACATTGAAATGACGAAATATACTTGGGTTTACTTGACATCGTAATTTACGTCAGTTGGTAGACCAGTGCCAGACTTGGCACCGACTCTCATGACACTCTTATAACTCTTATAAAAAGCGCCTGAAAAGGGTGTAATCAAAGGGAAGGAAAATTATTTCAGCTTAAGGCTTATTTAAGGGGAACGCACGCTTACATAGAAATAATGCCCCGATTTTTATGAAATTTTTATATGTTATACATATATATAAGGTGATGTTCCAGAAAAAAATTGAGAGTGATCGGATGATTATTTTGGATTGTATTAAAAAAATTAAAAATGATTCACCTCCTTCATTTTTAGAGCTATTGCAATGCGGCTTCATACACAGAAAGTATATCATAGTAGGAAAAAAATAATTGGAAAGGTTTTTCTACTTTTCCTTTTTTGGATGGGGCGAGGTTTCCCCAAAATTGTATAATTTGATTATCACTGGTTCCTCGTCAACCTATGAAAAAACCTAGACCCAAACAAATATTCGTCTTTCTTTCCTCTTTCCAATGGCATATTTAACTTTAAAATTGGCCTAAAAATAAAAATGTAGTTCGCGTTTGAAGTGCAAAAAAGTGAAAACTGAGAAAAACGACCAGAAAGATCAAAAAATTTTTTTTTTTCGCACTCGTGGAAAAACTTATCTTAGAGCATTATTTTTGGTTGATTTCTGGCTCCAGGTCAAACAGACCCCCTCTCTATAAAAAGGATATTATTCGCTCGAGGCGAGGGTATCATCAAAGTACCACCTGACTCATTGTTGACTGGTTTGAAACTAAGAAACTAAGAGTTTAGTAGCTACCAGGCTGATACCCTTGACTCATTTACAGTCGTTTTCTTTTCACTTGTTTGGTCTTTTGGTCTTTGGGTTTGATTTTTTCAAGCCTTTTGTCCCTCAGAATGAAGAACTTCCTCTATACTTTCACTTGTGCCAAACAGAGTGTTTAGTAAGTTGAATTTCTCACAGCCGAAGTTGTGTTCAATTTCTCAATTTTTATCTCAACTCAATTGATGGTACTGAGATTTTCCATTGCTAATTCGCTTGCTGGGGAACTAACCGTAAACCTACACGACTGGCACTTCATTAAAATATCAGTCTCCCATCTATTGGCAGAGACTTCGACCTGAACTTTACCCTGCAATTTCCTACCTTGCATCTAATACCCGACACTATTCTATCTAACTGAGATCTATAATGAACTTGTCATCATATACTCCTTTTTCATCATCCTTTACTCATTTCATAAACTGTGAGGCGTATTTTTGAAGGTGAAAGTATATTGTATTTAGAGTTACTGGATGTAAAAAAAAAAACGCAAAACCGCAAATAGCGAAAAAATTGCTCGATGAAATGTTGACCACCAACTTTCAACGTTTGGTGGCAACTGTCTCTTAGACCAAGCAATGCAAGCATTCACCAAGGAACAAACCATTGCTGTTGCCAGACGTAGGAGATAAGGTGATATAAAAATCATAATAATTAATAAATTAGGCGAATAAAGGAAAAAAATGACAATAGTCATTAGGAGCCAAACGTCAGCCCTACCTCACCATGTGGGGGGCGGAGGCCCAAAACCCCATCAATTTTAATATTTCGAAAAAATGCTTTGGTCACGTGATAACGAAGGTGTTGCTCATGTCTTACGGCCATTTAACCATTTTTTTAAATTTCAAAAATATTCATAAAAAATCAAAGAGTGCGTTCCCCTTAATCATTTTAAGGGTTCGCCATTTCACTCTACGATGGGGACCTTACGTTAGACTTTTAAGATAAGCAAGCAAATGAAAAAAAAAAGGGGGAGAGGGCGGGGAATGAAGTTCCTGAAAGTACAAGAAGGCAAGGGGACGTGCCTCCGCCTTCTGGATAGCTGGCCACGCCCCTTGTATTACAAAGTTGGCGTTGACTTTGTAAGTGCCTTGTGGCACTCATCTAAGTGCATGAGGTATAAAAGAATAACGAAAGAAAAAATTAAACATAAATTGTTGTAACTAGATGTTGATCAAATATGCTAAAATTACATTCCTTAGCCTATAGTAAACAGCTAGGATTATTCTTGGTACACGAAGGCCGCAAAGATAACCAGAGGGCGCGACCCCTCTGGCAGGATCCTTTTGCTACAATCTGTAATAATGGCACTGTGCCAAATTGGCGCTTATGAAATAATAACTGATGGCGATGGCATATCGCATTTTTAAATGCATCATGCTGCGGTAGGCATGAATGGGAGTCGTAGGCTTAGTTGGCATACCTGTTGGCACCTGCATGAGCAGAAGTGATCCAGGTAAAATGAAGGCCTGGAGTAAGGCATAAAATAAATGTGATGGATAATCAAAAGTAAGGAAGGGAAATGTTTGGGAAGAATAAAGGACATTGTTATAAGAGAGAGAGAGAGAGAGAGAGAGAGAGAGAGATAGAGAGAGAGAGAAGATGGTAACGAATCTGACATCCTCTTCTGGATAGAGTGCCAAAGTCTTCATAGGATAAAATGATGGCACTGTGCCAGTGTGGCACGGTGCAGGAGAAACTTAGGAGCTCTTCTGGAAGCTATCTGGAGTAATCAATGCCCGTGGTATTTTCCCATGGACCCTTCTGACTTTGATGGTTTGTCTTGACCGGGAATCGGTGGAACCGAGCCTGGGGGAGGGTATTGGCGTGCCAACTGTGTTTAAATTCCTTGATGGCTGACGCAGGGGCTTCTTTGCAAGCTCTATCACGATCCGTTGCAATTACTTGAGTTCATCAGCCATTTGGAACCACGGCAGAATCATTACTCAGTGCTGTGTCTAGAGGGCTGAGAGCGAGAGAAGTGGTCGGTGGTGGGTGTAGGGGCTCCCAGGTAGGGACGACCGGCGCAGGCACGGGTTGCGAGGCCGCACCTTTAGGTGAGCTTCCGCTGTGGTCGCCAGGATCCGTCTCCCACCAGCACTGGTAGCGGCTGCTGGTAGGGCGTTGTAGGCAACCAGTGCCTTGTCACCGAGGAATTTAGTTAATACTAGAGAGAGTTCGGCGGGGAGAGGGTGCAACATTCAGGACCTTCTCGGTTCTGTCGAGTCCTTCTCCAGTTCAGCTTCGGTCACTTGGCATAAACGAGTGGGCCTGGCTGAGGCGCTCATCCTGAGGCAGGAGCGGGGAGGAGTGCATTGTGCCAGCATCTGGAGTTCATGGGCGCTCTTCTTCTCATTCTCTATTTTTTCTGCCTCCTCCCTTCTCTCTAGGGCCTCCTCTCTAATCTCACTGCCTCCCATTCTGCCTCTTTTTCTAATCTCGCTGCCTCCCGTTCTGCCTCTTCTCTCCTCTCTAGGGCCTCCCTTTCCAATCTCGCTGCCTCCTGTTCTGCCTCTTTTTCTAATCTCGCTGCCTCCCGTTCTGCCTCTCTCTAATCTTTCTGATTCCCGTTCTGCCTCTTTTCTAATCTTGCTGCCTCCCGTTCTGCCTTTATCGTGTCCATCCTCTCCTGTACCCAGTCTTTTAGATCTTTCCCGGAAAGGCCGAGTTCCTTCCGGAGGACATGAAGAACTTGAAGTCCTCGCTCTGTTGAGATTTTGCCAACATTTTGCAGGTGGGGTCGACTCAAGTGATACACAAAAATTTTCCCAGGGCGTAGGAAGGAGTTGTCCGGGTATAATAAGTGCATTTGCCAATATTTTTATGTGTGCACTAGAGGAGCAATTGCTGGACATTTGCCCTCTGGCCTTCCTTCCCCTTTTCTATTGTAGATATGTAGATGACACTTTTTGTACTTTTTAGAGACAAAGAAAGGGCTTTTTCGTATGCCAGTCTCCTATGATCCACGATAAGTCTTTTTACAACACTTTGAATAACCTAATTCAACAGTATGCACCTGAATGATAAAAATATATACCATTAAAATTGTAAATTGATTCCGGTCAATCCTCTTAATATCAAATCATTATTCCAGTACAAAGACAAAATTAGCCCTCTTATGACATCAAGCATCGTCTATTTGTTGCTTGCCCCCGATGTAGTCAGGGAAATACGTGGGCGCCTCACGCCGCCTACTGAAAGTGCAATTGATTGTCATAGGGGTCAGTTATAGAACTGGAGTCAAACTATCTAATCCAGAGTTCTCAAATATTCGAGAACACGCCAAAAGATGTAAAACTGAAATTGATTATAGAAATTTTAAAATACTTTCCAAAGTCCCCAGTTCTTCGCTTCCTATCTTTGAATCTATTTTTATTAAACTACTAGTACCAAGATTGAACAACCAAACTACCTCAACAACTCTGTACCTGACGTGAGTTTACCCCGGCCTGGAATTCTTTGTTTATGTCACTCTACTTTTATACTCCGTACAAACGGTAACGGTCTTCTTAATTTTGTCTTTCTTTTGTATAACTTTTTTCTTTTTTATATTTTGATTGTAATTTTAAGTATGAGTCTGATTTTATATTTATATTTTACTTATTCCAGCTTTGATAATGAGACAGATGTCTTGAAACGTAAGCACAAATAAAGGTATGCCGTTATTATGGACGTCTTCCTCTGCCCTTGGTCCTATATATATATATATATATATATATATATATATATATATATATATATATATATATATATATATATGCCGTTATCATGTGTAATTTCTCATTTCTTTCATTGCTACTTAGGCCTATCATTTTGATGCCTCTTATGAAGTTAACTGAATATATGACGACTATTTTTGTATTTCTTATTATCTAAGTTTCTAAAGAATTAAAATTAGCTAGAAGTTCGACATTAATTTAATTAATGCTAAATGCCAGTATGCAAGCAGTGAAGAGGACTACCATGTTCATCAGTGGAGAATGTCTCCTCCTCATCGCAAAAGATGACTCGTCCAGAAATCATCGCCCACTGGATTTATATTATAACGCAAACCCTAGCCTCTATTCTTTGTTTCGCTGATATGAAGTGTTTCTTGGCAGGAGCATGATGAAATAATATCTTGGTCTCATGTAGCCTGTTACGGATGGTTTGAGCAGCAACTTGAAGGGAGAGCGTAATGTTCTCTCTTTATAGCAACATCGGTTGTCAGGGGGGAGTTAGGTGGAGCTCCTTCAGTGATCATCCGATGATGATCCTTAACAGTAGTTTTTACAATGAATGTTTTATTTACGCTAAGCTGCCGAGCAATATCTACGATAGAAACATTAGTCTTATCAAGCGAATGATTGTGGTGCGGATGAGTCTCTTGCCCAACTTACCGGTGCAAGTGACGTGACAGTTTAGTTTAACTTTCCTGCCCGAATGTGGAGTCACACGATAACATACGACGTTATGAGATTTTTTGTTTTTTGTTTCTGACAACGATAATGGTTGAATTCTTTCTTTATTTATTTATATATAATTTCATTGATGATTATTCAATATTATTTTATTAGTTCAATAAGCTTTTATCTGGATTCGAAATATAGTTTCTTCTTTGACTCTTTTGCCCGATCATCTGAAGTGAAAATTTTCAAAATGTTTCGTCATTTTTCGTAATATGAATTTTTCACTCACCATTCTTTTTTATATTGTTAACCGTATGATTAATAACCAAAATCGAATAAGAAAATTATATTTCCTTGTAAATATCAAAAGAAAAAATTACTGTTAGGTGAACGAAAACTTCTGGAACATGTTGCAAAACATTTTTGAGTGACTGTACATATAACCAAATGCAAATATGGATGGATATATAGTAACAATGAAAAGTACACTGATATCAAATTACTCGTTCAGCTTTCTGAAGTATTCTATTTTTTTCAAAATTATCTTAATTTGACTCCATTTCTTTTACTTGAAAATATATAGCTGGTCTGTGCCCATTATAATATTCATATTTCCAATAGTTTTCCTGCCGCGCAGGTAAAAATTAAAAAACATCACATAGAGAATGCAAACAATGCCTTTTTCACATCGAATGACATAAATACCTGACCTCAAATCAGCTGCTCCGGATTCAGGTGGCCAATACGGATCTATTTCTTGCATATAAGAAACAAGATCTAGCTGTGGCTGATAAGGGAATTAACAAGACAAAGGCTTCTTGTATGTGTAATGCAAGGCCTGAAGCTAAACTGTTACTTTCACTTGCAACAATCTCCAGCTCGCATATTACATTACGCACAGCAACTAAACTGTGCAATCTAGTTATAACTTTTGACAAACCAGAGAAGATAATCACACGTGCTTGCAATACCAAAATCTTAAAAATACTTTTGCCGGGAGGAGAGGAGATATTTATTTCAAGTGCACTGAGGATTTCCTAAAATTATTCCCCACATTTCACCTTTTCTGGCCTGTTTACCCTAACCATCCGTAAGCTAAAAGGACCAGAGACTCTGAGTAAATAAGAATAAAAGTTGGTCGCTAGGGTAAGAGAGATGCGGGCCAGAGAAAAGTCGCTCCAGTTCAGTCGGGAAAGCATCAGTGTCAGTTGTTGCATAACGCTGCCTATTCGCTGTAGGCCCTGTGGCACTGGACTGCTGTTAATGAAAGCAATTATCCTTCTTTGGAACTCTTATTTGCAAAAGTGCTTTGTGGGTTACACGGACTTAATCTTAAAACACTTCACACCTTGAGTGCTTATTGTGTTGAATCTGATATACTTGTCAAAACAAACAAAAATAATGATTTATCACCGATGAGGACTCTGCATGAAAATATTCCACAAAAAAGATTACATAATAATTAACTCAAATCTTTAATATGAACAATTTGCTAATAACGAATAAGATTCATTTCCGAGGAAATTAAAACTGCTACTTTGGCTTGTCATCCACGCGTCATCTCAAGGTGCTAGTACTAAACATGGCGGAAGCTCCTTGGGAAGCCGTGTTTAGTACTAGCCCTCGGAGATCAAAGTACTATATACACCCAATTCTATATATCGTGTGGTCGGCAAATTGTATTAACAATCAATATCTTCTTCTGCTGTACATTTACCATACGGTGTTTGGTACTAGCACCTCGGAGAATGTAGCAAACATGTTAGTTTTATTAAGAATAGTAGCTCATGGCATTATAGTCGCCAGGATAGTTATGTCAACTTAGTGTCTTTGGAAACATCGGTAAAAATTACCAAATATAGAGACTTGTCAGTACAAAGCGCAAAGGAAATGCCAAAATGAAATGTAATAACGATGCAAGAAGGAGATAAATGAAACGCTGAGATTACTGTAGATTCCATTCAATTATGTGTGAGAACAATAAATGCACAAAAGATCACCAAGGAAATTCATCTTGTTATGGTCACAGTAGTCCAGGAAAAAGGTCAACAAGATTTGCAGTTTTTAACAGTAGAAATTATCACCCTCACTAAATAACTTCAGCCTCAGAGGACACAAATTTCATGAGTGCAACTGTGCTACGATAAACTGCTATGTTGCAATAATAAGAATATTCATAATAAGTTTCTTGAAATTAATAGTGTCCATTCTTGGAGGGCCGCTTCAGTTTATCATCCATAAAAGGATACAACACCCTGACAACATAACAACATTTCTACTTAATATGCTTCTCATAGAAATTTCATAAGAGGTGCATACACACACAGAGCTACACATACAGTATATCCATATACATACATCCATATATATATATATATATATAATATATATATATATATATATATATATATATATATATATATATATTATATATATAAAGGAGTAAATATTGCACATATGAAAGAGTACATTAGTGCTCATTAGTGAGTTTTATGAATTAATAAATTCATTCAAAATGATGGTCATAGTAATGAATGCTCCACTCAACAGGAGGACATCATTAATCATTCTCAATCCAAAGTCCTCACTAAATAGGGTTATTTTCACTTGACACATGTTATTTTCATTTGCTAAGACAGATTATTTTTTTCTTTTTTTTTTAGCAAAAACTTCTTTTACAGAATGAACGATAACATATTTCAATATCTTTTCATTTTCTTTTTTATTACTACTGGATTATCCTGCTAATTGTTCATCATCCGCTGATCATTGTAATGAATCTAAATCTTTTTTAATAATCTTCTATTTTTGTTTGTAAAATATCTTGCTTGTTTCCAAAGAATATTTTCAACATTAATTCATGGAATTTGTTGTTAGCTGACTCAAACTCTTCCCTCCCTAACTGATTTCAATATGGCAGACTTGTAAAATATACAATAATACTGGTTGTTTGCAAAACACACTGAGATTCGTCTCCTCGTCGGAAGAGGACATAACGAGCCATGA
The DNA here is from genome assembly GCF_040412425.1 of Macrobrachium rosenbergii. Taxonomy (NCBI): domain Eukaryota; kingdom Metazoa; phylum Arthropoda; class Malacostraca; order Decapoda; family Palaemonidae; genus Macrobrachium; species Macrobrachium rosenbergii. The sequence continues at coordinate 25,783,910 of NC_089786.1, forward strand.
TGGGGATGTGCGGTTGAAGGTCACCTCTTGCCCTTCATATCCAGGACCTTGGAAAAAAACCAAAAGATTGGTAATTACCGAAGTCTTGTTGCTGCAGATCTTCTGTTCCCACACGAACTTCCACATTGAATACGTCTTTTGCCCACACATCAGGCTGTAGCACCATAATAATCTTGTGAACAGGCTTTACGCTTCCCATATCCAGTCTGAAATAAGGCTTCTCAAAATTGTCGGGCATATGGCATTCGTCCAAGCTCTTTGTATATATGCCATCAACTAAGTTCTCTTTCACCCGGAGCGGCAATGGGGCAAAAGTGCAATCCCTTTTATTGCGGATCCAATGGCATAATCAACCCTTGGTAGAACGTAACACCAAAGAGCGTCTCCAAGATTTGTTTCTTGGTACACGAGGAACGACGTAATCTCTGAACAGGAGACAGGTCACAGCCGGCTGGGGATCCTTGCACCACACGTTACACCATTCCCTTCTACTGCAGAGATGGGCGCAAAAGAAGGAGTGGTTGTATCCAAAGGCTGGGACTGGTACAATTTCCTGGTTGAAAGATCTATTTTCCAGATGCGACCGGGAAATCTTCACAAGTTGATAAAGAATTCCGCCGCTGGTAAACACCAGAGCAGGAAAAATAACGGCAAGTAGACGATACACAAGGGCAGACATTTTCTCTTCAAATGCATCCTTCGATATCAGATACTTTCAAAAAAGGAAAGTATTTGACTTATCCAATTATAAACAGAGTTCTTCTAAAGTTTCGAAGAGAAAGGGGGTATGACCTGCTCAGTTGGGCAAACGTAGTTGACTGAGTGGCGAACAATACCGCGGCAAAACCAAAAACTGCATCGGTGAATCTCAAGTGCAACGTTCCAAAAGAATTCGTGGTTAATAATCACTGCTTTAGACAATGGACACCTCTGACTATAAGAGCTGAATCGTTTAAGTGGAGGAGCACTTAACAGTTCAATGATCGACTGTCTATGTATGCAGGCGGCTGTTGTGCATTTTCTTCCAGTCTACAACGATCAAGATTCATCAATAACGGTCAGCTAATGAGACATGATCACAAAAGCTTCATGATATCATATTTGTTATAAATGTAGCAGGACGCCATCTTGTTTATATACGCAATGAACAAGTCACACTTCGCGAGGATAAATAAGGAAAATAAGAGTGATGGTTCCATTACGCTTTGCAAGTCTGACTTGGGCGTTTGCACGAGAACTGGTAATTACCACAAAATCGTCATCATCTTACCTGCAACATCTAAATCAACTTAAATTGAAACTGAAGTTGTAAACCAGGAACCATTCCATTATAGCCTCACGTTAAAATCGCTCGTCGCCTAGAAAAACGAATTTGCCGGAATATGCACTCCTGCGTAAACCAAAGTCTCAAGAAATCTATTATTTTACTAGGTCATATTATATAGTTATTGTAGAAGCTGCGATATATATATATATATATATATATATATATATATATAAGTTATATATATATATATATATGTGTGTATATGTGTATGTGTGTGTGTAAATATTCATGTATATATATATATATATATATATATATATATATATATATATATATATATATATATATATATATATATATATATATATGTATATGTACACACAACAAATGCATATATGGATAGATATATATTAACAATGAAAAGTACACTGATATCAAATTACTCGTTCTGCTTTCTAAAATTATTCTATTTTTTTTTTTTTTTTTTGCAAATTATCTTAATTTGACTCCATTTCTTTTACTTGAAAATATATAGCTGGTCTGTGCCCTTTGTAATATTCATATTTCCAATAGTTTTCCTGCCGCGCAGGTAAAAATGAAAAAACATCACATAGAGAATGCAAGCAATTTGCATTTTTCACATCATTTACCATCCGGGACGTTGTTCTTCTATGCGTCTTAAACTAGTGATTGTCTTCGCCGTTGCTTTATATAATGATATGACCTTTTTATTGTTCCTGAATTTCAAAGATTTCAAGAACGTTTCCTAATTCAGTAACCGCACCATTTTTTTGTTTTTATTAATTTTACAATGTAGACATACTTGCATTCTTTCTCCTGTCTACCTCTTCTACCAAGGACAAACCACCCTGGTGTACCTCGTACTATTCCCTGTCTTCTAGACACACGGCCTAGCCACTTCTAGCGTGAGGACCTAAACACTCATCGGACTTATGCCAGCTGCAGATTTTGTGCAAGGCAGCCTGAATGGGAAGTAAGTTGGTCAGAGAACGAAAAGCCTGGTTTCAGACCTCCGGATTCATCCAACCAACCAAGATGAAGGCAGCTAAGAAAACGATAGTGTCTTCTTCCTAAAAGACAAAATTAACATAAAAAGAAACAGTTTATTACTTACTTCTCAGACAACGTGATGACATCGGACGACATAAATACCTGACCTCAAATCAGCTGCTTCGGATTCTGGCTGCAATACGGATCTATTTCTTGCATATAAAAACAAAGATCTAACTGTGGCTGATAAGGGAATTAACAAGACAAAGGCTTCTTGTATGTGTAATACAAGGCCTGAAACGAATCTTTCCTACATCCTGTTCAGGAGTAAGTCGAAAACGCGCATTCTAACATCAAATAACGTCGCTCGATACATTTCTTACGGAAAATCAGCATTTACAGGAAGGACTTCTTTTCTTGTAAGTGTATCTATCTATTTAACCTCTGAAGATTAATCTGAAGAAACTGCTTCCTAAATATATAAAACAAGAGTATTTTGCGCCTCATTACGATGATTACACTATGCATAACGAAGATTATCTTTATCATCATTACACTCCAGAATAGAGTATTCATGGCAGTAATGTATTTATGTCGTTCAATATTCTGTGAGAATGGTTTTTATCACGTGGTTATTAATTCTCCAAAAGAATATATATGGAGCCGTATGATTTGGACGTGTTTCATTTCAACCCACCGAGCCTTCGTCGAGATAAACAGCAAATTATGTGCCTCGTAATCAGCCGAGTGCAATGGGTCGGATCAGGCACGGTGTTTTGTAACCTTTAGCTGAGGAAACGAATGAGGAGGCGCGGGCTGCCAGATGTTTTGGACGGGCGAAAACGAGGTCCGAAACTGACGATGCCACAGTTTTACGTCACTTTAAATTCGTCTGAATAGATAATAATAATAAGCTGCATTTTTAAACCAGGCTTTCATTTACAAAATTTAAAACGTGCACCTCCAAATTATGCTTCATTTAGCAACTAAGAATAGCGATGTTGGTAAAACTCAGTCTGCTGATAATTCTGAGTGTAAACATTATCAGAATGCAAATGGCACGTCATCGTAATGTTCATATTTTATACGATAAAATGACCATAATAAGTGCTATATAACTGGATAAAGTAAATGAACATTCATTGGAAAATTGCCATTATTTTAGATGCAACTGCATCATTTGACCTTTGCAACTGGATACAGTTAGAATTTCAGAGCACAAAATCACTTTCATAAAATTCCTGTACGAACTGGTTTTATATATTTGATTAACAGTGATTTGCAGTGGTGTGATTGTCCTGAAATACAGGTACAGTGCGTATGTGCATGGAATTACGCTTTATTTTACCAAAAAAAAACTCAGAATTTATTAGCACCTGGTTTCCACATAAACAAACTGTTACTTTCACTTTAAAAACTTCCTTTATAAGCACAAACGCAACATACAGCAACTAAACTGTGCAATCTAGTTATAACTTTTAACACACCAGAAAGATGATCACACATGCTTGCAATACCAAAATCTTAAGAATGCTTTTGCCGGGAGGAGAGAAGATATTTATTTCAAGTTCACTAAGGATTTCCTAAAGAGTACATTTCACCTTTTCCAGCGCTACAGCTTAACCATCCGTAAGCTAAAAGGACCAGAGACTCTGAGTAAATAAGAATAAAAGTTGGTCGCTAACGTAAGAGACATGCGGCCCATTAAAAAGGTGCTCCAGTTCAGTTGGGAAAGCATCAGTGTCAGTTGTTGCATATCGCTGCCTATTCGCTGTGGCACTGTGGCACTGGACTGCTGTGAATAAAGCAATAATCCTTCTTTGAAACTCTTATTTGCAAAAGTACTTTATAGGTTACACACGATTTAATCTTAAAACACTTCACACCTTAAGTGCTTATAGGGTTGAATCTGATACACATGTCAAACAAACAAAAATAATGATTTATTACCGATGAGGACTGTGCATGAGGTATTCCACAAAAAGATCATAAACAGTTAACTCATAAAGCTTTAATATGTGCAATTTGTTAATGGTAAATAAGATTCATTTCCGAGAAAATTAGTTGGAGCTACTGTTGCTTGTTATCTACGCGTCACCTACTCCGAGGTGCTAGTAC
>NC_089786.1:25798305-25843305 GCF_040412425.1 Macrobrachium rosenbergii
AATAATTTAAAGATGAGAATGCTCTTTTATTTTCCCCTTTCAATTTCATGTGCGGTTTCTTCCTTTGGTAGCCCAGTTTCATATGCTATTTGTTATCGCCTTCGTTTATCACTTATAATTTGTAATTTAATATCCTACTCATCCTGCGTTTTCATTTTTTCGCTTTTGAATGACATACTTAAGCAATTTAATTTAATTTTTTTTTTTTTTTGACAAAATCTTAAAGAGAATATTACGACACTAAGGGACGCTCATTGTCGTGAATCATCCTTCCATAAAGAAAAAACTATTTAAAAAAATAATTATTTCTTTTTATATAATTTCAGAAGGACAAGAGGTTTCTAGTCTTAATGTTATGAAAAATTTTAATATGTTACTATTCAGTCATATGGTTTTGATGCACTATTGGAACCAAAAGAATTTATACTCTGTCCAGTGAGCTACCCACTGATATAATAGATCAAAATACTTTAATATTTATGTACACACACACGTATATGTATACACAAACACACACACACACACACACACATGACACACACACACACACACACACACACACACACACATATATATATATATATATATATATATATATATATATATATATATATATATATATATATATATATATATATATATATATATATATATATATATATATATATATATATATATATATATATTTATATATTTATATATATATATATATATATATATATATATATATATGTGTGTGTGTGTGTGTGTGTGTGTGTGTGTATGTATGTGTATGTGTGTGTTTGTGTGATAGAAAATAATCAGCACACAATCACGTGTGGAACAGAAATAAATTTCTGACTCACATCAGGATGGAACCCAGGTCTTTCAATTGAAAGGCAAGGGAAATTTTTTTAGTTGATAGTATGTTCGTCGTCTTGGGGATTAATTGGATATTAAAGGACGTTTGTAGCCTAATGCTTGTATAAGAATTACGGTGATGTGATAAAATTCATTCATAATATGGCTTCTTGCGACAAACGCACTACGCGGTTAACATGGCAGAGGTGGGTTGATGTCGATTCTAATTACAAATACCTGAGTTCGACAGTGATTTGTAGGTGGGAGTCGGTATCGACTTATACCTCACTTGATAGTCGTATGGTTTAACGCGCACCACTGCAGTCCTGAGTTCTTGTCTTACGTGGTTCGAGCCCACGGGACGACGAACTTATTACCAACTAAAAATTTCCCTTCCCGGGTAACATATATGAAAATATATTATTTCTGAGGTGGAGCGAATTGGATATTAAAGAGCGTTTGTAGTCTAATGCTTGGATATAAACCACGGTGATGTGATAAAATGCACTTATATATATATATATATATATATATATATATATATATATATATATATATATATATATATATATATATATATATATATATATATATATATATATATATATATATATATATATATATATATTGTAATAAACACTGTGCCTCCTCAATTTGATTTCCTCACAGTTTTTGGATATGCTTGTCCTATAAACCTAAGATCCAAATAAAAGAAATGAAGATAAGTTATGGACGTGAACACGAGTTAGTCTTTCTAGGATCAAGGGGATGATTAGAGAGAAAATATAAAAAGTTGAATAATCTAATAAATTGTTATAGAGAAAAGAAGCATTGGAGAAAGAGGCCAGTGACAAGAGGATAAAAACATTTATCAAAAAGAGAATTATTGCACTCATATGAAAATACACATTTGCCTTGCCAATGCCTGACTGATCAGCTAAGTTAAACAACGTTGTATCTGATCACCCCTTGATGCACTGGCTACAAAGACAACTAAACATCATCAGCACGTGAGTTATGAGAACGTCCATAGGCAAGATCTGGGGCTAACAACATCTTTCCACGGATATATATATATATATATATAATATATATATATATATATATATATATATATATATATATATATATATATATATATATATATATATATATATATATATATATATATATATATATATATATATATATATATATATATATATATATATATATATATGTATATATGTATATATAATGTTACGTTTTATGCCGCTGGATTGCTGATTTGTAAGAATCTTAGGGAAAATACCAGACAGGTCAATCCATATGTAGTGGAGTGAGGGGAGAGTTTTAGAATCTTCCAACACAACTCCCTTCAAGAGTTGGGCCTTTGTTTGTTACCCAGGAACATACTTGGAGTAGGTAGCTGTTCTCTCTGTCAAAATCCAAAAAACTTAATTAATCTCCTGCTGCTTTTTCCACTTTTACTGGCCCAAGATCGTTTCCCTAATCCACAGGTATGCGCCAGCAACTGTGCCTGCATCATAGCCCCAAGCCATATCCAAGCAAATAAAAGGGGCCAGCACTCTTCATTCTCAGTTAAGTCTCCTCTCAAACATGAGAAACCTCTGCCAGATTGAGTATTGAGTTGTGGTCTGGTGAAATTCTCTTTCTCACACTGGATTGATCGAGCCCATTACTGGACATTGCCCGATAGAACTTGGATCACGTCGACATAGAGGTGTGTGTGTGCCAGCAGTAATAGGAAGCAAAGACAGTATGTGCCTTGGAAGGGAATTTTTTGGCCAGTGTCTTTTTCTTTGACTTGTTTTTTATCATCTCTCTCGCATTTCTTCGCTTACGTAAATTCCTTGTTTCTTCGACTTGAACAGTGACTTGTTATGACCAGGGTGTGATTCCTTAAACTGTGAATAACGTAATTCATGCCCCTTGCCAAGAAGTGAGTAAAGTAAAAGCATTCCCTCCAATTGTTGCATTAACTCATTTTAGAGAGATATCCCTTTGGTACTAGTCTTATCTGGAATTATTTCTCCTCCAGGAGTGTTATCAATGCAAGTTACCTATGTAGCCATTCCTATGTGTTCCCAGTTGCCTGAAGAGGCCATCCGAACCAAGGCAGATATTGATGTGTTAATTATCAATTCATTGACTCGCTGTTGTCCCCTTTTCCACTTGTTTATTTTAGTGAGAGGTGTCCACTATTCTCATTGGGAATTTACCATGTTGCGTGAGTAAAATAAATCAGTGTTAAGAAACAATTTCTCACTTGCAACCTGCCAACTATTAATTATTCTTTGGATTTTTTGTAAGACTTACATTATTAAGGTAAAGTGAGAAATGCAATGGCCCCCCTCCTTGTAATCCAAAACATTGTCGAGCTTGACAGCATATTGCAAATTAATGGGAATTAAATTTAACATCAAAAATCAAGTGAAATTACCCCCTGCCATCTTTATCAATTGATACAAACTTACAACATTAATTTCTGAAAGGCAAACTGGAATCAGAAATGGAAGGAAATGTGGTTTTAGACCCAGGGTGTTTTAATTTGTTTACCAAAAGTGTAATGAATGCTACATTTTTTGTAAAAAAAAGCAAGCAGCAAAGCTTTTAAGAGGTGAGACGTAGAGAAGTGCTAGCAAATTAGATAGGGAATATTGCACGTTGCAAACCTTGCATGAAAAGAACTAGCCATGAGTGGTAGTAGCCAAAACAAAGCTAGCTGTGAGGTAGTAGCCCAGAATTAACTAGATGTGATTGGTAATAGCATAAATTAGCTAGTTGTGAGGTAGTAGCCCAGAATTAGCTAGATGTGGTTGGTCATAGCATAAATTAGCTAGGTGAGATTAGTGCTTCTAATTCCAGAGAAAAATGCACTATTTTCTTTGAGTAGGGCTGTGAATTTGATAACCATGAGCCTAGAATATACCACGATTGGCAACTAGCCAGGATTGCCCTCTGCTTCCCCGCTTGAGTCATTCACTTTTTCAAATTTTGTCAGTCATACAGATTACCTGTATTTCCAAGTATTACTACTGTAACATCTGTTTGTATGTAATTCGCATAGAATAGAGTAATATAATTAAATTTGTGTCAAGTATTTAAAAGAGATATTCTCTTGGTCTGTTCCAGTTAAGGAGTATGGAATGGTGAACATCATTGTACCTCATCGGGATAGATTAATAAATATGGATTGTATAGTGGTAGATGAGCTACCAGAATATGCAAAGACATTCGACATTAAGAAGACCATAAGGTCGTTGTGTAGAACGAAAATCAGCTTAGCTGATAAAGATTTTGATCTGCCTGTAGAGAAACAATCTTCTATAGTATTGTTAATAGGGGTTGACAATGAGTACAACATCTTACATCTGGGGTTAAGGAAATTTGAAAATTTAGTATTGCTACCAACCATATTTGGTTACATAATAACTGGAACCTGTAGCTCTACTCCTACCAAGGAGACTCATGTTTCCATTTTGATACTAACAGTAGAAACCAACGACAAAACTATGACTGAAGGGGCTACGCCTTTAAAGGATCCAAGGAAAGATCTTGAAATTTTATGGAGTTTAGATCATTTTGTCATTGGCTGAAGTGAGATAACGGAACAGGACTGAAAGTATTGGGAGAACTTGGACTAAAGTCCACTAGCTCTACTGTACACCAAACGAGTTACGTATGATTTGGCCTTGAACGCTCATAACAAGACTGCCATCTTGGAGCAGTTGTCAGCTGTCAGACGCATCAATGACCCTGAACTGTCATAACAAAGCATCCATCTTGGAGTAACTGTCAACTGTCAAAATGCACTACTACTCTGTCATTTTCTTCATAATATGCACTGCTTTTATTTTTGCATAAGATAATTGTCATCACTGTAGCAGAAGTCTTTTCACTTTAGCGAAAAGAAAACACACCTTATTATTATTACTTGAGAGCATAGTCATTCTTCATTTGTAAAAAATACACAAACTACATATCCATTTTTATGCTAGGTCAACTCATTCAGATGGGAGAGAATTTTCAATACCACTAATCAATATGGCATTCTTTTACCCAAACTATGGGAAGCATGATTAGTTAACATTTGGTTATATATTACTCTATACAAATACAACCATTTCCTTACAATAATTGGAGTCATTCAAGTCAGCAAATCCAAATTTACATGTCAGATATTAATCTCTGGTATCATGTCTTTTATGAAGCTACTGTCCTGTGAATGTTGATTTTCTACTATATCTTGGACAAGTGAATCTAATTATTGCTTCGAGCAAAGCAAACCCATTTAATGTTCTAGGCAGCCATTTTTCTAGAATTCTCCAGTCTGATCTATATCCAAGTTGGAAAATTTACAAACTCATTTGTAGCCTGTACTTACTTATCATTATGAAGGGCTGAGCAGTTGCTCCAGCATTTCTTTCAAGAAAGGAAAAACCATTCCAAGCACTGGGGCATTCACAACAATTGTGCATGACCTGCAAGCAACCAGCACATGGAGTGCAGCAACCAAGTGTGTGTCAACGAGCACCACTTACCACAGGACCTATGGACAGAGATACCTCAGACCACCAACCTTTACTTCTCCGGAACTTGCAGCCCACTGGTGACAACAAAATACCAAGGAGTTTATCCCTTCCAGTGCCACCGAACTGTGGTGCACTGTCCACAAGTAACCAACCTTTAAGTGTCTCCACTTTTTGCTTCCATACATCATGTGTGCTCTGTGTGTGGAGTGCCATTTCCTTTTCTGTGCAATTGATTGTATGGCCCATCACAGTATAGTTCTCAGGAACTCTCATGCAAATCAGTGCCATTTCAACCCTGTATCTGTACTGCTAGGTACTAAGTGCCAACCATTCCGCATGTCCTCATCACAATTGCACCATGCGTCACTTTTTGGTCCATGAGTGCCATCACTCTCACCCCTCAGGACCACTCACATTAAGGGTAGCCTTACCTGTCACCCATTCCTAAGCGACACTTCCATTCCAGCAGAGCCTTCTCTAGCCCACTTCCTTATTCTTTATACGCTCTGCCAGTTCAGAGTGCCATTTAATTTTCCACATGATTCTTGGGAAATAAGACCCCGTTCTAAGCATTAACAAACATGCCTGCTGTGGAGTACAAAACCTTTATGGAACTAGGAAAAATTATGACCTTAAAGGGAGAACAGCTGACTCATTGGGCCCAGGAGCAAGAAGCTGATGTTAAGAAAGCTAGCAAAGAAGAAAGAGAGTATGAATTACAGCTAGAACGGCTGAGGCTAGAAGAGAAAGAAACGGAGAGTCAATATCAACCAGCCCTGATGGAAAAGAAAGCTAAAATAGGATGAGCCAAACAAGACGGTGCTATGGCACTGGCCCAACACTGAACCAAAAACCCTGCCCTGGCCTCCACTCCTTCCATTATCTTAAATATCAACCAACTCATGCCTATATGGAATGAAGCAGAGCCAGAAGCATTGCTGAACCATGTGTAGATCTTCTTCTCTGAGTACCATCCAACTGAAACTGAGAAGGCCATGATTCTCAGAAAATACATGACAAGAAAGGGTCAGGATGCTTTAAATGCCTTGGAAAATGGCGACAAGGGAAACCTTGAAGCTCTCAGGAAGGGTGTAGCAATTGTATATAAAATTATGCCTGACTGCTGGATGCAAAGATAATGAGAATCCTCCCAAGGAGATTGGTCAAACCTGATCCAACTGGTCTTACAAAAAGATCCGAGCCTTGCAGCTGTGGGTTGATGCTTTGAAGTGCAAAGAATTCAAGGATATATTGAATTTAATGCAGCTTGAAGACTTGCTTTATTATGCTTCTGGACCGTTGACGCTATACATTGATGGGAAGGAACTAAATTTATTTACCAAATGCTGCTGGCTGGTCAATACCTACGAGACGTACCACCCAGCCTACAGCACTTCAAATAGGTGCATAGTACCTCCTGACCCTACTGCCTTGGTGGGCCGACCAAAGGCTGGGCCTTCTTCAAACCCTCCAGTATCCACCTATTGCCAAAAGGGGTCACCTAGTATCTGCTTGTTGGTCCAAAGGGAGCTGCTAAGAAGTCTCCCTTTCATTACTCCTACAAGCCCTTTCAGAAAGCAAAGGGCTCCCAAGGATCTTCTCCCTCTGCCTCAAAGTCAATCTCACCACTCAAGGGTACTGCAGCCAGTAAGGCTCCTGAGAAAGGTGCCTGCAAGGGACTGCAAGGTGGCTTGGGTCGCCAGGCCAGATTCCTGGCATACCCAAAAGCACAACAAGGCGAGACACATGAATGTATCTCGAGGGCCATACGACCCAAGGAGTGGTCCACCTCCCAAGTGGTCTCAGTGGCACCCCTCGATGGGTCCTTCCCACGTGAGGAACTGCCCACCATGGTGGATATGGGGGCAGATATCAGTCTGGTAACCTGGACAAAAGTGCCCGTATGGGGTGACTATCCAAGAAAATGAATGATGGACCTCCGGCTGGGTAGCTGGGACTACCCTGGACATTCTGACGGTCCAGCGCCAGGTGACTACAGCTAGGGTTACCATGGAGCATCACGTTGGTGTGGTAAGCCCATCAAGCCAGGGTGACAATTCCTACCAGGTAGACACCTCCTTTGGGGTGAACCACAAGATGTGCCCCTTCACTGCATGACAGCTTTGGCCTATGAAGAGCCATGCACAGAAGCACTCCTACCAGAGGAAAACCAGAGCAGCGGGACGTGAGGCTCTAAGACTTACCATGGTTGCACGAATAGCCCATAAAGTCTCAGGACTCAGGCGCCCCCTGAAGGGGCATCCACTCTTGTGGTAACCAGCACAGATGCCAAGGTGCCAGAACTGAAAAGATCACAGCTTATTGCTACCCAGAATGAAGAGGTCATAAACAATCTAGAAGATGTGAGGGACTTGTAAGAAGATGGTTAACCTCCTCGAGGATGAGGTCTTGTGTAGGATAACCTGAGGATTGGAAGAAGCAGCCCACATCATCAACCAATTGGTGGTACAGCCACGGAAAATGCATCCCAAATACTTTAACTAGCTCATGACGGACTAGGGGTGGGGGGGTACTTTGGTGTCTCTCACACGACCAAGCTGCTGGAGGGCAAATTTTATTGGCCAGGATGGCTGATGGCAGTCAAAACCTATGTAGCTTCTTACCCCTCCTGTCTGCTCAATGGAAATCCCTATGAGGTAATCCTGAAAGTGCCCCTATGAAATATTCCATCCTTTAGCGTCCCTTTTCAAGACATAGTCTTAGACTACTATACTCAAGAGAGGCACACCACATCAAAATCCAGGAACTCCCACATCCTCACCATCATAGATCGGTTTGCTCGATATCCTGAGGTCATTCCAGTATAAAGCATCAGTTACAAGAATGATTTAAAAGCCCTACTCCACTTCTTCTGCTGGTTTGGCTTCCCAGCCATCGTCCAGAGTGATCAGGGAAGGCACTTCATGTCAAAGGAGTTCGGGGAGGGCATGGCTAGCCATGGTATCACCCAACTTCACTCTATGCCTATCATCTGGAGAGTCAGGTATAGTCAAGCAATTTCATCAGTCATTTGGCTCTGCTCTCTCCAAGCTGGAGCAAGAGAGTGGAGGTAGTTGGGAAGAAAACTTACCCTATGTGCTCTTTGCAATCAGGCATGAACCATCTGAAACCCCGGGCTATAGCCCCTTGGACCTCCTGTTTGGAGGTCCTGGAAGAATTTGCCTACTTCACTCGGGACCCAAGACCGTTTAGGATGTACCTCAGTAGCCGAACATTCCATCCTGCTCCAAGATTCTGTTTGTCCTAAAGCACAGGTACACCTGTAGTGTGCCAAACAGATACAGACCCAGGTCCAGCTCCAACTGGATTTGGCCTTGATAGAGGCAATTTGCAGCCCTGGTCCTCCCCTGTGGTGTTAGTTCTGAAGTAAGGTGACAGAGATCAGCTTTGTATCAACTTCAGGAAACTGAACAAGGTGACAAAGGCCGAGGCGTATCCCGCTACCCTGAATCGGGTTTGCCTGGGCCAAGTGCTGCTGCTGTCACCAGTCTAGGCCCCTAACAGGATTTTCAACACCATTAGGCCACTACCGGTGTAGGGTCATGCCATTCCAACTAAAAAATGCCCAGAGCTGCTTCTAGCTGCTCATGAACCAGGTCTTGGCTTGACTCTGTGGTCTACCTAGATGGTATCATCATCTATGCTAAGACCTGGGAAGAACACCTCGGAAATCTGGCAAAGGTTTTATGGGCCCTACAACAAGCTAACCTGGTGGTCAGCCTGAAGAAATGCCAATTCAGGGCAGCCTAGATCACCTATCTAGGTCACATCATCGGCAATGGCAAGTTGATGCCAAAGGATGCCAACATCCAGGCCATAAGGGAGATGCCTTACCCAACCACAAAAAAAGATGCTCAGAGGTTTTTGTGGATGGTCCACTATTTTAGGCGCTTTATTCCAAACTTCTTTGAAGCAGCCGCCCCATAACCAATCTGTTCAAGGGGAACCAGCCATTCCACTGCACCTCTGAGTGCAAGAAATTGTATGACCACCTCAAGTGAGTCCTGATCAGCAAGCCTGTGCTGAGAACCTCAGATTATGACCAGTTGTTCGATCTGGTGTAGATGTCAGCGACATAGGTGTGGGAGCAGCCATGTTCCAGATTAAGGATCACCTGCGCCACCCTACTGCATACTACTCTAAGAAGCTGAACCTGGCACAGATGAGGTACAGTACCATTGAGAGGGAACTCATATAGTTGGTCCTTGCTATGAAACACTTTGAGTGTTATCATGTGGACCATAAATATCCTCTGACAGTTTTTACAGACCACAATCCGCTGGTCTATCTGGACAACTTCAGAAACCAGAACAAGAAACTAATGAGGTGGTGCCTCAACCTCCAAGATTACAATTGGATGATCCAGCACATCAAAGGTACCAATAATAAAATAGCTGATGTAGTCTCTTGGCACTAAGCCTATCTACAAGACCTGTAAATATTAGTAGCAACCTGCCAAATAAGTTATTCCACTTCTCGTATGCATAAGAGCTACTAAGCTCTCTTGGCACTCTTGGCATAGTGCCAATGTAAACAGAGTACTTCTGTTGTAAATATCACAGTGATTGAATTCGATATTCATGCGTTCTGTGCTGCCCCTGACATTGCAAACTTGAGTAAATTCACCCTCACTAAAGATGAATGGAAGTTCATATTCATGTACTTTAAGATTCCTTTCACATCTTCCATGACACTAAACGAATTAAAGACTACTGCTATACAAGGTATGATAGGACAGGAGATGTTACCTGAATGTGAGGAACTCTTACAAGATAAGGAGCATGATAGATGCTCATCATCCAATGCTGGAAACCTCACTTATACACTTCACAATCACAGGTTATCACCACTAGCAGATGTCCCTCCAGAGGCAAAGATTAGTGCTAAAGTAGAATTACAAAAATTACAAATAGATAAAGAGTGAAATTAGCACAAATACAGGTACATGAAAAGGGAGCTAGAAATAGAAAAAAAGAAAGAGAAAGAGAACAAATACAGACAGAAGAAAGGCAGTTAGAAATAGAAAAAGAAGGATAAAGAGAATAAATGCAGGTAGAAGCAAAAATAGGAAGCTAGAAATAGAAAAGAAAGAGAGAGAGAGAGAGAGAGAGAGAGAGAGAGAGAGAACAAATAAAGGTAGAAGCAAGGAAACTAGAAACAGAAAGAGAAATTAAGTTAGCAGAACTAGAAACTCAAAGACGTTCAGATAGCAAGTTAACTCCTAATTCTAAATTTAACCCAGTCCGACAAGCTCGACTAGTTCCCCAGTTTAGTGACAATGACCCTGAAAGCTTTTTTAGGAACTTTGAAAAGACAGCTATTCAGTTAGAATGGCCAAAAGTCATGGATATGGTTAGTGGTTAGTGAGCACCACCTTGAGAGATGAATGCACAAATTTGAGAGAGAGAGCTGGACGGTTGTCCCTATGCTTTTAAACCCTATTCTATCACCGATATGAGGATGACACTTTTGTTCTTTTTAAAGGACCATTTGCATTGGGATTCGTTCTTACAATATGCCAATTATTTACATTCCAACATTAGATTTACATATGAACTGGAAAACAATAACCAACTACCTTTCTTAGACGCGATTGTCATCCGTGATGACGACTGTTTTCACACAGGTATATTATGAAAGGCAACTTCCACAGGCCTTGGTCTTAACTTTTATATGTTTTATTTTTATTTTTCTATTTTTTATTAAATTCATTGTCTACCATAGTCCACAGAGCCCTGACATTAACTTCTGACTGGAGTCTTTTCCACAAAGAAATCGGAATCCTTTTCGATTATTTAAAATCAAATTGTTATCCTCCTAATCTCTTTATGATATATGTCAGTAAAACTCTGGATATTTCATTTCATCCCCCAGCAGCAATACCTTTGGCCCATAAACTCGAGTTCTATATACGATTCCCTTATATGCATGACAATTCTTTCTTACCTCACTTAAGGAGAAGTTTAATTAATTATTTTCCGGCTATTGAAGTCAAGTTTGTCTTAATGAACCCTAGGATTATTGGTAGTATGTTGCCTCATAAAGAGAAATTACCTCCCTTAATGCAGTCCGGTGTTGTCTATATTTATACGTGCTGCCGATGCAACAGGCAGGCTTACGTTGACAACCTGCTTAAGGTGAGATGTGATGCACATATGGGTATTAGTTTCCGTACAGGGTGTAAACTGTCCAACCCAGAACTATCTAACTTTAGGAATCATGGGAAATTTTGCAAAAAATAATATAAATTATAACGATTTCAAGATATTATAATCAAGTCCATATATGAACCACCATCCAATATTAGAATCTCTAGCTATAAAGAACTAGTTCTACATTAAACAACCACTCTTCATCTGTTCCCTTGTCCACAGGTTAAAACACGCATTTCTTGTTGTTTACTTGCGGTGCAGTTTCCATACAGCAACTGTACCCCGTTGAGACAAGGTGTCTTTTTAACTATTCTTAACTTGAAATGTTTCTTTTTTTATAGAATAATTTTTATTTCAATTCTGTATCTTGCTTTGCTTTGCTTTATTCAATGTGTTTTGCGTGCCAACAAAAAAAATAATTTTTTAAGCCGTATTGTTTATTAGTTTCTTTTATCTTTCATTTTAGCCTGGATGATGAGACATTGTTCTCGAAACGTCGTTGTAAGGATGAAGTGAATTATGTTTCATGTTGTCTTCTTGTACGTCGTCTGGTTATATATATATATATATATATATATATATATATATATATATATATATATATATATATATATATATATATATATATATATATATATATATATATATATATATATATATATATATAAAAACCTCTAATACTAGATGTAAGGGTAATAATATCTTACAGTAGACAGTGATAAATAAATAATCTTCACATGGAAATATCTTGAAGGCCCTTCTCAACGTAGGAAGATGGGAATAGCACCTTGGATAACAGTTTGCACACAGCTGCACAAATCACCTATTCTGTAATACAAAACTCACCATCACTGATTGCAAAAATTGATTAAACGGTCACTTTGGGAGTGCTGAAGGCTGAGAGAGGAATCACTCAAATTATATTAGATTGTAAAACTGGATACACTCTTATGTTTACTTTACACAAAGAATTAACCACTTCGCTAGGCTCTGAAGGAGATTTCAAGGTGATGAGAAATTGAGAGCAATGTGAAATAAAGTAATAGATTGTGTGTCGAACAAAATCCAATTTTAACTATACCTTAGCCTGTTGGATGAGATGTCTTGATGATAAAGCCAGACTTTGATTGTTAAGATAAGGGATCAGTGGTGATTATGATCTAAGAGGCACAACAAAGATAACTGTTGTGTATCAGGTCCACAATAATATTCAGTAGTGAATTATGTTGAAACACATTGCACAGGTCGCTCATTGGTTCACCCTTAAAACTTGAGCTTACATATTTACTTTTTGTATTCGTGACTTTAGTTAGACTGAAGATGAACCCAGGACAGGGTTCAGAAAGCTCTTGTAACGTTTTTATAAAATCAACATAATTCATCACTGAATATTTTTGTTCTCGATCTAGAGGAGAAGACGGGAGTTGGAGGTCACACTAGCAAGGATTCTGCCTCTGTGTTGGCTCGCACAGTTCTGTCTCTCATGTGACCCCTGACCTCTCCTTATATCCTGCCAAACTCCCGTGCTTTCTTTGTTGCATGTTCCTGAGGGCGAATACCATTAGATTTTTCGGACGTTGTAAAGATCCGCAACCCAGAGTACCCATGTAAAGATTGGCTATCTCAGAATGAACTTGTTAACATCAGCCACCCCCAGTACTGAACACGGCGAAGGGACATTCCATTTGGCCGACAACAAACAGATGCACCGCCAGTATCAGAATGATCTTGTTAACATCAGCCACCCCAAATATTAGCTTGTTAAGATAAACAACCCTCAGGTACTCTGGGGTTGTTGTTCTTTACAACGTCCGACTTTTCCAGCTTCGCTGGTTTCCGTTGGCGGGTAAGGCTTAGCTGAAATGGAAATCGGACGACAGCACAACAGTTTGACAGAGAGGGAACAATGAAGGGGCATTAAGAGCCGGGAGAGGAGTCCTATCATGAGAATTGTCTATGTAGCAAATTACTAATTGGTAGGGGAATGTTTTCACATCTCCCGGTTCTGCCCCTTGTGTGGTCTTAAATGCATTTCCAATATCCCACATTACTTATTTTACTGTTGATTGAATTGAGGAGCTTGCATCGTGCTTGCATGTTACTATATATATATATATATATATATATATATATATATATATATATATATATATATATATATATATATATATATATATATACACACATATATATATATATATATATATATATATATATATATATATATATATATATATATATATATATATATATATATATATATATATATATATATATATATATATATATATGTATATATACAACAATACCCTCTTAACTCTCGAAAACTTCATGCTTATTTGGATATGCTTGTAACTACAAGCCGAAGATCCAAACGGAAGAAATTGAAGAGCCTATAATGTGGTCGCGAGGAAGCGATGATCAGGTCGGCAACGTTACCTCCTTGTGATTAAGGTAACGCGGGTTCGCTTCCGCGACCGGCCATTACAGGCTCTTCGATTTCTTCCGTTTGGATCTTTAAACTTCTTAGCAAGCATATCCAAATAAGCGCGAAGATTAAGAAGAGGCATTGTTGCTATTAAATTACAGATGTGTCTGGTAAACGTGACCAGTAGATTCTATATATATATATATATATATATATATATATATATATATATATATATATATATATATATATATATATATATATATATATATATATATATATATATATATATATATGAGAGATAACTTTGCAGAATTAGACTTTTTTGACATAAAAGCAAAATCTGAAGAATGAAAGAAAATACAAAGATAAAAATTTTACTTTGGGTCAGGTTCAGTGACTTTCAGACAGAAAAGCAGGAAACGACCTCTATCCCCTTTCAAAAAAGAGTTTCATCAATCTAGAATCATATCTGGCAAATCTCGGGCAATTCAAGCGTAAATTAGGTGTTTATGACGATTTTTTTTTTTTTTTTTTGTCGGCTCGAGCGACTGACAATGCATGTCCTTAAAGACTAGAAAACAGAAATAGTATTTGGCTGCCGTCGCGAGTAATTTAGAAATTGATTTTGAAGAGAAATTTTTTCCTTTGTTGATGATCAGCTCTCTGACCCTCGGTTCCCAGAGGGTCAAAGTAGAAAGAAAAGGGACATTCTTCTGACATATTCTTTCTAGGACTTTCTTTAAGCAACATTTTTTCCGGAATTCAACTCATCTATTCTGTCAACAAGGCTTATCCAATAGGCAGAAAGAACGTAGGCCATCGTAAATGAATATATGACAGTCAAGAAATTAACGCTAGAAGAAATGAAAGAACTGAAGAAAAGCCTGGTCTTTTCAATGGCACCTAATAAGTGATTTTGTAGAAAGTGTCAAGGGCCCAAGTCTCTGGAAGCAGACGGTTAAAGAAATATGGTGTTGGTGTGGAGAAGTGGAGGAACCTGAAGAAGATGGGTAAAAATTGGCTAGTAGATTTTATATATTATAGTAGAGTAGTTTCTTTGTTTATCGTGAATATTGCATGTAAAACAGAACCAAAAAATTACACGCACCCTAGGCAATAAAATAAAGTTTACAAACTTTAGCTACTATACACTATTCACTATTGTTACTACGCACTAATATATTCTGCACCATGCTTCTTCAAAATCTTAACGTTTTATATGCATTTCAACAGTTAATAATTTGTCATACAAGTCACATACTTTAAAATTATCATACATTTCACAGAGAAATGTCATTCCCCACAATTTTACAAGTTAACCTTTTTCCCATTTCTTTCCTTCTTTCCTGTGAACATATCCGCCCAGACTGTCTTAATTATTCGCGTTCCAAGAACTTGCAGTTAGCCACACTGCAGTAGGTACCTGGTGAATACGAGGAGGAGAGTTCGTTTAAATTCACAGTAAAACTTTCATGAACTGTATGATCACGATGTAATCAAGATGTTTATTCATTTGGCCACGTCTTCCTTACATTGTGAACACCTATCTTTACCAATCCCTTTCTGTCTCTTGACTAAATATGAATGATACGTAAAACCTTTGGAGCATTAGCCAACTGATTAATAATTTGGATCAGCTTCATCTCACTCAGACTTTTCTACAACTGCACGTTCGGGAATGTGATCCGTGTGTCATTTTTATTTTTTTATTTTTTTTTTTTTTTATGCGGGGGAAGGAGAGAGAGAGGGACAGAGACAGACAGGCATACAGAGATATAGCTTCGTTCATTTACATAAATGATACATTCAAGGGTCGCTGATTTCACTGATTGTCTATTCCGAATAAAAAATGCTTTTCTATCTACAATGCTTATACAATGGAAATTTTTCAAAGGATAATCCCTCCCAATCCGATTGTCGGTAAGCGTCGCTATCTAAAAATTGTACGTTTAGTTATGTCCTTTTTCTAATATACGAGTGGTTAATCGCTACGTCCCTTTGCTTACGAATGATAATTTGATGAATAAATCTGGCATGTCTGCAAAAGGGCCTAATTAGGAACTCAACGTGAGATTTTTTCAGTCTCAAAATATCAATTATATTTGAAAAATCAAAACATAGAAACTGAAAAAGAAAATATATATATAGAAGAATGAATACTATTTAAGCATAGCCACATCTTTCAGCATAAGTGCCGGTGATGAAAGAGAGTAGGCTATTGCCTCGAGACGGCAGCCATGCCAGACTAAATTAGTCTGCCTTGGAAATGACATTACGTCGAGCACATGCTCGATAATTGTCCATTAACATTCAGGGCCCTTATTTTATTCCAGGTATGTTGACGATATGTTCCCCCTCTTTACTAGGTGTTATCTCTCCGTAAGATATGCCAATACGATACACCAGAGTATAAGTTTGCTATCGAGAATGCGGTGAACGACCGTCTACCATTACAGTGCTGCATTCAGGTTTTCAGACAAAACCAGTTTTAGTACCACGGAGGGAAGAGGAAGAAGATCAAGGAAAACAAGTTATTGTCATAACTACTCCTGAGTTTTCTCCAATTTTCTTTGGAATCTGAGATCGTCACTGGAAGAAAATGAGGTGAGAGGTCTGTGGATATGCCAGTGATAAGTCCTATATAAAAACAATAAGTGATTTTATGCCATAGACAAAATATAATACAGGTATGGTAGGGCGCGGAGTTTTAGATACCCCATTGCTTACCCTAGGGGGACCCACCGCTCGTTTTTGAGCGACAGTGGTGGCATCTATTGACAGATTTTTTTCGACTGATTTTGGCAAAATGCATTATCATTCCATGTTACTGAAGAGAAGGGAGTCTTGGGTTGCAGTTTTCTGCTTACCCTCCATGGATGTCGTAAGTGAGATGATGAATAGGAACAGAGTAATTGTTAAAAAGTAATGCCAGACGTGTTTCCTGACACCATGGAACAGTTCGAAGATAAAGGAATTAATTCTGACAAATGTGGACAGATGAAAATTGTTAATCTACGTTCTTCAGTTACTTATGTCTCTATAAGGAATGCTCCTTTGAACTTGAGGATGAAGTTTTGAACTCGGTATTATCAAGGTACGGGAGAGTAGAAGGAATCAGACATCACAGATACGTTCATGGGCCATTTAAAGGATACCTGACAGGTGTACGAACCGCTAAGATGAGATCGAAAGAAAATGTGCCCTCATCTATCACCATAATGGGATATACTCTAACGATATTATATAATGGAAAGCAGCACACATGTTTTAGGCGCAAAGAAGTTGGACACGAGGCTAAAGATTGCAAAATGAAAGGTATGAGACCTATGTTTAATGAGAGTGATTTCGCAGACATGGTCCCTGAACAAAAGAAAAATACTTTGAAAACAAAAACTAAAGAGCATGGGGAGATCATGGCAATGGTAACAGACAAAGAAGACTCGGTAGATAAGGAATCATTTCTTCAATCTAAACAAGTCTTGGAGGATGAGGATGTAGAAACTAGAGAAAAAATGGACTGCTTAAGGAATGAAACTTTTGAAAGATGTCTAGAAAACGAAGATAAGGGGAATGTTCAGCTGAAAACGAGTAAGAAATAGTTGAGGAAAGCCAGAGAAGTGAATTGTCACAAGAAATAGGAACTAGTACAATGGAAACTTTAAATATACAGGTTGAAGTTCACCAGGTACTGAAGGAAAGTGAGGAGTTGACAGAAAATAAAGATACAATCTTTGGAAAAGAAGATAACAACCAAGAAATCTTGAGTGTACTTCCCAGTGGATCGATTTCCCAAGCGGAACAACGCATTACTGACGTGAGAACAGAGAAGTGGTATACAGAACAGGCTTAAGATCACTTTGAAAAAGGACCAAAACCAGAGTATGGATGAAGATTATGAGAATTCCTCATCAGATTACAGAGAGAAAATTTTGCAAAAAAGCATAAACCATATTAATTTATGTAAAATGCTTGTTTTTTCTTTTAATTCTACAAATTCAGTTCATCCACATTAAATGTAGCGACAGTCATGCGAATGGAATTAACTATATAAATAAGCAAATCAAATTAATAAATTTAATGTTATTATACAAACTTGATATAATTTTCGTCCAAGAACATAATATAAAAAGAGAGGGGAAACTAGGATATATAGGAAAATGTTGTAAGGTAGTGTATAACTATACACAATACCTTAAAGGGGGACTTGGTATCCTTATAAGAAAATCTTCTAATGTGGATGTCCTGAATGTAGAACACGATATAAATGGTTATTTAATGAGTGTTAATTGCCGTTGTTCAAATGTTAGTATTCAGATACTCAATGTCTACGCACCTGCTGGAAGTAGCAAAAAAGAAAGAAAGAGAGCAGCTGTTTAATAAAGATATGTATTTTTGAGAAATAATATAAGTAACGTAATAATGGGAGAGACTGGAATGAGGGATTTGCTCAAATCCAGATAGTTACCGTTATCTAAATCTCTTATATTCCTTAAAAATAATTTGAAATTGAAGGACGCTTGGTTTCTCCTAAACCACCATGTAGAACACACATATGTTAAGGGAAACTATGGTTCTTGATTAGATAGATTTTATTTGAGAGATTTGCAAAATCAGGTAAATGATATTCGAAATATACCTGTAAGCTGGTCTGATCATTGCATAATTAAGCTAACAATAAAATTGGAAAATATAGTTTCATTAGGTAAAGGGTATTGGAAATTGAATGTTAATACCTTGAATAATGATATTGCGAAAGAAAATTTCTTAAGGTTTTGGGACAGTGTTAGAAATAAGGAAAGCGGATTCGAAAATGTTAAATGCTGGTGGGATTTTGCCAAAGAAGAAATTAAATTCTTTTTTGTATGTTGTTCAAAACAAATTAATCAGGAAAAATACGGTTTACTTAGTTTATTAAATTATCAGTTAAAAGCGGACATTGAAAAATCAACATTAAATGCAGAGAAAAGATCATCAGTGAATTCCTTGAAATTGAGAATAAATAGTATTCAAGATGATATAAGTGAAGGAATAAAAATAAGAGCTAAAACTAATGATAAACTTAAGGGAGAACAAGTGTCTGCGTATCTGGTAGGAAAAGAAAAGAATTCTAAAACCTCTCTGAATAAGATAAACAGACAAGATGGTAATGAAATTGTTAATCCTAATGCAGTAATTTTGTACGTAAAAGATTATTTTGAAAATCTAAAAAAAAAAAAAAAAATGTAATAAATATGCTCAACGAATGTTTCTCAATTTAATCAGTAATGCTATAGACAAAAAGGGAAATGAAATATTAAACAGCAGACGTGACAGAGTCTGAAGTGTTTGCAGCCATCCGTGGAATGAAAAACGGGAAAAATCCAGGGTTAGACGGACGGTCTCCCAGTAGTATTCTATAATTCTCCCAGTGGAATTCTATAAGACCTTCTGGAAAGATATAAGTCAAGATTTAGTTAGCTTAGTGAAATTTGTATTTAAGATTAAAATCGCTGTAAAACAGAATAAAGGAATAATTACTCTTACCCCGAAAGAAGGAAATTTAGATTAAATTTCAAACTGGAGACCAATAACTATTCTAAATGTAGATTTTAAAGTCATTGCTAAAATAATAACTAGCCTATTTAAAGATGTATTAAAGCTGATAATATCCCCTGAACATTTTAGCTGTCTTGAAAACAGGTCAATAATCAATCTAAATGTTTTAATGAGAGACATTATGGTTTATGTTAATGAAAATGACAAGGAGGCAGCTTTGATAAATCTGGACTGGTCAAAAGCTTTTGATCGTGTAGACCATGACTTTTTATATGCAATATTGGAGAAATTTGGGTTTGACAGTAGTTTTATCCAGATAATGCAAATGTTATACGAAGACGCTGAAAGTGTGATAAGCATAAATGGTAACCTCTCTGAGTCCTTTTCCATAAAAAAATCTGTAAGACAGGGGTGTCCCCTTTCTATGGTTTTATTTATTGTGTATCAAGAATCTTTCTATAGAATGATAAAAATGCAGTTTACACAGTTCGCTTTAAAGTTACCTAATCAACTGAAAATCTCTGTTATTGGTTATGATGATGACTGTAATTATTGTAACTAAGAGACAAAGGTCTAATAGAATGTATAAATGTAATTAGGAATATGAAAAAGCGTCAGTTGCCCTTTTGAATAAAAACAGAACCTCTATTTTTGGTACTGGGTACTGGGAAAACAGAACAGAATGGCCAATCAATGGCTGCTAGTTCTTCAAGATTCAGAAAAGTGTCGAGTTAAACTGGTCAAATTTGGAAAATAAGATTACAAGATGGTTGGTATTTTTCAGAGTAGAAGACTGACAATATTTCAAAAGTCTATTGTGATAAATTGTAAAATTATAGCCAAAAAAATGGTATATGCCACATGTTTATCCAGTACCAAATACAATTGCACAAAGAATTCAAAGATGTTTTATATAAATATATATGGAATAATAATTATGAACCAGTTGCTGGAAAAACTATGTTTCCAGATAAATTAAAAAGGAGGAGTTGGAATTTATAGTATTTTCTGCAAGTCAAAAGCTATTATGTTTCATACGTTTCTGAAATTGTAATTGAAACGGACGTCATTTATAGGGATTGCACGATTTTTATCCGGGCTTATTATAATACGATGCTTGGCATTCTTAGGAAGGTGTACTGCTTTAAAAATTATCCTAATGTGTCAAATAAGGAAACTTATTGGTTGTTAGTGGAATGTAATGATTACAAACCAAAGATTGAATTATTGTATCCCCTTTTCAATTGGACTGTAATTTGGAAGCATGTTAACAATAAGTATACTGATAAGAACAGCAGGGAAATACTGTATAGAAATATACATGAAATACTGAATACAAATGATAGGTTGCACATCATGAACATAGCAAATGACAATAAATGTCTCTTTTGTGGTGCTATTGAAAATAACATGCATTTTCTATATTTCTGTCCATCACCGAAGCAAATATTATCTTGGTTCAAGTCACTTTAAAAAAAAAAATTGTAAGATTGAGACGATCAGTTTGCTGAAAATTCTTAAATTGGATTTTACAACTATGCCAGCATTGTGGTATGAAGATCTGTGGGACTGTTGAATGATGACCCAAATTTAGTAATATTCATAAGAAACAGAATGTCAAAAACAAGTATATTAATATGTCATGCTTTCAACAATGACTTAAATAAGATATTTACAAAAGACTACCTGTCTGATAAAATATATATACATAAAAAGTCTATGTAGACAAAGACTCCCTAAATTAGGAAAAAAGTGGCGTAATTAGTCAGTTCGGTAGTTAAATTTTTGAAGTATGGATTAATGTATGTATTATATATGGATATACTATAAACTTTAAAAATAGCCGGGATATGATGTTTTTTTTTTTTTATTTTGAAGGAAGTTTGAATTACGGATAATTTATATAAAATATAGATTACACGAAATAATCATTTTGTAATAAAGGTATATTTAACATTGAACTTTAATTTTATATTATTCATCTGTATTTATGATAAGTTATATGTAAATAATGTAGAGAATTTTGTTATATTTTCATAATAAAAGGTAAAAAAGGTTTTAGTACCACGAATTTTAGAAGAAAACTTCTTTCTGTGTACTCATGATTTAAAAATTTCACAAAAAGTTCACTTAAATTTTTAATGAACATTTTTATGCCAATAACGTTAAGTTAATTCCCAAAAACCCATTCACCATCGATTCACTCTTTAAAACTAAACTTCGATTATCTCCCTGTGTGTCCTCTGGTGTCGTTTATAAGTGTACTTGGCCTGAATGCCAAACAGGGACCTTTGTGGAATCCACCAGTAGACTGCTTAAGCTGCGAATTGATTTTCATAGAGGTGTAAGTTATCGTACTGGTGGCAGAATGTCAAACCCAAAACATTCGAATATTAGAAACCATTGAAAAATTTGTAAAACAAATATGGTTAATAAAGGCTTTTGTATTGTAGGCCACACCAAGAGCCCTCAAGACCTTCCTATTCTGGAACCACTGTTTATTGACAGCGTGCTTCGTCATTAAACTTGCATACATCCTCCTCTCCTCCGTATTTGTCGTGACTTAAGTGTTTTTATTTTTGTACTCTTTTTATTTTAACGCTGTTACTCCTCAAGGTCGGTCATTAATCTTTTATCTGTAGCTCAGCTTACTGTAATTTGTATTTTACTGTATATTCTATCCCTTTTAATTTTAATATTTTTAGATTTCATAAAAATAATTGAAAATTTGTTTTTAAATTTTGGTTTTGCAATTTTACAAGGAATCATTTTTTATTCTTCTGTTTTAGTTTTACAATTTTACAAGGAATTTTATGTTTTACATTATAGCAGCCCTGCTGATGTAATTAAATACATAATAACAAACGTTGAAATAACGACATATGTGAGCACAACTGTGTTTATTCCAACGTTTCATGTACATTCTCTCTTTCTTATATATATATATATATATATATATATATATATATATATATATATATATATATATATATATATATATATATATATATATATATATATATATATATATATATATATATATATGTGTGTGTGTGTGTGTGTGTATATGTATATATATATATATATATATATATATATATATATATATATATATATATATATATATATATATATATATATATATATATATGTGTGTGTGTGTGTGTGTATGTATATATATACATATATATATATATATATATATATATATATATATATATATATATATATATATATATATATATATATATATATATATATATATATATATATATATATATAATTTGCACCACTGACAGAGGCACGGTATTAAAAATTCTTTTAAACCTAAAATATTTATAATTCACAAAAAATAGCAATGCAGCGTTAAAATTAAGTATGTAAATGAATGTGAAATAATGACCACAAAAGATATAGGTCAAGGGAAGCAAGACACAGATTCACAAAGCGAAATGAAAGAACACTACTAAGAGAATACAGAAAATATGTATAAAGGAAAAGCTAGGCAACATATAACTGAGTTGACTTCAAATGAGTATTTAACGAGGGAACAGTTCTTTTTATAATAATAGACTAGGATAGTTAGATCGTGATGGTTGGAGACCTGCCCTATTATTGAAAAGTCTTCATCTCTGATATTTGTTTTGCACCGTACAGCATGGTTTCTGATGCTGGAGGCCTCTGGATTCGATAAATTTCATTCTGTACGGTAGCTTAAACCACTATGAAGGTCAATTCGTACCCTCAACAGCCTCCTCGTACATCCCACGCATTTTCCGTGATTACATCGCGGACAAGTGTATTTATATACAATATTGGATGTGAAGGGGGGGCTGAGACGGTCCTTGACTGTATTAAATGAACCAATGGTTAGAGGATTTTTTGGCGGTAATTTACCATTTAAAGCAGGAAACTTTTTCTGAATTAAGGAAATGTAGTTCTTACGAAAGTGGTCGTCGTGTAGAAAGGGAAACCCGCATAAAATTTCATTTTTGGGGCAGTCAGAATTGGTATGGCAACTCTCTTATTCCACATTTCTCTAAGTTGTTTGTAAAAAGGTTAATTGGGTAATAGTTTTGTTTAAAATAACTGGTTAAAAAAATTATTTCTTCAGTGAAGTAAGGACCAATTGGATGTATGAGAAAACGCCCTGCGGAGGAGGGTAGAAATAGCATTTAATTTACAGTTAAAAAAACACTAGCTATAAAAATTCATACCTAGTCCAGTAAAAGTTGTCTTCCGGAAAACACCTGTAATAAAGCCAGTGATATCCCTGGATATTATTATATCAAGAAAGGGAAGTTTGTTATAATAAACTTTCTTTGGTAAAAGTTATGTTATGATGACAGGAGTTACGTCAACAAAATGACCCAAATCTTAAATGACTGTACTAAATTTGAAGAAATGGGTCTCCCCAAATTATCAAACCATCTTCAAGATCGAAGACAAAATCATTAGATTTCTCCGCAGCCTTAAGAATAAGAACATCATTAGCGAGAACACAGACCGGGATCTTTTTGCAATTTTGTACGGTCTACCCAAAGTCCACAAACCCAACGTCCCCCTTCGCCCTATCTTGGCCTCCTATAGAACTCCAAATTACAAATTGGCCAAATTCCTTGTTCCCCTATTGGAGCCCCTGATCGGTAACAAGTATACCGTAGCTAACTCTGAACAGTTTAAACAACGCATTCTTCTACAAGATTCTGACCCTTTCATGGCAAGCTTTGATGTGAAGTCGTTATTCACCAATATACCAGTCAGAGAAACCATTGATATCATTTTGGACAAACTTTTCCCCACACCCAATTCATTGTATCACAATTTTAGTCTCTCCCATTTCAAGATGTTTTTAGAACTGGCCATGCTAGACACTTCCTTTATTTTTAATGGCGTTCGCCAACATCTTCATGTGCTTCCTGGAGGAGCACTTACTCGATGAGTGACACCTGGCCTATCGTCCCCTATGCTATGCCACATATGTTGATGACACATACCATTAAATGCAAAACAGAAATCAGTTATGATGATTTTAAGAGTATTTGTTATACAAACAATCCTCAAGAACTACTTATTCTCGAGATACTAAATATTCAACAACGAGTTCCCTCATTGAACTGTCAAATAACCGCTGTACCCTTTGTATTTGTCTGAACTCTCTGCCTTTTTCTGACAAAAAAATTGTGTGTTTTATACTTAATGTGTCCTTGGCCTCTGGATTGGTAAATTACCCTACAGTGTTTTTTTAAGTGCGTCTGTATTTAAGTATGTTGTCTGGTTTTTACTATTTTGTTTCTAAGTGCATTCTGTGTTTGAGTGTGTTGTCTGTCCTTAGTATTTTTGTCTTCTGTTTTTATCAGTTTTCTTAGCCTGCTTTTTACGTTTTTAAAGTAAAGTCTTGTAGTATATAGCTCTTTTTATTAATTTATATTAGTATATCGTATTTTATTGTCGTAGATCCCCCTGATGATGCGATTACGAATCCCCTCCACCTGTCTGAAACAAATTATGTATTTATGCTAAGTTCCCTTTCCTCCATGACAAAAAGTTTTAAAAAGAAAATGTATGAATTTAATTCATCATAAATTGCCAGCTGTAAATCTGAGTTGATTCCACGAAATCCACTAAATATCCGTTCTTTTTCAGAGTGAAGGACAGACTGAGCACTTCCTGACATCCAACATTATCTATAAATATACCTGTCCCAGATGTAGTCTGGGAACCTACGTTGGATGTGTACGAGGAGGCTTCTCAGGGTCCCGTTTCTGCTCCCACCAAGGTGTCAGCTTCAGGACGGGTTGCATATTGTCCATCTCGAACTATCCAATGCTCGTAACCATTCTAAGATCTGTGGTACTCGCTTGGATATAAATGATTTTAAAATTATTGGATCTGCCTGGTACGAGGTTGATGGTGTTGGGAGTCACTTTTATAAAAACTAATGTACTAACACTAAACACCCAATCGTCGTCCACAAACTGTTTATAGCATAACTGCCTGTGTGTTTACTCTCCACGTTCGTTGTAGGTTTCTTTCTTTGTTTATTTTCTCCCTGTCTTTTTAGTCACTTTTAGCTCTGGCCTTGGTAGGTGTTCCTTTCAAGTTCTCGTTTTAATTTTTTGTATTTGTAAATGTTTAAAATTTTAAATTTTTAAAGTTTTTCCCATTGTATAAGTGACATTTTAAGTATTAATTTATGTAATTTTCCAGCCTTGAAGATGCATCATGTGATGTGAACGTTGGCAGAATAAACTTGATTTTGTTAGAGACATGCATGCCTTTTACCTCTTCAACCTGATATATATATATATATATATATATATATATATATATATATATATATATATATATATATATATATATATATATAAAACCATGGAACAATGGCGAACTCAGCACACATCACATTCGCATCCAGATCAAGGGCAGGATTACACAAGCAGATGACACACACACACATGCACACACACACACACACACACACACACACACACACACACACACACATATATATATATATATATATATATATATATATATATATATATATATATATATATATATATATATATATATATATATTGTAATAGCATAATGCCCTCTTCCAGTTGATGTGCTGTGGTGCTAGTGCTCAGACCTCTTGCTCTTCTCTCAACATTATTAATATTATCTTGAGGGATTTTATTTTAAGTATTACATTATTTCATAGGGAATCTTCCCTTAGTGTTTGTGACAGGGACAGAAATCTTAATGGGCCTTCAGGAGTAAATTTAGGAGAGGCTTTTAGATGTACATCCTTCTATTGGTGATATCTAGCAGCAGCAGGACTGTGACTGCCTTACAATTACAGTTATGGGTGTATGGAGTTTAAACTACTGTATTTTGATAACATGTCCCCCTCTGGAGTATACTAAAGCTATGAATCTGGCCCATGGACAGAATCTACAGTTATTGCAGAATGGGAGCAGTACACATGAGTAGATGTGATAAGATGCTTATGGTAGAAATAGTTGGCGAAGATACACTAAGGCAGACAACACCTTTGTTTATGGACAGCGATGGTGATGAAGAAGAAAATGGAATGAAAGCGTATCTTCAGATTGAGTTTGACTTGCTACAAAGCTGCATAATGGAACAAGGTTCATGGGTCATTCATTCCCTGATATGACAGGTCCCTATGGAAGAGACAGGATGTGGATAATGATTGCAGAGGCCTTAGAGGTAAAGCAAATCTGGCTATTAATTGGATGTTTAAAAAATTCTGTTGTATAGGGACCTTAAAGAAATGAGACTTTGAGAAGCTGGATCACCAAGACAATTAAATTTTCTTTGCTCCTGTGTTTTCAAAGATCAAATTCTGAGAACAAATGCATCTACCATCTGAAGTCGAAATCATCCAAGTTTTTCCACTGCCTCTCCACATAGCGATTTTGGAGTGTATATTCATATGGACTACAAAACCTTTATTTTTACTTCTGCCATACCTTTCAGTATTGCAGAGAAACTGGGCTATTGACCACCTGATGAAATTAGTGGCAACCATCACTAGAGAAAGTCCCCTGTTTCCCCTGTTAGTTTCTTGCTCTCGTGTGTTCTGCCCTTTACACATTTGATACATGTTTAGTGTGCTCATCTGACTGTCACCTTCACCCAACTTGCCTATGTACTATGTGGTGGGTGGTTAAGTACTCCCTGTTATTTTGAGGATTTATTCATTGACTTCATAGTCTCAGCTGATTGAACTTTGATGTGTTACTTATGTTTGCAGTGTGTTCATGTTGGTACAGAAGGTGGATGTTATGAGCTCTTAAGTATTCAGGTATACAAAGTTGAGGATATTTTCATGCCTATCTATCTCAAACTGCTTAAGGTTTCTGGAAAGATCATGTTGTTCTGTTAAAGATTGGTTAAGTTAGGAGAAATATAACCTTGCTGGCAGCAGGAGCTGGAAAAAGTAAATGGTGGGAATACATAAGCCATCAGGCGGAGGGTTATCCTTGGTTTTAAGAAAAGGGATTTATTTTCAACGAAAGTGTAGGCCTAATTTGTGACAGCAAATTCTGAAAACCTACTGACCTCTTGTTCTATAACGTGCCTTTTTTCACAAAATTTGAACCTCACAAGTTCAAGCAGAGGTGCAATGCATTATTATGCTATAAAGGATTCTTATACTTTAATAATTTACTTAAATTTTTTATCTCATTATTCATCAATTTCATATATTTTCTCTTTCCTAATTACTGATCTCCTCTTTCTGTATTTCCTTACCTTTTGTTACTACTTTCAGATTAACACCATATTCTTTGGAAGGATGAATTTCAAGTCAATGGCCCTGTGGGCTTGTTCCATATTAATAGGTTTCATCTTGTGAATAATAATGATAATAATTCTTCACACTTTTTGGATACGCTTGTCACTACAAAGCCCTAGATCTATATGCAAGAAACATGAAGTAAATTCACTTTATATTTTTGCATATGAATAATGTTTGTAGTGACAAGTGCATCCAAAAAGTGTGAAGAATATAAAGACTGAGGGC
Organism: Macrobrachium rosenbergii; assembly: GCF_040412425.1. NCBI lineage: Eukaryota > Metazoa > Arthropoda > Malacostraca > Decapoda > Palaemonidae > Macrobrachium > Macrobrachium rosenbergii. Next base: position 25,826,359 of record NC_089786.1, read on the forward strand.
ATTGTGGCTATTACAATTGCTTACGTATTTTGGTAAAAGTGACAGTTAGATTCTACACACACACACACACACACACACACACACACACACACACACACACATATATATATATATATATATATATATATATATATATATATATATATATATATATATATATATATATATATATATATATATATATATTTATGTGTTATGCACTTCGACAAGGTCAATTAGGGTCATAATCTCTTACTACATTTTATTTAAGAACAATGTCATATCATCTTACATCCCTAAGACTCCCCTGGTAGCAATGGCCGGCGCTGGGTCAGCACGTTCTCTTTTTCTCGTTGATGCCTCTCACTGAATCTATCCTCAAACAAAGGCCTACTGGAATAAAACACCTAGATACAAAACTAGACTTTATTTGCAGATTTAACGAAAGTATTCCAGCAAAAGGTACGGTCATGAAATGGAGTCTCTTAACTAGAGGAAATTCAGACTCACAATCCATCGAACAAATGATATAAAGACCAATACTATTGACTAACACCCTGGTCACCAAACAAAGTAAAAAGGTCATAATTATTCTAGATCAAAATAAATGTCACAGAGTATGTTAAACGAACACCACTTCCAAAATATTCATCCTCTCAGGATGGACCCAGAATTCCTGTTAAAAGAAACTTATCATATATTAAAACCTGAAATGGTGTATGAAAAAGACATTTAAAACAGAAAAATGCCTGGCGGAGAACAGAACGGGAAAATGCATAATGGAGAACAGAACGGACATTTATATTTTTTTCCAGACATTATGCGGAATACCCAGTTTGTGTTGCAGTGAAACGCATCTGTTTCTACAGATGCGTTTCACTGCAACGCAAACTGGGAATTCCACATAATGTCTGGAAAATATAAATGTTAATGAGTTATCATTCTCACATTTTATGGCCACAAACAACCGATCTCAAAGTAGCTGTTCTTATCCGCTGACACTGCACAAAGAGCGAATCACACCCAGCTGCAAATCGAAGTCAATACGCATCGTATGTTCCTCTCATAATATACCATTATAGAGTGAACACATGCGCGCACTCGCTTAATAACCCCTCTCCGGAAGTGTGACGATACCAATTCAGTGTTTGAAGGATCACAATGCTTCCCTCAATCTGCCACATTGCCTACATGCATTTTGGCCATGATCAGAAGGCACAAATGAATGCGTTGGATACCGATTGTACCTAAATGTGGAAAACCTCAATGTCAACAAAATTCCACCTTGCACCGGATATACCTTTCACAGGCCAGCACATGGTTCGCAAAAATTTACTATGTATATATATATATATATATATATATATATATATATATATATATATATATATATATATATATATATATATATATATGTGTGTGTGTGTGTGTGTGTGTGTGTGTGTGTGTGTGTGTGTGTGTGTGTGTGTGTGTGTGTATGTATATATATGGGGAGCCAATAAAAAGACAAAATGTGGAAAATTAAAGCTATATTTCAGAGACTTGAACTGTCTCTCTCCTCAGGCAAATAGTAATTAGAAGAAGTTACAGAAAAGCCCATTAGCCAGAGATCCAATTTCTCTTTAATCTTTAATCTTCTTGATCGCTGGTTGGAGAAAGATTTTATCAATAATATCTGGAATCCCAGGCACCTCTTGAAGGTCATAGCATTTCTTGTTTAATCGAGGCTGATTCCACCATCTGCCATGAATCTCTCCAAGAGGCTCCTGGGTTCAGTTATTATAGATAAAATCTTCTCCAACCAGAGATCAAGAAGATTAAAGATATTGTCAATTTAAGTTACTTAACGGTGGACCTATGGATCTTCCGGTATAAATACCGCTTTTCTGTAACTTTTTCTCATTCACTATTTGCCTCAGGAGACAGTCACTTCGGTCTCTGCAACATAGCCTTTATTTTCCACATTTTGGCATTTTATGGCCTCCTTTATGTTGATGGAATTTTATTTTAACAGAAGATGTTTCATGTTATATATATATATATATATATATATATATATATATATATATATATGTATATATATATATATATATATATATATATATATGTATATATATATATATATATATATATATATATATATATATATATATATATATATATATATATATATATATATATATATATATATATATATATAATTTATATATATAAGCAAATTTCATGCAGGAAAAAAGAAACAACTGAGTGGATGGTAGGGCCTTCGACACAATGGTCCTGCTAGTAAGGGACCGTTGTGTTGAAAGGCCCAGCAACCATTCTGTTGTTTTCTCTTTTCCTTGTAGCATTTGCCTTTATTTATACATTCATCATAAATTCCACATCTTTTGTGTATCAATTATACACACAATATATATATATATATATATATATATATATATATATATATATATATATATATATATATATATATATATATATATATAGTATACACACACACACACACACACACACACATATATATATATATATATAGATATATATATATATATATATATATATATATATATATATATGTATATATATACTATAATGTGTGTGTGTGTGTGTGTGTGTGTACTGCACTACACCATTTTTGGGCAATGACTGCCATATAAAGCCTTAGACCCAAATGCAAGAAATATGAAGTAATATTGTGTCCGGTAGCAGGATTTTGAACCCGCATTCTACTACCGAACATTCGAATTACTACATATTTCTTGCATTTGAGCTAAGTCCTGTAACAAAGGGCATCCAAAAGTGCAAGAAGAATTGGAGAATACATTTTGGCTATTTCAATTACAAATACTTCTGGTAAAAAGTGACCAGTAGTTTCTACACAAACACACACATACTCACACACACACACTTACACACTCAAACAGAGACAGACAGACAGACACAGGCACAGACAGAGAGAGAGAAAGAGAGAGAAAGAGAGATTGCCTGTACAAAGACCGTTAGAGTGAATTGTAAGCTGTAAAAGAAAAAAAAACTTTTTCTTGTTGAAAGAAGACAAAAGAGGAGAATCATGGCGTTTCCATTGCATGCAATCTCAAGGTAAGGCAGGTTCAGAGGTGAGAATGAAAGACAGTGAGAGAAAAGGACGATGTAAAATAGAAAATTATGAGGAGAGAGAATCTTGCACAGACGAACGAAAGGAAAGCTGTCATTATTCTTAGAGAGAACTGATCAGGCACACCCAGACAAGCGCTATAGTGAACAACTTTATTACCTAGGTACGTTTCGGCTTCCACACATTAAGCTATTTTTAGCCTAAATAAAATGGCTTGATATGGTGAAGCCGAAATGTCCTTATACGACAATGATATTCACTATAGCTCTTGTTTGGATGCTCCTGATAAGAATCGGATAGCCTAGGAATTACTCTCAACCAACTATTTCTCCAGAAAATAACATTCAGTGAAAAAATGCATGATGATAGAATTACAACATTTGCACGAGAGTCAGTTCATTTTGAGAAGAATATTTATCTTTTCTAGATTATCGAAAAGATTTAATACATATCTTCTTTGGATAATTTCCTTAAATATGTGCAATCTAATTTATTCCTCTGACAATACTTTACACAACTTTTATTTTTTTTTCTGTTATTTAATCATATTTTTCCTTTTCCGACCTTTTAATATTCAGTTTCGCCATACATATTATTCATTGCGTTCGGTCAAGACGAAGAAAAGAAATTTCTTATTGAAATTTATGCGGTGTGTTACAGAGTTATGAGATGCGATTGCTAACAAGGTTCATGTTTATGTACTTTCTTGTTAAATATTTCATTTCTTTTATTAATGAACAGCTAAATATGCTCAGGCCTTATTTATATTAACCTGATTATTTCTAGGCTATTTAATCATCACATTTTAATTCATTCCTTTGTATTTTGTGATAGCCGGGTGTTAACACAAGTAACAACAGTTTGAATATTTCTTTAATTTTTAATGAATTTAATATCTTGTCACTTAATAATTATGTTCGTTTGTTCTTATGTTCTTTTTTTTGATAAATAATATCAACATAAGTAACAATAAAGCTCAGCAAATTTTATAACATTGTGGCCGGATGGGCGTAGGCTTATTAGAAATGTCGACGCTTGACCAGGTAAACCGTTTCTTGAAGCCTAAGAACACATTCCCAATTGACTTACAGATCAGATTATAAACAAATACAAATAAATTAGAAGCAAATAAAATAAAATAACACCTCTTTTTCTCTCTTAATGTGTCCCAAACTAGATAGCAAAGTTAGGATTATGGTCCCCAAAAATCAGTATACTCTAAAAATAAAAACAATGATTAAAATAATACGTTTTGATATTTTTACAAAAAATAAACAAATAATGATGAGGAAGTCTATTTTTGAACCTCTGGATGATATTTTTGTCATATTGCTTGTTTTATTTCTACTTTATATATAGATCCTATACACGATATAGACTAAGCTCTTTTGAATTAATACTTGGGTATACCCCAAGGTATCAAAGTAATCTCATAAAGTAACTGGAGAATTTTATTATATATTTTCCTGAGAAAATGGATTTCGAACACATGCCGGAATTTATTGCAAGGCTGCCGAGATAAAGTGTGATGAATGGTTTAGAAAAAAAAAAGCTTTGGTATATTCATCTTCATTTGACAACTAAGGCAGATAAGTAATGCAGAATAATTTCAAGAATATTACAAATATACGTATAACGTATAATATATATACATAAAGACATGTATGGAAATCAAAAGAGCAACCCCAAATATATGAAACTTGCCCTGTTTTGATGTGCCCGTAAATATATATGAACTCTTCCCTCAAAGTGAGCAAATACAGGGAAAGAGATGAGTTTCCATCAACCTTCTGCCATATATCTACCATAGGTTTTCAATCTATTAGTAATAATTAAACTCGCGTTACTCATGGAACACTGAAGTGAGCTCTCGGATGGAATGAACCTTAACTTTGATTAACCGCCAACTCATGCAGCTTGATTGGCAAGGCCATTAATGTCAGTTATCTAAACCTCAGTTTCTTACTCAATAATAATAATTTAATTAATGTCATCATTCTTATTATCACTGTAGTACCTATATACCCACATCAAGCCATTCAACGTTCAGATGCTAAAAATAGAACTGATTAACTGTAGAACCTTTGACCAGACTATATGACCGAACGTATACTTTGAGGTAAAAAAAAAAGTAAATATCCGACAGTATCAAGTATGACGACAATTTCTAAGGACAGTCATCTACTTTCATTCAAATGATAATTTTGGAGCTCTTTTCATGGGTGACGTTACACTGGTTTGCAGCCCTCCCTTAAGGCTAGAGGTAAGAGCGACCAGCATTGAAATTCACAATAAACCTGAGAAGCCTGGAGCGTAGATCCTAGAGGAGGCCAAAATGGCCTATAGCGTGAGTGAGTAAGAGGAATTTCGCATTGGACCTCCATAAGAAGAACTACAAGGGGAAAACATCTCTGGGTAGGGACAGTACCGAAATACCGTATATACCATATACGTGTTGAGACTCCAATAAGTGTTTCCTGCACATGAAAATCCTTCCCAGATCTCAGCCATTTTATCATGGTATTAGATACATTTAGATAAATTTACAATTGGTAAAATCTATTAACAAAGTCAGGAACATTATTAGAGATTAGATAAAGCAACAATATTTGAATCATTCCAGTAGTACTGTTATATGCGTACATTTCTTGATATCTTTTTTTCATCCAGTCACCAAAGTTAACACCAAGTAGCCAGTTATCTCGCAGCCAAAAGCCACACCTGTGTTGAGTTGGGAACTTATACAGGAGAAGCTTTTCCACTGTGTTGCCAGCTGAATCCAATAAAATGTAAATCATCACAGAAGAAGCATGGATAATCTGTACTTTTAGAGTTACATTGTATAACATCCCACAAACAAATTTTTCCTTGAATGAAAGTTAAAAGAAAAACAACAAAATTCTCTTAAAGTGAATCCTGTAAACCAAGAACTATCAGATTTAGCATTAGATGTAGATATAAGATCGGGAGGGTAGGGGAGACATGACACATCCACCCTCCTCCTGCAAACCTGTTTGTCCGCCCAGGGGTGGGGTGGGGTAGGTAGGGGATCAGGAGGGTATTGGAGACATGACAGGCAGCGCCAGGTTCCAGCGCAGCGTAGCGCACGTCATCAAGCTCGTGATGAAAATAGTCATTATGTTCACCCTCATCAGGCTAGAGAAAGAAAATGGTAGAATGTTTAGGTACGAACAAGTTGTATTTAAAAAAGACGAGAGTTGCACAGATAAAACATTTAATTGCAGAAGTAGTGTGCAGAATTTGTGAAATTTTAAAATCACCTCGTGATTGCTATGTTGATAACAAAAAGGAATTTCACAGCGTCCACAGACCAATATTATGGAAGGTCTTACTTCACTCGTCAAAATGGGTGTGCAGTAAATAGTGGGATGCCACAGGGGATTATGTCAACTTGACCGTTTCCCCTTCTCAAATTAGAAACGGTTTGGATTAGGGTAGGGATAGAAACTTAATAAACTTTTGAAAACTCAGATGATGTTTGAATCAGCAAACACAGCAGTAAATTACAAAGCTTGTATTACCTGAGAGATGGGACTTCCAGGTAAATCTAAGAGAGAAAAATAGTGATAATTCGGTAAGCATGTACATGAGAGATGAAACCATGGAGAAAGGTAGGTAATACAGTGATATCCATTGCAGGTTCTCTTGAGATAGATCCCGTAGGGGGTAGTGCTATCAGTGCACCTCATGCGGTGCACTGTAGGCATTACTTAAGGTTCTTTGTAGCGTGCTTTCGGCCCCTAGCTGCAACCACTTTCGTTTCTTTTACTGTACCTCCTTTCGTATTCTCTTTCTTCCATCTTACTTTCCACCCTCTCCTAACAATTGTTTCACAGTGCAACTGCGAGGTTTTCCTCCTGTTACACCTTTCAAACCTTTTGCTGTCAATTTCCGTTTCAGCGCTGAATGACCTCATGGGTCCCAGTGCTTGGCCTTTGGCCTAAATTCTGCATTCAATTCAGTTCCAATCCTCTTGAGATGAATTTATTGAAAGACTAAGAAAAGACAAATAAAAAAAAATGGGTGGGCAAACTAGGGTTTGGAAATCAGATAGACAGGAACTGCATATATAAGGTTATACATTGGTCTAATATGATCTGTATTACTTTGCGGACTTTTTGGCAATATTGATGATGCTTTTTTCATGTCATCATGAATTACCAGTGAACAAGCACAAACGTGAAGAAACCACAGCAAAAATGATTGAATTTCTGCAGTAATTGTAAAGATCATTTCCTTTCAATTCATCCATTACTAAGGGATAGTGTCGTTGAAACAGTGAACTACTGTGCCCTTTTTCACCAGTTAGAAGAGAAATTCTGGAATAGAAAAAAGGTTAATCATATGCAAGTAAATGTCTCATCATTGGCTCCTATGCTGAGTGATGCAAAGAACCCCTGTGAAATTCCACCACTCATATCTCCTTTAACTTTATCTTGTACAAATCTGCAATCATCTCAGCCTGCCATCTCATAATTGTATCCAAGTCCATCTAGATCATCCAACTATTTGTTGGAGCCTGAGAACTGATGGTATCAAATACTATTCCCAGGTTCGTGCAAGAATATGCCAAAGCTGTTTGCATCTCACTTTCATCATCATCATCTACATATAAAGCTGTAATGTCCCTTGTGGTATAATTTCTCACTCTATCCTGCCATGTGACTCCTATTATTCTTCTTTAAGCTTTGTTCTCAGTACACATCGCATACTAGACTTGTGCATAATCTTACTTTATAGTCAGTTTCAGTCAAGTTGATTTTATCTTATTTAACCTGCCCACATTGTTTTATTGGCTTTTTAAAAATCTTTCATTGAATTCTAGCTCAGGAGAATCTGTATTGGGTATCTTTGCTCCTAAATGTTTGAAAGATTCAATCTCTAATACTTTCTTCATTTGTCATTTCATCCTTTGTGCATACTCTTATCGTTTTGTTTTTCTTGAATTTAAGTCACATCTCTGTAGATGTATGATGTATTCTATTACAATATGGGCAGGTAGGCTAATTAGGTGATTTTTTTAAAGTATTGAAGGCATTCATGGAAATTCCAGGAAATTATGCTAGACAAAGTGATGTACTTCTACACTTCCAATCAACATACTACGGAGGGTCTTTCACACACCCTCCCAAGATCACCTCCAAATCAAGTCCTCAAGGAGATTTTGTATCACACTCCACTACAAAGTCCTTCCAATCAACTATTTGAAGGGGGAGGCCTTGCTGATAAATCAATCCTAATAGGGCCAGGAAGGAGGTGGAGATTGCAGATAAATAAGAATTCCAGGGTTCAACAGGCTGAGATCGCCAGGGGAAAACAGACTGAAAGAATGTGTCCTTTGAGGGAGAGCATGCCTCGCTTCTGTGTTTCCTGCATAGGCGAGTCAAGTTAATTATCTAGAGTGATTTCGTTTTATACCACTGTAACCTGTTGTTAATGTTGTACTGATCTTTAAAATACTAAGTACTAATTAAATGAAGAAATTACCGATCTCGTCTCTATACGCCTTTCTGAGAGATATCAATATTTAAAAGGAATAAATCCAGAAGAAATAGCATATCATCCATAAAGGATCAGTAAGGGACACTGAAAGAAACCAAGGTAAGAAGAGAAAGATAAAACATACAAACAAAACAAAAAAGAATAATAAAACATTACAATTGATGGCAACGGTAAGTGGATCCAGAAGGCGAGACAAAACAAACGAACATTAATGAAATTATCAGTGCAATATTTAAGTTACAGTGAAAACGAAATTCTACAAAAACGAACTTAGGGTTTTTTACGACGACGAACAAAAAGTTGGTCAGAAGAAACCTACAATAGAAAAATCGAACGAATAGGAAGAACAGCAACAAGAGAGCGTCGAGTGAATAAAACAGTTTAGCGTCCCGAAGCCAAAACATTTGAACTGTTACCAACAAATTCAACAAGACGCCGACAGCGATAATAAGCCCAGTGTTAGCGACATTGCATCGAGTGATTGAAGAAAACAACGTACACGGAACTTTCAACAAGATTCCGGAAAAGCGGAAACCTGCAGCGGAAAAACAACGCAGATGTAGTGATCCGAGGAGCGGCGAAAAATCTCACCGCCGAATGAACAACATTTACGATATCACAAAAACAACAACACAGAAAACAAGAAATGAATATACTGTCCACTCTCTCTTAATAAATAAGTGAATATATATTTTTTTTTTTATTTATCTATTTCATAAGATTGAAAAATTAAGAAAACTCTCTAGTGAATAAAATTTTGCATAATACCAGCATTAATCTAAGATAAATTAATTATTTTAGTAAATAATTTAGATAGGAATTATTTATTTTTTTCCTATTGGTGATGATTATTTGAGGAGTTATATATGTAATGTGTGTACTTATTATAATGAATTTTATGATATGATGCCCAGTTTAATATAAAAATTTATTTTTGTGTGTAAATAATGAAAAGGTTTTATTTTACTTGTGCACTTGAACTCAATAGAGAATTTAATTTTTTTTGTGACAATTTGACAAATTGTTTTAATTTTGGTACAATATAACAATTTTTTTTGTTAATTGATGTACTTGATTTGAATAATTTCATTGTGTGTGGACATGCAAAGAGTATTTGAGGAATCACTGAACACAGTTAGACATTTGCCGTACAATTTAAGACTGTCGACAATTAGACGAAGCCGAATTCCAAGACTAGTTTCCCACTCAACTTCAGTGCAAAGAAATACTAACAATAATAACACATAACCAAAACCAAAACAGTGTTAATAATTCTAATGATAATAACAGTAATAATAATAGTAACAATACTAATAATACTAATAATACTTCCAATATCGTTTATGAATCAAGCAGCAGTAATAACAACAGCCACACGCTTCTGGACAGGTGGATGATTCAAATCCTGACAAAAGTCGACCAAATCTATACAGTAAATCATTGGCTCTCAGATGCAGATAGTCGCATATCTTCAGGGGAATAACGGATGAAAGAGCTAAAATAAATGAAGCCTCGATTGCTCGTCAAGCTCAGAACACTGTGATGCGGCAAAAACTTTGAATTCCACAAGTTTTAGCAAACTTAATAACTATTCGAATTTAAAGAAATTTGTTTATCACTCTGGGAACCAGTAAATAAGACTGACAGTTAATAAACATAACTAGATTTCTTAACACGCAATATAAAACAATTGCTAATTTGTACGCAAGCGTGAGAATGCAGCAATAGATAAAATAACAGAATACTTAAAGAAAACAGGCATTACTATAGGAGATAAGACACAGTTTGGGGATATTGACAATAAATTAGTTGAGCTAAGACATGTATTGAATTACTTGTCATTTGGAAGATGAAAGGAGAAGAGCTTTCAGAAAAATAAAATTGATCCACAGAAAACAGTCTTCAAACATTGAAACAATGAGAGAAGAAATACAAAAGAAAGAGATAAATCTCTCCAAGGAATTTAGGAATAACAGAAGCACAAAATGAAAGGAAAAGGCAAAAATAATAATCCTACTTTTAAAATGAATAATAAGAACTATGATAATTCCAGACCAGTAGGAAATAGACAAAATACCTTTACAAGGGGAAATTATGCCCAAAATAATAAAAAGAAAATGGAATCCAGACCAAAAGGAAGAAACAGTCAACAAAGAGGACTCCAAAACCTTATAAACATGGTCAAACTCAAACACAAATAACTTCAACCCAAGTGAACTATTCCAATCAAGGGGCGACAGACAGCCTTGAAAACTGTGGATATACAAATCATTCCTTACAAACGAGTGCAGAAAACCTAGAATCTGCATGATTTGCAAGAAGGTGGGACATTTAACCAGGAATTGCTGGTTCAGGAAAACAACAAAGAAGTGTTGAATTAAGCAGCAATCGCTCAACATCAAACAAGTCTTCAAGTCAATGACAATTTATCCCTACACAGAAGACTGCAAGAAAGTCCCTTCAAGAAGATAAATTAAAAACAAAAGAATTAAACAAAAGGGGAAGTGAAGGTTCATCCTCATTTTCCTATTTGCAGAGTAGAAGAAGTATTTTTCCATGAGAGAAGAAGAAATAATCAGAAAGGATTTACCTATCATTAAAGTTCCAATAAGAATAAAGATATGTACTGTCCTTTATGGATTCAGGTAGTACTGTAAACATAATAAATAAAACATTTAACAAGATTACTAAAGCGTTGAAGAACGCTAATTCAGGGTCAAAGCAATAATAAAAGTAGCAGGGTAAACAGATTTTTAGAAATGAACCTTAGAAATAGACATTTCGTCACATAAACTGTTGAAAGTTTTATAGTCCTAGAAGACAGATTTTTTCCGCACAGGTGTTGTTTTCATTTAAATTAATGAAGAAATGTGGAATCATCCTGACTGCAGAGAAGGAAGAATTAACCTGAAACAAGATAATCAAAGAGAGACATGCTTTACGCTTGAAGAAGAAAAGTTTCACCTAAATCTGATCAATTTGTCTGAGACGACTTCGGCAAGCGAGAAAGACATGTAAAAGAATTACCATCAAGAGAACAATCAAATAAAATAGAAAAATAGAAAAAGAGGAATTTCCACAATTGCAGAGTAAAGAATCAAGAAGATGTGCATATCCAGAAATTATACCCTCCGAAGAAAGAAAATGACCCAGATACAAATAATAATGGTGATCACCGTGAGATTCTGAATATAACGAACAAGACATGTTTATTGATAAATATACAGAGATAAATACAGATAGCTATAGCAATGTATTAGTAAGTTGTAATAATGAAGGAAATTACTAAATGAGGTATTGTTATCAAAACAAAATAAATACATCTGATATAAAATAATGTAATAGCAGTAACTGAAGAAACTTAGTAATATACAGAACATTGTTACTTTGCAGATTATAGAAGGATGAAGAGATGTGTTGTAAACACTGCTGATGATAGTAAAGTACAATTTATACTAAAACAGACAAGTAACTTTTGCATCCAAAGTGTTTAACAAAAATGCATTTAAGGGGAAAAGCAAGAGATAGAGGTTAAAGACATTCTGTTTATTAAATGAAGAATTGCCAGAATTTGTCAGAATGGATAATTCACTAGTCCACCTGAAGGGTGATACTTGAAGTTTATGTCCAAAACTACTCAGCTAACAAACTAACACCAAATGCAGACATTGTCTTTTGCATAGAAGAATACCTATTAATAACCCTTTATAACACTAGAAGAAAAGTATTTTTTCTTCCAGTAACCTAGTCAAAAGCCTGAATTAAGCAAGGAGATGAATAAAACAGATTTTCCAGAAAAAAAAAATAAATTAATTTAAGTATTAGAAAAATACAGAGATGTAATAGCAATAGAAGGAGATAAATTAGGCAGAACAAAATGTCCTAAAACATACAAATTGTTTGTTAGATGATGAGCAAAACCATTTCTTTATTCCTAATTACAGATTACCAATTAGCCAAAGACCCACAGTTGATAATTTGATAGAAGAAATGAAGAAAGATGGGGTAGTCATTCCTTCTAAATCTCCATAAAATTCTCCATTACTACTTGTTCCAAAGAAAGATGTAAATTGAGACTTGTGATAGATTATATGTTAAATTCCATGACAGTAATGCCAGTGATTCAAGATATGTTAGCTCAATTAGAGGTGCAAAAATATTTTCATCCTTAGATTTGCTGAGTGGGTGTTGGCACTGTACCTTTTAGAGAAGAGTTAAACCATACACAGCCTTCACCACACATAAAGAACACTTGCAATTTGAAGTCATGCCATTTGGACTCACTTTTCCAATCTCCTTTTAACTTTTTGTTAGATTAACGCTTCAAATTTTAGGGATATAGAAAATGTTGTAGCTTACTTAGATGATGTCATCATTTTTAGTAAAGATTTAGAAAGTCACCTCAAAACTTTAAGAAATAGTCCTAGGAAGATTAAGAAGAGCAGGACTAAAAATCAAATTAAAGAAATGTCAATTCTTAATGAAATCTTGGGAATACTTAGGACATGTAATTAGTGAAGATGGACTAAAAAAAAACTATGCAAGCAGGCAAGATAAAGGCAATAGTTGAATATCCAGCTCTACCAATTTGAAAGCATTGAGACGATTCCTAGGAATGGTGAGGTGTACTATAGACCTTTATTAAAGGGTTTTGCACACCTCCTATAGCCAAACCATTAACAGAATTAACAAAGAGAAGATGTCAAATATGAATGGAATAAAGAGCAAGACAGCTTCCAAACACTAAACAGTAAAATGACAAGGAATCCTGTATTAGTCTACCTAGATTTCTCCAAAGACTTTTACTTAGCCTGTGATGCCTCAAGTACAGGGCTAGGAGCTGTATTACTACAAAAGACAAAACAAGAATGAGGGCAGTATATTATGCCAGTAGAGTCTTAAATCCAGCATAGAGAAATTATAGTACTACAGAAAGAGAATGTTTAGTATTATACTGAGGATTAAAGAAATTTAGACACACTTCTAGGACATAAAGTCAATGTACTTACTGATCACAAACCCATTTGTGATTTGTTTAAAAGAGAACTTTACAAATAACATGAAGTTCAAAAGATGGTTTTTACATTAGTGTTAGAATTTGCTCCAGAAATAAACTAGATATATCCCAGGAAAGTTTAATACATCTAGCAGAAGCATTATCCAGATCCCAAGAAGAAACAGAGAAATTGCATTACCATTAATACCCCTTGTTTTAGCTGATCAAGTAATGGGCTTGCGATTTAGAAAGAAGTAAAAATACAACAAGGAAAATGATGCAGAAATTAGACAGATAATAGGAAAGTAATGACAGATGAATTTTTAAAACCTGATTTTGTTTTAATAAATGGAAAGAACAACAATTGTATAAAAACCAACAGAGAAGAATGGTTCTTCTCGTCTATACATCCCAAAAACACTAATCAGAGAAGTTTTAGAACCAACACACTCATAAGATCGAAATTAGCAGGACATCCAGGAATTAAAAAGACAAGCAGAATCATAACTAAAATTAATTTTTTAGCCATTATTGTAGTGAAGATGCCAAAACTTTGTACAGAATTGTGTGATGATTGTAATCAACATAAAATTTGGTAACGTAAACCAAAGGCTCCACTTGAAAAATATCCATCAGAATGAAAAGGTTTTATTTGTGCAGATAATTAGTAATTTAACTTTTAGGTCCATTTGACCAATATTAGAGAGAATAAACGATGTACTAGTTGTTTTTAAACTATCTAACCAGATATGTAGAAATTGTACCAGTAAGAAAGAGAGCTGCAATTACAGTAGCAGAAGTCGACTTAAAAGCTAGAATTATCACGAGACATTCATGTCCGCAAGTTCTTCTTTTCTGATAACACGGCAGAATTTACTAATGAGCTTTAAGAAAATAATAATGAATTTTACGAGATAAATAAATGTCAAATAACAAGCATATAAAACCAAGTTCAAATGGAGCAGTAGAAAAAACAAATCGTAAAATAAAGAATATCCTGAAAACTTTAGTTAAACCTAATACAGAAGACTGGGATTTAGCTTTGGAAGACGTGCAGTCAACTATAAACAATAAACTTTAAATGAGACAATAGGAGAATCAAAGACACCACTTGTTTATACTGGTTACCAGTAGAAAAGACTACAGTAATACCTTACTAGATTTGCAACACCACCCAGACATACTTATAATTATGATGACTATATTGCATGGAGAACTAGACGTACTTATGAAACGATCAAACAAACGAGGACTAGACATTAAATTTATTTTGTCACAAATCCAGAAGAGTGAAAAGTACTGTGATAAAAATACGACTAAACCAAACATTGATAGTGGGTACTCAGGTATATGTTCAAAATCATATTCCAGAAGGTCCTAATGTAAAGGAGGTCAGAAATACAATCACAAATTTCATGTCCTATAGAGTATTCCAGTTAAAATTAAATGTTTAGAATTATTAATGAGAACCTGATCTAAAGGAAATGGGTAGTTCATTGGAATCAACAATGTAACAAAATAAAAACCTTATAGCTTGATCCACTAAAAAGTTAGAAGCACTATTAAAGGAGAATAGGAAGAACAAGTAAACAAAAGATATAAGTTAAGAAAAAGATAAGATTACGTAAAGTGTTGAACTGAAAATATCATATGTGTATAATGTATTTATAGAAACTAAAATACCTCATGTATACAGAATATATGAAAGTCCTTTCAAGGATTATCCTAGAGATACAAACATGTGGCTCATCTTAATAATCGTAATACTCCAGAGTAAAGAAGTTGTGTCTCCATCAGACATTGTCATCCGAAAGGGTTTACACTACTAGAGAAAAGGGATCAGGTAGTAAATTAATAAAAATTTAGGAGTCGTGAGTATAGATATTTCTTCAGTGCTTATCAATGAAATGACTTTAAAAGGTGTTCAAAAAAGAACTCAAAATCCATAATGCAGAAGAGTGAAAACAGATAACAGGTGTTGTTCTCCATTGTTGATAAAGATTTTATTTAGAAAAGATCCTAAATGACACAAGATCCAAAAGATCCTCTTTACGCTTTATAAGAAGAGCACCAAATCAATTTGTTTGGACGACTAAAAGACTAAAATAACTAATGTAGAAAAGAAAAGGCTAGAATTGATAAATTGGAACAATGGCAGCAGCAAGAGGCACAGGATAAATAAAGCATAGCTTCCACAACTTAAATGCCCAAGAATAGAAAAGCTAAAGTGATGTTCTGAATAAAGTTAACAAGAGTGTAACAAAGGAACTTAAATATGATAGAAAACCAACAATTCTTTGAACAACTTGTTGTACTGAGAGTGAAATTATTCTTGCAAGAACATAGAGACATGTTAAAACGCAGTCTTGTTAACTTATAAGGAATGTAAAGCCCAACACTAATCACTCCTAAGGAATTAGAAGATATAGTTAATTTTTATTGCAGGACATTATACCCTCAATGTTAAAAAAATGTTCTAAGGTGAAAAGATAGAATCTTAATAACTTCCAAAGTAATACATAATAAGATTATTTTAGTGTTACCACTTAATCAGAAAGATACAAATGTACTGATGTCCATACATCCTTTCCCAAACATATTGATAAAAGAAAATTTAATCATTTCAAATGTCAACCACATCAATTTTGCATTAGAAGAACATTGACTAATGATGTCATTTATTACTGATGTTCAGTTAAGAGATTGTATAATTTTGAAAGATAAGGAGTACATCTGCAACCTTCACAACCTTATGAAACTACTAATGACTATTCTCATGTTCAAGAAAAATTGAAAAAAAATCAAAATCAAGAGACTACGATTTTGTTTGTTTCCATCCTAGTAGAACAGTCAATTTTTGTATTTTCACTGAATACAGTAATAGCAACTATTAAACTGCCATAATATAAGTACTGAAATTAATTTCAAGAACGTCCATGCTTTTGATAAGACATAAAAAGTTAGTTATTCCTAATAAATTATATTATGAACCTCATGTTTTCACTAGAAATAACAATATAAAAATGCCCATACATGAACTATTCTAGTGAATTAAAGAATTTAAACTGTCAGCTGAATGAGTTAGGATAGGTGAGTTTTTCTAAAACAAAAAGTAAAAATGAGTTGTTTGCAATTTTAGTCAAACGTGGTAATTTAAATATTGAGAGGATTATAAAAGAAATAAAAGGGCAATGGAGAGTAAAATAATACTTATAGACATAATTTACTGCTGAATTTTTGTATATTATTATTTGCATTATGTGTTAAAACAGTTTAACCATTTTGCAAAGTGGTAATTCATTATATATATATATATGTAATATATATATATATA
>NC_089786.1:25848305-26115805 GCF_040412425.1 Macrobrachium rosenbergii
ACAAACGCACAAACCCAGACACAAACACACGTACAGGGTGTGAAAATTTCCCTTTCTTTGGCAATGTCCTTCCTTGACACAAGTTTTCTTTATATAATTACTTAACTAATATTTATGGTTTACATAGAGTGTGCAGACATTCTAATTATACACCCACACGTACAAACACAATTAAATATATATCATTCAATGATTTTTTTTTAGTTTTAGTGACTTGATATATATATATATATATATATATATATATATATAAAATATATTATATAATAAATTAATATATATATTATATATATATATATATATATATATAATGGATAAAAAATTTAGAAATATGTTGGTTTTAATCTAGTGATGTATTGATCAAAGGATCTGAAGAGGCAGACAAAGAGCCAAAGAAGCAACCTCAGCATGACAAGATCAGAATATTGTGAATAGCTCCAGCTCCTGATCCTCAAAGGGAGAGAATGGGTACCATTTCACAAACACACACACATATGGAATGAAGGACAACGAAAATAACAAATTAAAACAACACACAAAATTTGAAACACACATTCATTATATATAGATATATATATATATATATATATATATATAATATATATATATATATATATGTGTGTGTGTGTGTGTGTGTGTGTGTGTGAGTGCCCATATGTGCCTGGCTGTTTGTATGTCAACTTTTGTGTGTTTGTGAAAGGTAAATCAATCCCTTTGAGAGGACAGGAGCTGGAGCTATCAACAATATTCTGAGAGAGTCTTTTTAGCATGAGGGTGCTGGGTATATGTTTCCCCAAATTGTCTGGTACCCATCATAACTAACCGACTGATTAAGCACATAAGTCATCACTAAGGTTAAAGGCACAATATATATATTTTTTCTTTCTTTCTTTTTCTTTTAACGTGCTTAATTATTATTCCCATTTTTGTATTTTAGGGAAGCATGAGTATGCCTATTTTGAAGGACTTTGTGTTTGGCTTTGGGGTAGACCTGTGGTCTCGATGGTATTTATGCCTGACATCGCTTTGGGCCCTTATACGAGTTTCTGTATCAGTCAGACCCAACGGTTTCTTCCCAGCAGCTTGAACTTATTAATACTACTATGGCGAGCGTGAGACGTAGATGTTTGTTATCCCCTCTGAAGGTGGGTAGTGGCTTTGTTTTGTGTGTATTTAGTCTGTAACATCCATTTGCTTTTTCTATCCTGCCTCTGATTACATATATAATCCCGGATGTCTACACGATAGCAAAAGTGTCTTGCCTCTGATCAGATGTCCCTTGCCATGAACCCCACCAGACAGACCACTCTACTAAGTCCAATGCTGCTGGAACTGGTGAGCCATCGAGGCGTGGGTAATATATGTATATGATGCCGAATATATATATATATATCCTTAAAACCCTCTATATATATATATATATATATATATATCTTGCATATATGGTATATATTATTTGTTGATTGATATTCAATCCATTTGATATGGGATTTATTTGCAGCAGTTGTTGCAGTTTTAAAAATGCCAAACCTTTCCTACGACTTGAGATCAGTGTCAGTGTACGTAAAACTTAGGAAGTTGTATAAGATTATAAGTTCATCATACCGTATGCACGCAATTGACCGAAAGATTTTCTGCCTGGATCATGAATGCACCTAGTCGACCACTTCATGAACATTCAGATACCTCTTAATAAGATAAATCAGTGACTTTTAAATGACTGGTAATAGTTTTGCGCTTCCATAGATAACTTCATTCGTTACACAGGTCTGAGTGAATGCTTTTATGACAATGAAAGTTTCAATTAAGAAAAGAAATATTATTTTGGTGAGGCTAAAATAATTTTAAGTTCATCTCGATGTTATCAAGTATTTCTGCTCTGCTGTCGTTAGCTTTTTGCTGTAGAAAGCTAACGGGTAGCGACCATCATCTGTGTCCTGCTCGAGTATGGTGCCCATCGCCGTGTTGCTTGCATCAGTTGTCAACGTGAGGGATCTGTTGGGTAAAGGAAATATTAGTGCTGCTGCATTTGTTATTGCTTCTTTTGCTAACCTAAATGCATTAATTTTGTTCACTTGCCTCAAGTTAACTATTTTTTTATTTCCTTTCAAACACTGAAATATGGGGCTCATGAATTTAGCTATATTAGGAATGAATCTGTGGTAGTAGTTTATGAGTTCCGAGAACTCTTGTGCCGCTTTCACTATTGTCAGTTTGTGCAATTCTGTTATTGCTTTTATTTTATCAGGCAGAGGTTTTATGCCGTCTTGACTCACTTTGGGTCCTTAGAAATCGATTGTTTTCTTTTCCCATTCGCACTTGTCTTCTCGCACTATTAACCCGTTTTCTTTTAGTCTTTAAAATACTTCTCTCACGTGTTTGATATGCTGTTTTAGGGTCGAGCTGAATATTAGTATATTATCCATGCATACTGCACAGAATGGAAAGTCTCCGAATATCTTGTCCATCAATCTTTGGAATGTTACCCCTGAGTTGCGGAGGACGAAACAGCTGTAATTGAATGTGTAGGTGCCAAAGGAGTGATGATTGCCGTCTTTTTGACATCCTCTTTCGCTACCGGTTCTTGAAAATACCCTTTCAGCAGATCGTTCTTAGTGAATATTCTTGCTCCACTCATTTCGTTCGTTATGTCCGCTACATTAGGTAGCGGGCATCTGCCGGGCTTTGTCTTGACATTTGACAGTCGGTAATCTCCACAGGGGCACCATGTTCCGTCTGCTTTCGGCACCATATGCAGTGGTGATACCCATGGTCTGGATCCTTTCTGGCATATTCCGGCTTCTTCCATTTCCTTGAAAACTTTCTTTGCTTAGGAAAGTTTTTCTGGCGCCAGGCGTCTGAATTTTGAGTGTACTGGGGACCTTCTGTCTGTGCTTTGCTGGTTTGGTGAGGCCGTGCTTGAGGTCGTTCTTGAACACGTCCTCGTATTCCCGCAACAAATCTCTCATTTCTGTTGGTGGGACCTCTAGTGCAACGGGACAAACTTTCTGCTTCTTCTTGTCTGTTGTTGAAGTTATTGTACTTCAGCAGGGCTGTTGAGATGAATTCTTGCCGGATCTCGTGACTGGTTCCTTTCATGCTACGTCAACTTGGAGGTTATGTGCTATTAGGAAATCTGCTCCTAACAATGCCATTGTTACGTCTGCTATTATGAAGGACCACTCATAATCTTGTTTGTTGAATTTGACTTTCATCTCCCGCCTTCTGCACACAGGTAATGGGGTTCCACTGGCGGTAGGGGGTGGGGTGGGGTTCATTCGTTCTGCTGGTCTTGCTAGGATAAAAGACCTTCAGCCTTCGGCATCTACCAAAAATTCCATGTAAGTTCTTTATCTGTAATGAAAAAGCAGTCTTTGTCCATCTCTCATACCAGGAAGAAAGACAACGGTGGGCAGGTGCAATTTCTCCTACGAGGGAACCTGTCCACTCCCGGACTGACAATAGCATAATTGGATCGCTTCTGCGACCCTACTAGGTGTTTTTTGAGGAATATCCAGCCTTTGTCAAACTTTCTCGCCTTTGCCCTGACTCTCCAATGGAAGAAACAGGCTCCTTCCGGGGGTTCCTATCTTCTTTGTAATTGCTTTCCCTTGGGAATATGCCTCTTGTAGACAAGGGAGGCTGGTTCATCGTCATTGCTGCTTCCTTCGCTGCCGGATGAATGCTCAACATGACCTGCTGCTGATGCTAGCTGTGATGGGTCTGCCACTTTATGTGCTGTATGGAACTCGTCAACCATGATCAAAAATTCTTCTATGGGCATGATGGAGTCATCCTTACCAGATCCAAGGATGACTCAGCTTCCCCGCCTCTAGATTGTAGGGTGATGAGTTGTCACAGCTGCTTATACATGTGCGGTGGTCTCTCATCACACATTGGTGTCCCTTCATGGTTCAGGAACTTCTTTGCTCTTGGGGCTGGCAGCATGCTGAAGTATGACTTCAGCTGGTTCTTCAGGATGTCATTTGTAACTGGGGTGTCTAGTTCCTCGAGCAATGCTGCTATTTGTTCAAATACGTCGTCCGGCAGAAATTCGAGGACTCCATCTGCTTTCTGCGTCGATAGGGTGATCTTCTTTGTGTGGAAAATCGTTTCCACCCTAAAAACCATGCTTCTGGGTGGTGGGGCATGAAGGGTGGCAATCAGATGGAGGAGGCTGCAAGGCTCTCGCTGATGGTGTGGGGTTCGTTGGCGTGATCGGTCATCTCTGTGTCGGCCTCCTTGTGTCGCTCCAGGGTCACCAGTGTGAGTGAGGTGAAAGCGCAGGTCAGGTTGCAACTGATTTATTCATCTAAAATTCACACAAGTCAAAAGCCTTTCCGGGCCATAACATAGCCCAACCTTTGATAAGTAAGGAAAAAAGGATTAACTATTGGCTTGTGTCTCTTCAGAGCACAAACATACAATTATACAAGTGTAGAACATATGGCTGTGAAATATATGTATATAGCTGAGTGAGTGGTATTCTGATACATAGACTGGTACAATATTAAGGAGGTGACTATAACATCTTCGGAAACATTTGCTGAAACCCGTCTCAAGATTTTGTGTTTTCTTCTGGCTTCATGTCAGCCACGTGGTTTGCATGCGGTGCTTTCTCCGAGGTGTGATGTGAGTCATCGGCGGGTGGGCCGTGTGGTTGAACACGTGTGCCAATCATATAAAGAAAGCTAAACTGAAAATGATAATTTCATAACCACGCTCTCGCTTTTTATTGTTCCAGAAATAATCGTATCAGAAGCATCAAAGGCCCGAGTGGAGAGATCACAGAAACGTGTGTTTAAAAATTCATTGCAAGAGCTTTTTAATAATGAACAAGAAAAGGTTAATTCTGAACATGAAGATTTCAGTAAAGTTATTGACATGGCAAGGGAAATACAGATGTTTCTTGCATCGTAGAACAAAATATAAATGTTATTCCAGAAGAGACAAGAAATTAAATAGGAAGACTAAGAGAAGAGGTAAACCGTCTTAAAGAAGAGAATGTTGACTTAAAAAGGTATATATCTTATCTAAATGGAAATGTTTTTCAAATCATAAGGATTACTGTTATAAAAAGAACTGAGAGTACATTAGTTCCCCTTTTTTTAGTATAACTCAAATTCAGGCTATTATAACAAAGAAGAGAGTGAGTGAATGGAGCAATGAAGATGTTGCCTCAGCCCTAACACTGAGAAGTCTAAGTCGTAAGTGCTATAGATAGTGTTTACGACTGAAAAAAGCATATCCCTTGCCATGTGAAAACACACTGAAATATAGAGCAAGTCATTTCTACTGCGAACCGGGAATTTTGAGAAGTGTCTTGCCATTATTGCGAGCTAAAGCTGAAACATTCACTACAATTGAAAAAAAAATTGTAGTTCTAAGTTTTGATGAAATGTCTATCAGTAATGAGTGGTGCTACGATAAAGGCATGGATGTGTTATGCAAACCACTTGGCAGAGTTTTAGCAGTCATGTTGTAAGGCCTTATTGGAAAGTGGAAGCAAGCTATTTACTTTTACTTTGACCAATCAAATGTAAATAAAGTGTTATTAGATATTATAATAAAAGGGAAGTCTATCGGGTACCCAGTAGTTGCAATTGTTCATGATTTAGGATCAAACAACCTTCACATGTGGGAGGAGCTTGATATTAATCCACCTGAAACTAACAATTTATTTAAAAACACCAGTGCCGAAAGGGAAGTATATGTTTTTGCTGATGTCCCCCATGTAATGACACTGATTAGAAATCACTTAGCCGATTCAGGGTTTTATCTGAATGGTAAAGATCTCGTACCTGATGCATGTATTCGTGAAATATATGCATCAGATGTAAAAAAATAAAAGTGAAACAGAACATGGTTTGGCTTTTAAGATAAATCAAATGCATTTGAGTGTGAGTGGACATTAAAGGCAGCGTGTCAAACATGTTGTACAGTTATTATCTAATTCCAGTGCAAATGCTATCAAATATCTTGGAGGCAAGGGTGTGTCAGAGATAGTAACTAGAAATTGACATCTGATTTCATTTCATTTATCAATGACTGGTTTGACATCCCGAATTCAGGAAATAAGTTTGGAGACGTGCCAAACCACGATGCATTTGGAATGAATCAAGATACGCAAATGGATATCCTTAACAGGATGATAGAAGTGATGAGTTCTCTGAAGGTCAGATCTCTTAAGACAAGATACCTCTATAATTTCAAAAGGGCATTATTCTCTCGAGGAAGTCAGTAATTGGTCTTTTTAACATGTTGAAAAATATAACGTGGAATAAGTTATGACTCGCAAATTAAATCAGGACTGCTTAGATCATCTGTCTGGATGCATAGGACAAATGAATCGCCCTTGTGATCATCCTAATGTAGTAGATTTTAAATTCAGGCTTCGAACATTATTGTTGGGAAAAGATGTGAAAATTCTCAGTGAAAAAACAAACACCGATGCAAAGATTGATAAGTCCGACATGTCCAGTGAATCTACTTGTGACACTGTGCCTAAAAAAAAAAGATGGAGAATTAGCTTTACAAATGTATTTAACAAGTGTTATGCTCAGAGATTTAGAATTTGAAATTCACACAGAAATACTGAGGAAGCACAAAAAGAGAATTTAAATGAAGGTAACGAAAAAACAGCGACAGGTATAATCGAAGAGGAAGCTCCTAAATATGTAGTTGGTTACATTATAAAAAAATAGGTGCAAAATATCTCAGTTTAGGTAAGAAAGCGACACAGGACAGACATATAAATGAGTCATGGATAAAAATGATAAACCGACGGGAACTGTATATACTTTCAGATGAATTTTTTTCACAACTAACCGTTTTGCTTGAAATCCTCACCACAATACACGGTCATTCTCTTTTGGAAGGAAAGAAATTCATAAAGACTCTTGTTAATGAACTAAAACGTTCTCAGGTTAACATCCCTGATGAGGT
This sequence comes from Macrobrachium rosenbergii, assembly GCF_040412425.1. NCBI lineage: Eukaryota > Metazoa > Arthropoda > Malacostraca > Decapoda > Palaemonidae > Macrobrachium > Macrobrachium rosenbergii. The sequence goes on from NC_089786.1 coordinate 25,855,251, forward strand.
ATTTTTTCTTTTAAATATCAGCCTACTTTACGATTAGACACCTTGACAATCAAATTAAAGTAACAAAACGAAAAAGGGAAGGTGAAACAAACGGGAAATGCCACGAAAACAATAAAACTCAATATGTGATTGAGAATATAACCTATTATTTGTACGATGCTATATTCAGATTAAGATGAAATAAAAACAAAAATGGAATAACATTTTTATTTTAGATGCATGCTAGATGATAAGCCCTAAATAACTACACGAATTTTTTGGATGAAGTGAAATAAAAGAAGGAATGTGGAGTAGCTATGATTAAAAAAGAAAATACAAAGAAAGTATATCAGAAGTGCGATGCGTCATCCAGCTCGGGGCCTAGGTGGCGTCGGGATGAAAGAAAAAAAGAAAATGTCTGGCTGACTGTTAGATATTATAAGTACAAGCAATAAACCGAAAGTTATGCAACTTCTAATGTGGTTAGCTTCATGCATCCATTATTCGGTTCAACTGAACTAATGAATTTATGTACTTATTTCCTCCCTGTATCCGGAATTAGTCGTCTATCTTCACCCGGGCTATGTTGTAGGAAAGATTGTCGTCTGGTAGGGCCTTTTCTGTTAAATAATTTTTTCACTCATCTAATCAGTAATTTCTAAATCTTTCTTTTCTTCCTACAAAAATAGACTGATAATACACCCATTTCTAATCAAAATATTATCATTTTGCTATTTATAACAAAGACAAAAAAAATATTTCTTGTTATTTTAGCCAGAGAATCGCAGGATCAGTATATACTGACCTTGGGGAGAAGTCCTCTATAATTAACAAAGAAAAAAGGTAAATACGTAAGGTAGCTTTCCTATGCGTTTATGTATAAAGCCGTTCCAGCTCTCCTGCATATCAGGATGTTTGAGATTCCTGAAGTTTTAATCAATATTTTGTTAGAATATTATGCATATGAGATAATGTCTTGGTTAAGTTTCCATCGCTGGCTCTTAATAAGGATTAAATGAACACTAGCAGTCAAAACGAAAGTTCAAGGAACTTCCTGAACTCTGGAAACCAAATGAAATACGAAATGTACCCATGAAAATACGCGAAAAAGTTGGTTGTGAAATATATGTAAAGTACCTGTACACATATACAGATATAGTACATAAATACATAGATATTTAACATGTATTTCATAACCAGCTTACTGCTTGATAAAAAAAATGGTGAAGGTATCCAGAAATAACAGCCGAAATACTATTCCACTTATGCAGTAAAGGATCGCCTTTAAAAGGAAAAAGAAATATAACAGTCTTAATGAAAGAAATACAAATTGTATTACTTGGTCTTCTCACTGTCGCATAGCAACTAACTTTATTCTTACCTCGAGCAAACTTGTAATAAAACGGTGAGACAATGTAAGTAAACACTTTTGAAATGGTCAAAGATACCTTAAACAGTTGAGATGCAATAAAACATCCAGATGAAACGAAATTGGGTCATGGGTATGATGCCTTCCAATATCTGTAGCTCAAGACAGCATGATTTACCTGATCAGCAAATGGCGTAAATTCAAACCTGAAACAAAATGGAGGGAGAAACTTCAGCTATGCCCGTAAAAAAAAAAAAAAAAAAAAAAAGGAGAGGATCAATCACAGGGAGAACGCTGCGCCTTAATAACAAATTGTTTCAGAGGTTAAAATCATGCAAGGAGATGTTGGCGTTGTCGTAAATTCTGTTTTAGAACGTGCGACTTCCAAACGTTATATGTTACATATATTTTTGTATCACTCCGGCCATTTTGCAGTAGGTGGGCAAAATAATGAACATTTAGAATATGATTAATTAAAAGCGTTTTTATCCCGGCTGTACCATAGCAATTTCTGAATTTGCAATTACCTGATTTCATTGCAATTTATTAAATTTTTATAGCGGTATTGCCTGAGATTGTTTATTTCTGGTTGTGCAAGAATTTTATATACTGGTTAAATTATAATCTGTTTCGAATAAAATAATCTTTTGCTAGCAGCAAAATTCATGCAAAAATAGAATGGAAATATGTTTGCATATGAGCATAAGGTCTTCCAATTACTTTTATTGAAATATTTAAATAGAAAGGTAAAAAGTTCTATTAGATATTACTGCTCACAATATGTAGCAACTTTGTCATTCCACCTGAATCGATTAGTTGTTCTGCTCTTCATCCGGTCCATTAGCCATCGCACTGAGATCTCTGGCATGAACGCCTAAGCAAAGCCAGTGAGACCGGATATTCCCAGGGGCAATCTTGTTCCCTTTTAGGTGGAAGAAAGATGAATCAGGACGGAAAGAGTCACGTTAGAAATAGCTTCGCTCCAATTTTTACTTTGTAATATCTGAGTAATGAGAAAAATGCCCTGTTATTGAAAGAAAACTCAATTAAACAAAGTCAGCCTTGGGGCAACGTCACCGTGGTGAAGATAGCAAATGTGGAACGAAAATGATAGTATTGGATTCCTACCAAAGAAAATAAGGGATGTAGAGAGAATAAATAAAAAAGAATTTGACAAAAATGAAATATGAAGCTCCTAAGATTCATATTTCTTTCCACGGCATCAAAACATCAAATCAACTGTATTCTAAGAAGCTTTGTCCGAGTTATATATATATAAAAAACTACCGAAAATAGGAGGTCGTTCTGTTTACATATTAATGAATTCGAATGCAAAATTTTCCCCGTTTTTAATCTTTTTACTTACCATCCGATGGCAGCTCGCTGCAGATTTGTGGTCTTCTTTAGGCTTCGTGAATAGATTTATAGTACAAGAATGAACAAAAATGTGCTTTTCTTCTTTTTTTCTTCACAAAACTAATATATATTCCATATCAGCCTAAGGTAAATGAATAAATTTTCTGAAGAAAACGAAGAGTACTTGTGAAATTACTTAAAAGGTTAACGGATATGTAAAAGCAAGATTGAAAACATGCATAACGGCGAAACAAAATGAGCGAAATAAGTACATGAAATAAATATAAACAGCATTTGTGCTTGAAGTCAGCAAAGGAGAAGGAAAACTTTGATAAAAGTGGTCAGAAAACCAATAGGAAAAAGAAATTAACGGGACAACTGATTTGTAAAACCCCTAACGCCACTTGCAATACTGTTTTAGTATTAACATATTTAAGTATAGTAAATGAATTGAATAGAGAGGAAATTCGTAATCACTTAAGACAAAATACTTTCAGTACTACATAAGGCAATGTACTTCGTTTTAAAAAGAAAATAGAAAGCGAAATCATTCAATACATACTGTTGGGGGTTCGTTTCGCTCCACTGGATATCTCATGATAGTTACTCAAGGGAAATTCAATTTTACCAACCCACTAGAATACTCTCAAGCCTATTCGAGTCATTCCGCCTCTGCTACGCTACACTCTTTGTTTTATCTCTTACATATTTATTTTCTAACAAATGATCAATTATGATGATTACCTTTATATATTTGTGTCTGAGATTAATCTCTCTTTAAAGAATGAAACAGCTAAAACAAGGGCGCTTTAATAAGTAGAGCGGCAGGGAAGCTTTTCACCCACAGAGAACCCAAACATTACTATGAGCGTGCAGGTGTTCTTGGTTTTGGCCATCTGAATGTTTGCAGGGCATCGAGAACGGAGAACAAATTGTGATGAAACCTGGCATACCTGATCAGTTGGAGGAAATCATCATCACTGTCGATGTCCTTCGAAGGTTTACCTTTTCGAGATCTTATAAATTCATTTACCAAGTTTTATCAAATTTTGTTTCCCCATTCTTGAGATATTCTGCTTACAAAAACACAATTGAAACTATACATTCCTTCCACTTCATTTACTGGGGAGATTTTTGGGATTTTACTTTTTCAAGGCAGATATTTCTATCATGAACGAAAATCAAACCTTAAAAATCTGTACTCTCCAATCAAACGAATTATGTTCGTGCTCGATCATCTGTTTGTCTCATTCCAAAGGAAAAGAGCTACAGTTGTCATTAATTAATATCATATGCTGAAACGACGATACCTTTGTCCGTAACTTCAGGAGATCGACCCATAGAAAATATATTTCTTTCGCAGAAGGTAAATAAACGGATGAGCTAGAAACAAACTCCCTATATTTCTCTAACGCTTGATGAATCCTTCCTTCTTCTGATAAAGTTATTTTATAGGGGTAGTAAAATGCCCTGTATTTTTCAGTATCCTAAGTATTGTCGGTGCTCTGAGATTGCTTATAATTATCTTTTTTTGTTCCCTGTCATTCCCTCTTATGTATTTCTCTTTGTTTCGTTATTTTTATCTTTCTAACCTTAATTCCATTCCCCATGTTTGTGTTCTACTTCCTATTTCTGCAGATTTTATTTTATTTTATTTTTTGTTCTCGTTCTACTTATTTTTGCAACATAAACCTATCTAAAAAATAACCAAGCCTTTCCGAGAACCTAGTGAAGAATGACAACGGTGAACACAAGCATCATGCTTTATACACAATTCCCCGAACTCCATTTTTCCCTGGAGCTAAATTGACAGCCATCAGGCCACTGCGAAGGTTCTGGACAGACAAGAGAGAGAGAGAGAGAGAGAGAGAGAGAGAGAGAGAGACTTGTTTTTGCGTCTGATATTCAAAGCCTTTTTTCAGTTTGTACATTACTACTTTTTGAAACTGCTGTCCTCCATGAAATATGCAAGCCTTTGACAGATCCGAGAGACTGGATCTATTTCACATTCAAACAGTTTCGACCGAAGAGATATGTACTCAGCCGCTTTCCCTATTCGTGTAGATTACGAAGATTTTTCCCTGATCTTAAAAGAAATTTGTAAAAATGTAGATAGGTTGATTAAACCAATACTACCATTTTTCCCCTTTCCATAAAAGTATAGTCTTACAGGCAGTCATAGACGGAATTCAGAGTACAATATTGCTAACTCTGTTAAGACTGTGCATTCCTTTCCGATATATCTACCAAAATCAAATCCAGAAAACACAAACAGGGTGACTGCTTAATAAGACTGTTCTGAAGGTTTTCCATCACAATAGAGGCTTAGATGCAACTCGTGAAACACAATTTAAAATTTGAAATCTCGCAAAATATGAACGTGATGTGAAAAGGTCATCTCTCGTTGTCACTGCCTAAAGTGCTTGAAAATGGGTGAACCAGTTCCTTCTTTTTGTCGGTCTGTTTCTTTCTCTTTTTCCTTCTCAACGTGTGATTAGCTCGAAAATTGGTAAATAACCTTCTCTCTCTCTCTCTCTCTCTCTCTCTCTCTCTCTCTCTCTCTCTCTCTCTCTCTCTCTCTCTCTCTCTCTCTCTCTCCGATCATCTTTAGCCCTTGAACACGGTCGAATGACTAAATTCGTTCCACTTGAAGAACAGAAAAAATTCAGTCTTTTTGTCTTCCCATCTCTTTGTCCGTCTGTCGAGATATGAGCGAGTTTGGTTCAGACATGAAATATTATTCTTATGATAAGAAATAAATGGTACATTATGCTCGTTTGTCTTGACCTTAATTGAGATTCTATGGTGTATTAATGGAATTAGATTAACTTTGCCAAAGCCAAGCGTTTTCGTTGACGCACACACGTAATCGACATACGCGCACCCTTAATTGTAAGAAAAAAGTGAGAGAATGCCAAAGATATACATCACACAAATCTTGAAAATGTAAACAATTTCATTCTGAAAAGAGCCTTGTCTTTCCCCCAACTCTTCCGCTCGACACAGGCTTATTTCTTTGCTTTATAATCAGGAGAACATCAGTTGATTATAAGTTTTGAGAAAAAATAACTTTTATTTTTATGGATGAATGATTTCCTTCTACCCTCGAAGTCCCGAAGGTCAAATGCACGCATATACATACAGATACTCGGACACAAACACACACACACACACACTTGCATAAAAATATGGGAAACTTTGACTTACCCCAGTTCCTCGCTGGATGAGCGGGTTCCGTTCTCAGCTACCACTCTGTTGGTCGCGAGTTCGGATCTCCGACAGGCCAGTGAAGAACAAGAGGAATTTGTTTCTGGTGATAGAAATTCATTTCTCGCTATAATGTGATTCGGATTCCACAATAAGCTCTGGTCCCGTTGCTAGGTAACCAATTGGTTCTTAGCCACGTAAAAATAAATCTAATCCTTCGGGCCAGCCCTAGGAGAGCTTTTAATCAGCTCAGTGGTCTGGTTAAACTAAGATATACTTAACTTTTTTTTTACTTACTCCCCAAGTGTGACAAGTGAAGATAGAGTGTAACAAAAAGAAGCTTTTCTGATTTATTTTGTATTAAAAAAACTTAATCATCAATATGTTGTTTGTTATATATGGCTGATTATATATATATATATATATATATATATATATTATATATATATATATATATATATATATATATATATATATATATATATATATATATATATATATATATATATATATATATATATATATTTGACAATCTCTCTTTACTTTATGTTCTATTCAGTCGACATTGTTTTTATCTTCGTTTCCATTATAATTATTGGCATTCATTTCATCCTCTTTGTTAGTTTTCAATATAATTTTTTGCCCCATTATTATAAGTGTAATATAAATGATCATTGCCTTGGTATGGTGGTCTAATATATGTAGCAAACTTACTATTATCTTCCCTTTAATAACTCCAACAAACGTCTGATGATCACACAATTTGAAATACCTTCATTTAAAAAGATATACAGCAAAATTCAAGCTGCTAATTATACTGACAGTACAAGCCGCAAAGAAAACCGTTAAGAAAGGCAGACCTTCATAAAGTTATTTTTGTTTTCTTCGAAATCTTTACCAAGACGAAGTTGTAAAGTGATGAAAGGAGGGGAATGAACCTTGAATGTAATGGAAAATGATTAAAGTCGACATTATCGGATTTACCAGACAGACAGTCATCGAGAGGCAGAGTTACCTGGTAGTTCCTGTTGGTTTCCTCGAAAATTCTTTCCGAGCAGTTCAGAACAATATTGTTGTCTCTCCCGACCATTTAGCGTTGTCGGATGTCGCTGTCGAATTCCCTTTATTGGCTTCTGTGGATTATTGCTTTGGCCTTAACACGTCCGGTTGCGGATAAAACCTCCCTTCCAATAACCATTACACGTATCAGATCAATCTTCCTAGACGCTTTCGCTTACAGTTATTGGAAAATCTGGGAGAGGAAAAATATTCTAAAATGATAAAACTTTAATTCACAACATGGATGATCCGCTGTCATGAACTAGCCAAGAAAATTATAAGTCGATGAAAGTTTTTACAGATCTCTTGTTTTTTCCACCCAATGAAAACAAATTAGGTTGCAAAACACTTCTCTATAAAAAATCATCTTCTTCCTCTTTCCTATATATACATGGGATGAATAACTCCAGGAAAATTTAGTGGAAAGTACTGTCATAGAATAAGAGACTCGAGGCACTTCGGCTTATATGAAAAGATCATGGAAAGTCAACAACTGATCGAAAGGCATAAATAGGCAATCAATAGATTTTAGCTGGTAACACAAATTTTTCTCGCCTTCCGGTACTAATCTAAAGAGTAAATTTTATTTCCCTAAGTTACTTTTTTTTTTTTTACAAAATGGGAAGAACATCTAAAATCATAATTTACATGTAATCGTGTGTAATTTCTGTTTCTAAGTTAAGTGTTTAGGTTTCTATGGAACATAATATTAAATATATAAACAATTAATAATAATTTGACAGGCTTCATGTGATCATTATCTTTAATTTCAGATTAAAAAGAATTATATTAAGAATAGCTAATTGTGGATGGTAAATCAGTATCATTGATTAGTTGTTATTCTACGGTAGTTCTTTCGATTATAAGCAAACAGCCCTTTGTTTAAAAGTATGTGTTACACTTTGAATCTATAAAAGTTAATCATATCAAGTGAAAAAAAAATATTCTGCTATGAAAACCAAGTTCTTTTCTAGTACACATTAGATTTCGCTAAAAACTGAGAACAGCATTTCGTAATAGTGTAGGAAATAACTTTTTGTGCTCTGATGTCGCTGTAGTTTGTATATGGTTACCACACACCACACATGTTCACTGTATACTTTATGATATACTGTCCTCTAAGAGAGCATTTCAAGGCCTAACAAAAAACACAAAACTATCATAATTACACTATCGTTTATCATGACATTTGCCTGGTTTATTCCCAGTTATTCATATATTAAAGGAAATTTAAGGGGGAGATCATCACCTTTCTTCTCAGTAGCTTAGCAATTGAACTCCGATCACTGATGTTGATTCTTGTTGAGGCATTTTATTAATAACATCTTCTTTGTTAACTTTAGGCGAAATTGCAGCTATTCTAATCCTTCCCCCTGAAAGAGAATTAGATCATAGACTCCAAATTTCATCAACATCGATGCGAGTAGCTTGCTCAGCAATGTCTGTACTCTAATTCATTTGTAGCTAAATGAGTTGCATCTCACCCTCTACTAAGAGTTTATTGCCGTAACATCTTTCCACCTATTTCCATAAGGTTTTATGCATGGATCATCGAGAGAATATGTGAAAAGGGTAAACCGGCGTTAAAAGATGCAGAAAGAGATACACACGAGGGGGAAGAAAGTAATGATGAGAGAGAGAGAGAGAGAGAGAGAGAGAGAGAGAGAGAGAGAGAGAGAGAGAGAGAGAGAGAGAGAGAGATTAGATTTGTGCAGGATGACATTTTTTTAAAAGTTAACTGTAACTACTATGTATTTCAGGAAGTTTGACTAATCGATCGTTTTTTGACAATAGCTTCTTTCAAATTAATTGATGGTTCGGTGTGTTACTTTGCAACAGTGTGTTTCACACCCTCCACTAATTTTTGGTAATAAATTCGATTTCCAAATTCAGCTTTTTCAGGCACTTTACTCTTGAATTTGATGGAAAAGCCAGCAAACTGAGTAACGCTTTCGGACATACGAGCTTGGCAACTACTGAACTTGTCCTGAGCATCTAAAGCTATTAGATAATTTGTTAAATCTTAAGATTTTTCCCTCTAATGTTTCTAATGTTTCCAAAAATATACACATCAACAACGGTTTTCCATTGCGTAACTGTGTAATAGAAATTTAAGAGAGCGAGAGAGAAGCAGAGAGACGCTTAATGATTGACAAAGCTATCTTTTTAAATACAGCATTTTCTTCATTAAATCCCAAACTAAAGAATGTTTGATCTCTTTATATAAACTATAGGAAATTTATACTGTATAAGCTATAGGTCGTTAAAAGAACAAATATGGAAAAATAGAAAAGAAGCCGGTATTGTTTAGCTCTTTGCTATATACCACTATTGACATCGCCCCCCCAACTTTTAGGTCATGGCGTATCGGATAATTAGGAAGGCGGAAATAAATTTCTACCATAAAGCTTGCAGTTAATACTCTGAATTTACAATGTAACTTGAAACACGACACGTTTTGACATCTTTCCGTTTACGCGACTTCGTAACGAATCAGTTTTAAGAGTCTCCTCTGAATAGTTCTAGAATGATATGCGAGACAAAACGCTTACGAAACTTTTCATCGTCATTTTTATTAGATACTACTCGTTGCTTATTCAGCTGCTAATATGAAATTAGCATTGGAAATAAGATTTGTCCTGTATATATATACATACACACACACACATATATACACATATACACATATATATACATATATATATATATATATATATATATATATATATATATATATATATATATACATATATATATATATATATATATATATATATATATATATATATATATATATATATATATATATATATATATATATATATATATATATATATATATATATATATATATATATATATATATATATATATATATATATATATATATATATATATATATATATATATATATATATATATATATATATATATATATATATATATATATATATATTATTTATATATTTATATATATATATATATATATATATATATATAATGGAATGTTTCATCGTTTAACGTTTTACCATACATCAGGCATCCTTGATTGGTCTCATTCACCGAAGAGGAAGGTGACTGGTTTATTGCAATGATGGAGAAAAATCAGACAGGAGTTTGCTTTTAGTATGCTTTGTATTGTTGACAAGATGTTGTTCTGCTGATTCTTCTTTTTTTGGTGATTAAATGAGTTCTTTTTTTAGTTGACATTATGTAAGAGCATCAAAGGCTACAACATTACCTCTCAGAACTTGATTTAGGCTGGGGTCAACTGAAGGAAAAAGATGAAATAGGCTTTGACCATAATTGAATGCAGAGGGTTTATCCTCTGAAAAGGCAGGAAATTGCCAAAGTAAATGTATCATGGCTATGATATGAAGAGGAATAATGCAGCAATTAATGAAACAAGATTGCCCGCGAAGAAGAAACAGATGGACAGTGATCCCAATAACAAAAAGTCAAGTTATTATTGTATTAATGGAATGATAACTGAAAATACTGAAGAAATTAATATTGCTTGCTTATGTGGATACATTCTGTAGCTTTAAAAACAGGAAAACAAGGGGCACAAAAAGTTCATTCAAGAGGAAATCTATAACAGTTTTTCATAAGTTGCCATATCTTGACGGAAACTGTTATAAAAATCATAAATATCTAGCAACTTCAGATTGAAGACACTGATTGAATTTAAAACTTATGAAAAACGAACTTATAAAATTGAAAAATTTACTCACAGAGATGTCAGTGCTATACATACGCGCATGCATACACACACACACACAAACACATGCACACACACACACACACACACACACATTCAAATTGGATGGAATCTAATGGAGTATTTGTTCAGAAACTTTTTCTGAATAAATACTCCATTAGATACCATCCAGTTTGAACGAGGTCCTTTTAGTAATTCTACTAATGCACAGAACAACTGTGTGTGTGATAAAGTAAAAAAAAATTAATATATATATATATATATATATATATATATATATATATATATATATATATATATATATATATATTATATATATTTATATATATATTATATATTAAGGCTTTTTTGTGACATGAGTATCCAAAAAATCGTGACAAATTCGAGAAGTGAAGAGGGCATTTTGGCTACTGCAATTACATAGATATTATATACTCTCTCTCTCTCTAAATCTATCTATATATATATATATATATATATATATATATATATATATATATATATATATTATATATATATATATATATATATATATATATATATATATATATATATATATAATATCTATGTAATTGCAGTAGCCACAATGCCCTCTTCACTTCTCGAATTTGTCACGATTTTTTTGGATACTCATGTCACTACAAAGCCTTAAGATCCAAGTGCAAGAAATGTAAAGAAATTAAATTGTCCAGTAGTGGGAAAGAAACCTAGAGTCACTAATCACAACGAGGAACCATTGTCAGGTCGACAATGGTTCCCTGATATAGGACCTTCATATTTCTTTGATGGATCTTAAGCCTTGTAGTGACAACATCCAAAAATTCTTCAAGAAGTTAAGAGGTCATTGCTACTACAATTACATGTATCTGGTAAACAGTGACCAGTAGATTCATAATATATATATTTATATATAAATAAGCTTATATAATAATTCAATATATATATTAATATATATATATATATAAAATATATATATACATATATATATATATATATACATATATATATACGTATCTATATATAAATAGCTATGATATATATATATATATATATATATATATATATATATATATATATATATTATATATATATATATATATATATATATATATATATATATATATATATATATATATATATATATATATATATATATATATATATATATATATATATATATATATATATATATATATATATATATATATATATATATATATTATATATATATATATATATATATATATATATACATACATATATGTACATATTCATATACATATTATATATATATACATATATATATATATATATATATATATATATATATATATATATATATATATATATATATATATATATATATATATATATATATATATATATATATATATATATATATATATATATATATATATATATATATATATATATATATATATATATATATATATATATATATATATATATATATATATATATATATATATATATATATATATATATATATATATATATATATATATATATATATATATATATATATATATATATATATATATATATATATATATATATATATATATATATATATATATATATATATATATATATATATATATATATACATATATATATATATATATATATATATATATATATATATATATATATATATATATATATATATATATATATATATATATATATATATATATATATATATATATATATATATATATATATATATATATATATATATATATATATATATATATATATATATATCGACAATATGTGTGTGTGTGTGTGTTGCCCAGTTGAGAGGTAATTTCATTGCTTACTTGTTACTACAAAGCCGAGACACCCTGTCTATAGATAGCATTGATAGTGGCCACAACAAAAGGCTCCTGGTAGTGTATCTCTGTACTTATTCACTCTGCATTTTCTCTCTCTCTCTCTCTCTCTCTCTCTCTCTCTCTCTCTCTCTCTCTCTCTCTCTCTCTCTCTCTCTTAGGTCTACAGCAAAACAAGCTTTACCAAAAATAATTTATTTGATAAAATCTAACATAACTAGATTACAAGAAATAAGAGTTGAAATAAGTGGAATATTAAAGTTCCAAAAGGATCAATCATATTTCAGTATTTACATTGTAACTCACAATAGTCAAAATAAGTCAAAGTCCAATACATGCCCAATGAGTACATCTTCAACCTCTTTCTCAGCGAAACATTCAATGAAGTCAAATAAATCCCTTAATAACCCAAAATGCATAAAAATAAAGATAGGGGAATTCCTCCCATGTTACTTAAAGTACACACAATACCATACATCCTTGAAAAAAAGGGTAATATAAATGGAGAAAAACAATCTACAGTTTGGGAAATTTAACGTAGTTCCTACCTCCAAACAGCAATGTTCAGTCTTAATCAATAAATATCAAACCACAAAGTCTTCACTGAGGACTTCTAATAATGTTCAATGTTGTTCGTCAAATGATTCTTTTTTCCATAACTAATCCCTTCACACCCTGGGACTCCACTCAAAAGAAATGCACATACACACGTTTCCGCTGGAACCTGGACATTTCTGGTGAATGCACTCACGAAGTCATGTGACCAGTTCCCACGTCTTGATAATACCTGACATCACAATTTTACTTAATTAGGAAATGCGTCAGATAACAGCTAAACATTCTCTCCAAGACTTTGGGAGAGTTTACCCCCACACTTGTTAATTAAACATTTACTGTGTATTGTAATTCATAACATATTTGTGACCTATAGGCTTTTCAGATGTTCAGCCACCGAAAGAAGTGCTGCCCCCAGCATTAGGGAAAGAGAAATTATTAATTCCCAGATTCGTGCACTTAATGGACAGCCAACCCCAGGTTTATCTTCAGGTGAGGTTTACTCACACAATGTTTTTGTGCACGATATATACCCCAATTCACACAGAGTATGATCGCAAAGGCCCCAATCACCGATAAAATAGAGATCAGGAGGTACTGATTTGGCTCAGGGAAAAGTTCGCCTTTTAGCATTGGAGGAAGTGGTGGGATTGTGGCAACCACTTCCCTTAAAGGTGGCTCCAAAAACAACTTGATGGTCCCCATGAAGATGCCACATGAAGATACGAGTAGTAGAGTTGAAGATGCTCCTGCCTAGGACTCGAAACCTTGGCATGACTAGCCTACATGCCACATCAACGAGATGGGATCCTCGTAGAGAAAACGTCTCTGATGAATTATGGCACCTCGTGCAGAACACCGCATTGAGAATCTTTGTAGAGGCCACCTTGTACTTATGTTGGAATGTTCGAAAGTCACAGTCAGAAGGAGTCTGTTTATATACTAACATCTTCTCATATCCTAACCAGTCAGCGTTTATGAGTGTAAAGATACTACTGTCACAAATACATCTATCATGAACTAAAACACATCTTGACTTATAGTTAACAGCCAAGGATTGAAACTGGTCCCCCAAAAGGCACATAGTCTCCTCACTATCCCATACTATTGCTGAACCATTAAAGCCACTAGGGAAAGGATGCATGATATAACTAAGAACTGATTTCAAGTTACTAACTGGAATTTCCACAAGCAACCCCCTATCAGATACACTAACTTTCAAAATACTATAATACCAATACAAATTCTCCCCAGTAAAAATTACAAGAGAACCATACACATATGCTGTGTTCACTAAAGTCGATTCTAGAAGTGGTAACCACTGCCTTAACCTGTATTTGAATTTCCGATAATATGGATTCTGCTTCTTTCTCAATATTCAACAAGGTAGTTTGGCAAGAAGACAAAGCTATCTTAACATCAGTCTCCCCCGATCCCATCAACTGTGACCAATAACCCATTTAAAGATCTCCTCAATGTCTCAAAAACCTCTCGTAATTTCTCATTACTATCTCGTAAAGTCATCAAAGTTTTACCCTAGCTAGCTAATTCTGCCGATACCTGTTCAGTTCTCAGCAAATTAGCAATTGACATACTAACAATCAATCCTATTACCATAACGGCTCCAATTAACAATGACGCAGTCCTCTTACTCCTTCTAGAAGAGACCTGAGAAACCAAAAAACCTAAATTTGGAAGCCATGTTAAAGTCTTCTTAATCCTTCCTTAACCCTAACAGCTGTAGCATTATGTTCCATTAGCCAACCCCTGCAAAGGATCAGACAGATTCCGTCCGATATTCATCTCACCCAATAGATTCCTAAGCGACTGAACTTTATTCTGGATGCTTCAAAGTGTAATCCTTGCTGAATCTATATTGTCAAACTCTATACTCAAAGAAACTGCATCAGACGACAACCACACATCATAGTCCTCTTCTATTATAACACCTGGGCCTAACCTCTATGAAATTAGCCCATGCCACGATACCAAAGTCATGAGCAGACTAAACTTCAGCATCTAAAAAAGTAAAAGAAATAAACATATAAGTTACCCGATCTCGAAACCAGAAAAAAAGAACCCTTATATAACTATAAAATTCTATGGTATTTTGCACCTAATTTAACTAAGTATTACAACACACGAAAAACACTGAACTCGGACAATTAAAGATTTGTATAACTCTTCGGACCAACGTCCTCCTCAGTAAAAAAAAAAAAAGCTACCAATCACACCCCTTTAAAACCTATTAAAAAAAGGGTGAAAAATGATCAGAAACAACAGTGAATCACAGGAATTAACCCATAAGATTCCCATAAACCTGTCTTTTTAATTTTAGATATCTGTGTCGCCTGAGACACTTCTGTATTTTCATCCTGAACCACAAATCTATTACCTTTTTTCACTTCTACAACCCGAAAAGAACCCTCAAATTTAGTCGACCTAGCTTATGTCAGTATGTGTTAAATTTAACGTAAATTAATTTGTTTTGATTAAGTCACTTTGGCAGTAATTATTTTTTTTTAACATAATGACCCTGTTTCCTCCTCCCTGACATGTCTGACTTGTTGTACAGTTTTAATTACAATGAGCTTGTTTTATTTTCATCCTCATCCAGAGCTGTATTCGGCGCTGTCTCGCCAGGACTGAGTCAGTCGTTTCTGGACCTTTAACATTGTGAGGGCTTGACTTATTTTGGGATTATCTGCCTTTCTTCAGTTGCTGCTGCTGTCCTCCTTTGAGAGATTGATTGTTCTCCAGTCTGCTCCCTTGGTTCAGTTATTTTGCCAAGGGGACCTCTCTGCCAACTGGTAAGGTTTGATTACCTGTCGGACGGCCGTGTCCGTTGATCGTCTTGCGACGCTAAAGTGATTCTTCCTTCAGTCTGCGCCCTTGGCCCAGTTATTTTGCCAAGGGGACCTCTCTTACTTTTGGTAAGGTCTTAGGAATATATATATTATTCCCCTCGACCCGTGATTTGAAGGCTGTGTTAGCCACTACCACCGTTTAGAGCTCACTTAAGGGAAGCAGTTTATTTTTTGATAAATATTTAGTGTGTAATAAGTTAGGTTATTCTGACTTTTCGACATTCTATTACTTTCAGGGCCCTCTCTTTAAAGTGTAATTGCATAGTCTGTCTTAATTTGGAGTAAGTGTGTTTGTTATTCGATGTTTTCAGTTTGTGGTTGATTTTTGTGTTTATTTAATGTATATTTTGTAAGAGGATCAGTGGTCATTTCTTTCTAGAAGTTTGTATTAAATATTATGGTTTTATTTTCAGTTTTTTTTTATCCTCCTTGATATCATCTCTGTACACTCTGTTGCAGCCATTCCGCCTATTGTGGACTTGGTCGTTAGTGACTTTGTTTGTATTTTAAGAGACTTGTGTATGTTTGATGGGCATGGGCCATAACATTTGGCGACGTTGCTAGGATTTATCGGATCCTGTAGTCACTAGAGTGTATAGAGTGGATTCTTGGGGTGTTTGCAGCATTGTAATACCTTCTCTCCTATATTTTTGTTGATCGGTGTTTATCATTTTTTTTGACCATGGTAGAATATTTGTGTGGTTATTGGTGTACAGTGTATTGGTTTGTTTTTGGGTATATTTTTTGAGATACATTTATATATTTACTTGTGTGTAATTAATTTACTAAAGCTGATTTGAATATCCTGGAGCTCTTGAGTGGAGAGGGGTGGCAGGACAGGTTGGCAGCTTGAATAAGTCTGATTTAGAGTGTGTAGCAAAATTTGTTGAAATTGAAAATCCTTGGTCTGTTAGGAAGGGTTTGTTGCTTCTTAAAGTTTATGAAAAGGTTAAGGTGATGAAGGCAGAATGTAAACCAGAGACTAGGCAGGTGGAGGAAGCAGTGTCAGTAGAACTTTTAGATAGGCAGATTCAGTTGAAAAGAATGGAAATAGATCTCAAAGGTTGAAGGCTGAGGAGAGAGAGAGAGAGAGAGAGAGAGACAGCACGAACTTGCTATGCAAGCATTGAGTAATAGGGGTTCTTCTTCTTCCCAACATAATGTGTCTGCAATGCCTTGTATTAATCTAACTGAAGCTCTAAAGTTAGTCCCAAATTTTCAGGAAGTCAACGTGGCAGAGTTTTTTGTTTCTTTTGAGAGGATAGCCTGAAGGTTGGAGTGGCCAAAGGAGTATTGGACCACTCTTATTCAGAATAAATTGTTAGGTAAGGCCCAGAAAGTTTACGTTACCTTGGACGAAGACCTGTCCTCAGATAATGATTCTGTGAAGGCCATAGTTTTGAAGGCTTACGAGTTGGTACCGGAAGCTTACCGACAACGCTTATGTAATTTACAGAAGGAAAGAGGGCAGACTTTTGTAGAGTTCGCCAGGGCTAAAGAGCAGTTTGCTGGCAACTGGTTAAAGTCTAAGGAGGTGACGGACTTTGAGAAATTAAAAGAATTGATTTTGGTTGAGGAGTTCAAAAGGTCCGTGCCTAATGAGGTGAAGGTACACCTCGAAGAGTTAAAATTAGAAACTTTACAGGAGGTGGCTATTGCAAGTGACGAGTACCTACTCTCTCATAAAAATGTGATAGGAGAGGTACCCAGAAATGAGAAATCTGGTTGGGTGAGAGATAACGGGAGTAGTAACCAGAACAGGTATAACAGGCCTAATGATAATTATGGTTCTCGTACTACTCCTGTTAACAGCTATAGAAGCCAGACCACAGATAACCCAGAGAAGTTGAGAACTATGACTTGTTACTTCTGTCATAAGAAGGGACACGTCAAGAGCATGTGTTATGCGTTTAAAAGGTCACAAAGGACCGAAAGACGACCGGTAATGGCCATTCGAAGGAATGAGAATGAGTCAGTGGCTGAGAACTCTAATAATCAATGACTAGGCAATAAGTCACTGGCTCCTTTTCAGAAATTTTTGTCTAATGGTTTTGTCCGCTCTGGGAATTCGACTGAGCAAAGAAAGGTTAAAATTTTGCGTGACACTGGTGCTGCTCAGTCTTTAATTCTCAGAGAATCTTTACCTATTGATTTAGAATGTTCAAATAAGGAATATGTTTTGTTAAGTGGTTTTCCAGATACGGTCACGTCTTACCCGGTTGAGAGTTTTTATTTATCATGCCCGTCTTTTTCAGGTTATTTAAAACTGGACATTATTGATAAATTTCCTATTAAAGATGTAGATTTGGTGTTAGGGAATGATGTCGCCCTAATAAATAAAACTTTCCCTATTGTATTAAATTCCAGTAATGAAATATCTGTAGTCACTCGATCGAAGGCTAGTAGTGTTGACTCGGCAGAGTCGGTAGTTGATGTTGATTTGAGTAGTTTAGATCGTAGTGATAGCTTAGTTGTAGATAGTGATGTGTTGGATAATAAACTTAATTGGACTACTAAGGAACTTATTACAGCTCAGAAAGCAGATTTTAAAGACCTGCCAGTTGAGTCTGGCGAAATTACTGATTTGACTGTCCCTCGATTTAAGATAATTAATAATATTTTGCATAGAATAAGTAGACCTTTTGATGCCGTTAACACAGGTTGTGAAATTGTAAAACAGATTATGGTTCCTTTTGTTTATCGAAAGGAGTTAATGACTTTGGCTCATGAAAATGGTTTGGCTGGTCATTTTGGTGTTT
Source organism: Macrobrachium rosenbergii (assembly GCF_040412425.1). Classification (NCBI taxonomy): domain Eukaryota; kingdom Metazoa; phylum Arthropoda; class Malacostraca; order Decapoda; family Palaemonidae; genus Macrobrachium; species Macrobrachium rosenbergii. The sequence goes on from NC_089786.1 coordinate 25,873,978, forward strand.
TTAAAACCATTCGTAAATTGTGTGAAAGTTATTTTTGACCTAAGATGAAAGATGATGTTAAAAATTTGTAAATAGTTGTGATGCATGTCAAAAGGTCGGGAAGCCTAATCAACCAATTCCAAAGGCACCATTACATCCTATTCCTGTTGTTTCTGAACCTTTCAGAGAGGTAATTATTGACGTGGTTGGTCCTCTGCCGAAAACTCGTAGTGGCAATCAGTATATTTTAACAATTATGGATAGGATGTCTCGATATCCTGAGGCAATACCACTACGAAATGTAAAAACTGTTAAAATTGTTGAAGTATTAATTGAATTTTTCACCAGGTTCGGAATGCCGAAAGTAATTCAGTCCGATTGTGGGTCTAATTTTCTGAGTAAATTATTTAGGAGAAGATGGCTGAATTAAAATTAAACATGTGACTTCTTCTCCGTACCATCCTGAAAGTCAAGGTGTTTTGGAACGATTTCATCAAACCATGAAGTCTATGATAAAAAAATATTGTTTGGTTAATGGTTCCGAATGGGATAAGGAACTACCTTATTTATTATTTGCATTTCGGTCAGTGCCGAGTCAATCTTTAGGATTTTCACCTTTCAGCCTTATTTTTGGTCATTGTGTGCGTGGTCCATTGGATGTGGTTCGTGAATCTTGGGAGGGGGACGCCCCTGATATAAATTTATTAGATTATGTTAGTAATTTGGGTGATAAATTAACAAAGGCTTGGAAGTTTGCTGGTGAAAATTTATTGTGTAGCCAAAAGAAAATGAAATACTTTTTTGACAGAAAGACTAAGGAGCGTAATTTTGTAGTGGGTGATAATGTTTTGGTATTGCTTCCCATTCCAGGAAACCCTTTAAAAGCTTCATTTTCAGGACCGTGGAAAATTTTAAAGAAATTAAGTGATGTTAATTATTTAGTTGAAACTCCTGAAAGAAGGAGACCCTACCAGCTGTGTCACGTAAATATGTTAAAAGCTTATAAAGGTCGCGACAAAGTTATTCCCGTGGCATTAGTTGGTGATACTACAAAGTGTAATGGTATTAATTCTTTTTCGTTTCCAGACGTGAGTAATTTTGATGATGATTGTTTTGATGGTGCTGAATGGCCTAATGATAATGAACATTCTTTAGAAAATTTTTCAGAAATGGTTTCACATTTGAATTTAGTAGAACAGGGATCTTTGAAAAAGTTAGTTTTTAGTTATAAGGATTTATTTTCGGATGTTCCAGGACAGACCACTGTCCTTGAACATGATGTGGATGTGGGTAACGCAACTCCGGTAAAACAATCCCCTTACAGGTTAAATCCATTTAAAAATGATGTTGTGGATAAAGAGGTTGATTATATGTTACGACACGGGCTGATCGAACCCAGCAACAGTCCGTGGTATTCACCTGTTGTTTTGGTAAAGAAACAGGATGGTCAATTCAGGCTTTGTTTTGATTACCGCAAAGTCAACGAGGTCACAAAGCCTGATAGTTATCCTTTACCCAGGATAGAGGACTGTATTGACAGGATAGGGAATTCAAAATATATAACTAAATTTGATTTGTTAAAGGGGTATTGGCAAGTTCCACTGTCCAAACAGGCACGGGATTTGTCAGCATTTGTAACGCAGCGAGGACTCTACCAATGTAAAGTAATGCCTTTTGGGATGAAGAATGCTGCTGCAACCTTTCAAAGGTTAATGAATACTTTGGTCCAAGGTTTAGAGGGGTGTGTTGTTTATATTGATGATATTGTGATTTATAGTGATGACTGGGACACCCATCTTAAACGTATTAAGGCCTTATTTCAGGTACTTAGGAAAGCTGGTTTGGTTATAAACCTCTAAAAGAGTGAGTTTGCCAAAGCAAAGGTTGTGTATTTGGGTCACGAAGTAGGATTTGGGAAAGCGGCTCCAAAACAGGCAAACGTAGACTCTATTAGGCATATTGAAATACTGAAGTGTTGCAGGGATGTCAGAAAATTCCTTGGTTTAGTAGGGTATTATCGTAGATTTGTTAAGAATTTTTCTGATATCGCTGAGCCCCTGACTAATTTATTACGTAAGAATATGACTTTTGTATGGACTAATGATGCCCAAAATGCCTTTGAAAAATTAAAGCAGGTCCTAATGAATTTCCCTATATTGAAAGCCCCTGATTTTGACGTTCCTTTCTCGCTTGCTACTGATGCGAGTGATGTTGGGGTTGGAGCAGTTTTGTTGCAGGAAGATGCTCATGGAGTATCTCATCCTGTTGCCTATTTCTCCAAAAAGTTATCCCCGGCACAACGGAAATACTCGACTGTAGAGAAAGAGATTTTGGGATTAATTTTAGCTGTTAATCATTTTCAGGTGTATTTATCCTCTACAGGGACTCCGATTAAAATATTAACGGATCATAATCCGTTGGTTTTCTTGAACAGGTTTAGGAATAAAAATCAACGGTTGATGCGTTGGAGCCTCCTGCTCCAGGAATGGAGTTTTAGCTTTTCACATTCCAGGCAAAAGTAATGTTGTCGCTGATGCGCTGTCACGCATCAGTGACTGATCGATAGGTTGATTTGAGAAAACCTTTTGTTCTTCGTAAAGTTGTTTTGTATATATTTATATTAATTGATTTGATTAATCCTATAAATTTATTGAATGTACAGGTTTCCAGGTGTGTTGTTTCCAGGTGTGTTGTAATAATGTTGTGTCAGGTGTTTGTTTTGTTTATGAAATAATTTAGGATTAAGTATTTAAGATTAAGATGTTAAATGTCGTGATTTGCAGGTTTTTCTCCAGTGTCGTCTTTGATTAAGAGTGGTTAAGGGTACTTTTGATTTCTGTTTACTTTAGTATGTGTTGTTGATGGAGGTTAATTTTAAGGTGTTACCATTGTCTTGTGTAAGTCCAGGTTAATTTTGAGGTGTTACCATTGTCTTGTGTATGTCCAGGTTAATTTTAAGGTGTTACCATTGTCTTGTGTATGTCCATTAATAATGTGTATTTAAGGCCCAAACCCGTTTAGTGTGAGGACGCTCTCTGAAGTGTAGAGGCACTAAAACTGAGTGAAGTGTAGTGAAAAGACGCTCTTTGAAACTCAATGAGTCGCAAAAACAAGTAGTGTTGAGTAAGGACGCTCTCTGGAGTGAAAGGAGGCATTATTGGAAAGTGTTGTGAAGGGCCACAATATTGAGTGTGTAGTAAATCATTGATATGTGGACAGTGTGTTACGTTTTTTTTTTTTTTTGGTGATTGATGGTTAGTTTTTATAAATCATTAATCATATACTGTTATGTCCCTGTTCTTTGTTTATGCCAATGGTCCACATTAATTCTTTCTTTACATAGCTTAGATAGGTCATGGGCTCACGGGTCTGTAGCACAGCACAGCCATTTTTTAGGCGCTACAGGCTGGTGTATCAGCGGTGACCTAGACTAAGTTAAGGTTAATCTATTAAGGTTTTGGTCCTTATTTTTGTTTGACTGATATTTGTGTTTTCAAAATAATTTAGCCAGGTCACAGGCTTACGGGTCTGTAGCACAGCACGGCCGTTTTTTAGGCGCTACGGGCTGGTGTATGAGTGGTGACCTTGGTTGAGGTAACACTAGTCCCATTGTGGTCGATTTATATTTTTGTTGTCGGTTATCTAGGTTTAGTCTAATAATAGATTAGTCTTGTTAACATTGCTGCTCTGCTAACCTGTGCCCACCACTCCACTTGTGAGTTCATGGGGATATTACCATATTTCTTCGTATGTTGATACTGATGTTATTTTTGGCGTGGTCACTATAAATCATTTACTTGTATTAGCTTTGAGTCTTAGTATTAAGGTAAAGATTTGATATCTATTGACTGTATTGAAAGTGGTAAAAAATTTTTTGCCACTATCTCTAATCTATTTTTGCCGGCAATGTGATATAGTGTTTTTAATCACTTTTTGAGTTTTGTCATTAGACTTTAATTTTTCTTATTGTCCCTGTTTTATTTCATATAGATTGAATTGCTATGTTTGCTTTTGATATTAGCATTTTAATATATTTTTTTAAATTTTGAGTTAAGTTCAATACTTTGTAGAAAAATTTTCTTGTGGAAAATTTTTTTTTGTTGGGTGAGGAGGTGTCAGTATGTGTTAAATTTAACGTAAATTAATTTGTTTTGATTAAGTCACTTTGGCAGTAATTATTTTTTATGGAACATAATGACCCTGTTTCCTCCTCCCCGACATTTCTGACTTGTTGTATAGTTTTAATTACAATGAGCTTGTTTTATTTTCATCCTCATCCGGAGCTGTATTCGGCGCTGTCTCGCCAGGACTGAGTCAGTCGTTTCTGGACCTTTAACATTGTGAGGGCTTGACTTATTTTGGGATTATCTGCCTTTCTTCAGTTGCTGCTGCTGTCCTCCTTTAAGAGATTGATTGTTCTCCAGTCTGCGCCCTTGGTTCAGTTATTTTGCCAAGGGGACCTCTCTGCCAACTGGTAAGGTTTGATTACCTGTCGGACGGCCGTGTCCGTTGATCGTCTTGCAACGCTAAAGTGATTCTTTCTTCAGTCTGCGCCCTTGGCCCAGTTACTTTGACAAGGGACCTCTCTTACGTTTGGTAAGGTCTTAGGAATATATATTATTCCCCATGACCCGTGATTTGAAGGCTGTGTTAGCCACTACCACCGTTTAGAGCTCACTTAAGGGAAGCAGTTTATTTTTTGATAAATATTTAGTGTGTAATAAGTTAGGTTATTGTGAGGTTTAGTACTTCTGATGGGACAATCGTTTCCCGATTGTTCCCTTGGTGGGTTGTTGCCTCCTTACTTTTTTTTTTTCTTTGAAGGAAAGTTGACGTCTGTCGCGTTGTCTCTGACAGTGGCAGTTGGGTTTAGCATAGCAGTGAGTCAGGTTCCCGGCAGCTTTAGCAACATGGAGTCTTTGTTGGAACAGCAGGTATTCCGTACCTGTTGGCCTAATCAGCTGAAGGATGGTGGGACAGTTAAATCATAGCCTTCCTTCCGTGGATCTTCCTGTATAACAGCAGACGTGGTGTTTCGACATTTCTTCTGTAATTCATCTGTGTTGATGACTCTGTTCCAGTTGAGCAGTTGGTGGCTGCTTTGGTGTCTTCACAGGAGTTCGTCTGATCACATTCATCCTTCTTGACAGCTGGGTCTATCGTGTTATCTCTACGTACGGAGATTGATATTGTGGTTATTATTACCCCGAGTGATTTTGTATTGTTGCATTGTCATTTATTTATTATTTGATTGTTTATGCTGCCTGTTTGTTTATTGGTAATGACTGTTTTAGTAATGATATTATTTTGGTATGATTTTTCACTTATTCTTATTAATGGTGTCAAGCAGTGTATGGCTCTGGTAAATAATTTTCATTACATTATTGTTACTAATGGTGTCGAGCAGTGTATGGCTCTGGTGATGATTTTCATTACATTTTTGGTATTAATGGTGTCGAGCAGTGTATAGCTCTAGTAATAATTTTCAATACATTATTGTTATTAATGGTTTCGAGCAGAGTATGGCTCAAGTAACTGAATTTTGAGATGCTTTTTGCATTATTTTGATTATGATTGTCATTTGTGTGGTCTTTAAGACTTGTTTATTAATTTTGACTGCTGCTGTTAACATTTATTTAAATTACGTATGCTAAACTTGGACTCATTTGTAATTAATGTAAATTATTGTAAATAATAAATTAGTTTAAGGAAATTTTGTTTTGTTTCGTTCAGCTCCTTCCTCCTTTGTCTGCCTCAATTTCTGCCAGTCATTCCAGTTCCGATATTTTTGTATTTAAAGAACCTGCTGAACCGACTGCGGTTCATAACATTATTCTGACTTTTCGACATTCTATTACTTTCAGGGCCCTCTCTTTAAAGTGTAATTGCATAGTCTGTCTTAATTTGGTGTAAGCGTGTTTGTTATTCGATGTTTTCAGTGTGTGGTTGATTTTTGTGATTATTTAATGTATTTTGTAAGAGGCTCAGTGGTCATTTCTTTCTAAAAGTTTGTATTAAATATTAAGGTTTTATTTTCAGTTTTTCTTTATCCTCCTTGATTCCATCTCTGTACACTCTGTTGCTGCCATTCCACATATTGTGGACTTGGTCGTTAGTGACTTTATTTGTATTTTAAGAGACTTGTGTATGTTTGATGGGCATGGGCCCATAACACTTATAATTCAACTGATTCCTAACATTTATTTTCACAAAAACCCCATCTCCCACAATAACTTTAACTCTATCTGGCTTTGCATTGCTCCTGTCAACTATATCCTGAGTTTTCACTTCAAGATTCTTAACAAGACGCACATATCTCTCTTTAGCAGTAGAGACTAGCGAGTTTACTGTATCATCACCTGATGGAATAGGTAATAAATCAAACGCACCTCACACTGGGTAGCCAAATAGAGTTTTGTTGGGAGACTTTCTAATAGTATCACTAACCATAGAATTGGTGCTATGCTGCACCTGTGGAATATATCGATCCCAATTTACACCATTGCACCTTCGATGGATACAAAACTTTGTATAGATATTATTTAGATCAGGTTCTGTCACCTGTAATGACCACCTTTGACGGATACAAAATTTTGTATAGCTCCTATTTAGATCAGGTTCCATCATATTATTTAGATCAGGTACTGTCACCTATAACGATCACCTTCGACGAATGCACAATTTTGCATAGATATTATTTAGATCATGTTCCTTCACCTGTAACGACCACCTTCGATGGATTGAAAATTTTGTATAGATATTTAGATGAGGTTCTGTTACCTGTAACGACCACCTTTGGCGGGTACAAAACTTTGACAGATATTATTTAAATCAGGTTCCGTCACCCATAACGACCACTTTCGACGGATACAATATTTTGAATAGATATTATTTAGGACATGTTCCTTTCATACTCTTCTGATCTGGGCCACAGTGGTTTGTTTCTTTATAAACCCAAAGAGAAAGCTCAGCAACGGGTGACAAACAGGGATAAACAAAATTATATGATAGGGGAACATAAAATTATTACAAAAAAATTTCTAAAATAACAAAATCCTCAAAAAGCTGAATATTTCGTGTATAAAAAGTTCACTCGACAGCAAGACTCAGACAAACCTCATTCCCCTAACTAACTGCCACTCCAGAAGTAGAAGGAAAAGAAATTAGGAAGAGGCAGAAATCAGTCTTAAGCACTGGTTAGAAAATAAATCCTATCACACGATGGAGAGAACTAGAAATAAGAGAGCCCTAAACCTATTTTTTTTTTCAACTAATGCTAAGTACACAAAGAAAAATATTTACACTTTAAACTGATGTGAAAATAAAAAAAAGAAATCAATATCTTATATTTATGGAAATGTTGATTACTGAACACTGCAGCAATAAGGCTGTTCGCGAGGCACGAAGAAAACTCACTGGTTTGATGGCCCTGACTTTATTTATCGATGCAACATCTCACATGCGCAAGGTATGGCTGTATACACTAAATGTGGACGACCTATTTATCATCAGAAAAATTTGGAGTGTGGTTGCCATGAAGTTCTTTATTTTAAATTTTTCAATAAGCTCTACAATGTGTACATATTTGTTGTTTACTGCAATCCAAATATCGACGATTCTGTACTTCCTTATCGTGAGACTGAAGCGTTCGTGTGTGACCCCCAACATCCGCAAGATCAGCTTCCGCCTGATGTTTTCGTAAACAATGGGACCAGCGACCGACGTTCTGACGCAACTGGTCACGACGTTAGTCAGTCACTCCACTGGCTTCCCCCAATTACATGTAGGCACGGATCATCGCCAAGTGTTTCAGGTTCCTTTGGTTTCTGGTGCAGTATGACTGTTTCTTAGAAAGGATTAGGCAGCTCAGTCTTAGGATTCAAAATCTTCATTCGTTATTTATGGAGACTGTAATGGAAAGTGCAGCGAGTGGCTAAATTCAGATTCCACAGATCAACATGGCCAGTCTGTTATTGAGTTCTCAATATCCTCCGATTTTGTCCAGCTAATTGAGGAACTCAGGCATATTTCTTGTAACAGATTAGACCTGATATTCACAGATGTTCCAGTTATTGTCAAGTCAAACGTCTGTGAATATATAGGCACTGCTGGTCATTGCGCCATTGAGATGAACATATCCTATCAATCAGTATATACCTAATGTCATCATTGGAAAAGATGAAATGAAATACTGGTGTCTATTTCAGTAAGGTATGTCCCTAGAAAGGTCATCAAATTAAGAACAAAGGACCAACCATGGTTTGATGATAATGCAGAAAAGCTTACCATGACAAACAAACCAAATTCAAGACATGGAGACGAAATCGTTCAAATGAAAATTACACTATTTTTGTTGAGCCTCGCTGTCCTATGAACAGAACTTGCCATACAGCTGTGAGAAATTACAATGATTCCTTGAAGAGGAAACTTGAAGGAATTACTCAGCCTTATCTGTGGTGGACCAAATTGACATCATCTAATTTAAGCTCAGGCTCGCATTTCATTCCACCAATACTAACAGATGATGTTAGGGTGGTTACTGGCATTCGGCTGAACTGCTTCAACGAGCTCTTGAAGCTAAGTAATCAGCTGAGGATGTTCTTCTCCGTATGGTTGTCATCTTGGACCTATTCTTACAAAATTTGCAATTTGCTCTAGGGATGTTACGAAAATTCTGGATAATCTTGGTAGCTGGTGCAGAGATGATCCTGATGGCTTCTTCATTTTTTTTTTTTTAAGTTTTTAATGCATTGCCTTCCAAGGTTAGTAGATTCTGTATATTTTCATGTTAATGTAGTATCTTTGGGATGAGGGCAAGCTTAGTAATACAGTGTCTGTTCCAATGAGTGCCATATCTGCAGATTGTAGTAACTACAGGCTAATTTCTATTCCCCCTGCGCTCTCCAAAGTTGCTGAGAAAAAACTTATTTTTAAGTCAGTGTATAAGTATGTGGAATCTAAAGGATTGTTAGCTGATAGCCAACGTGAATTTAAAAAGCAATTAGGTACATGAGATGCTCTTTTACACTTGATATACCATTTGCAAGAGATCCTTGATAAGCGTTTTGAGTGCAGAATAATTCAAATAGATTTTAATGCTGCTTTCAGTTTAGCAAATCACAAGGCACTTATTTATAAAGTTCAGAATCTTGGAGTTGATGGATATGTTTTAGTATTATTTCAAAATTTCCTACAGGTAGGCAGCAACGAGCTGCTGTTGATGGGAACTTTAGTAAACCAAGACCTATTGTGTCTGGAGTTCCACAGGGTAGTATTCTTGGTACACTATTATTTTTGGTGTATACAAACGATATGATCGTTGGCCTGGAAAACAAGATTGTTCAGTATACTGATGATGCAACACTTGTGGGTGCTGTAAAGTTTCCGCTTATGAGAAAATTTAGCTGTTTTCAGCCTTAAATTTTTGACATGGACCGGATTAGTGAATTTGTAGTTATTGGGGTAAGAGGCTGAACTCCAGTAAAAACAAAACACTATCGATTAGCAGATCTTTTACATATTTACCTTTACATTTCCTTCAGGTGGATGGGAATTTCTTGAATGAGTCTGAAGCTTTAATTATTCTAGGTGTAGCCTAACTTTACTTTTGACTCACACCTTACTTTGGAGAAACATCGAATGAAAGTGTTAGCAAATGCTGCATGAAAGTCAGGTATTGTTCGTAAGGCCTCGTTTATTTATAGCAATGATACAATCAATGTAATCGATTTTAGATCATTTGTGCTTCCTTTACTAGAACACAGTTCTTCGGTGTGGATGTCATGTCTGCTCCTTTCATGATTTATCTATTTTACATCACTAGTTTTATCCCAAAATTTTTCATTTATGGGCATTTTTTCATGTTCCATATTTACACACATTTACACATTTATTTTTATTTTTTATTTATTTATTTTATTAGATTGTTCTAGTTATTTATTTTATTTTTTTAATTTTTATATATATATATATATATATATATATATATATATATATATATATATATATATATATATATATATATATATATATTTTATATATGTTTATGTATGTGTATGTTTGTGTGTGTATGTGTAATTTATATATGTATGTATGTATATATATATATATATATATATATATATATATATATATATATATATATATATATATATATATATATATATCCCAATGGTATATATACATGAAGTATTTCTGTTTATCATAGTATTATATATTTTCTTCAGCATATCATTCAGCATTTAGGTAGAAAATATGAAATGGACAGCAATCGCCAGTTCTATCAGGAACTGTCGAATCCATTATCATTATCATTAAGATTATTGATATTATTGTTTTTTTCTCAAAATTTTATTATTTCTATAGCAGACTTTTTATTTTTTTCCTATTTGTATATTTATCATTTAGGCTATTATTATGTAAATTTTCAATATTATTTTTTGGTCATTATTTTTCATGGGGGCGTCACGTGCCCCCGTGCCCCCTATCCCCGGATCCGCTAGTGTTTTAGACAGAGGTTCATGTTGGTAGGTTTCTGTTTCCTAATATTAGCAGTTATGACTTGGACCATCGACGGATGGTCTCTTGTTTGTCACTTGTTCATAAGTTGTATTGTAATAGTGATCTTTCACATTCACAATTGATCCCTGGTCCCCTTTTCCTGACGAGAGCAACCAAATTCGCCGAACAGTAGCACCAGTATGCAGTAAATGTGCCTCGCTGACGAACTTCTCAGTCCAGAGGGACTTTATTCCTCACACCGTTGGACTGTGAACAGTCTCCCTGAGTATGTCGTGCAATTAGAACTTCTAAAGTTCAAGCGAACATGCAATGCATTACTACCCTAATGCTATTCTCCTTGCATTTCAATACATTTTTATGTTTATTGATTTATTAATTTATTTTTCTTTTAAATAAAGGGGATCTCTTCTTTCTGCATTTCCAATTACCTTCTCTTACTTCATGATGAGCACCACGTTCTTTGGAAGCTTGAACAATAATACTAATAATAATTTTTACTTTCCCGGTTGTCCATGTATTGATTACGAACCTTACAGATTTCCGAGTAGGCCTCTCACTCACTTGTTTAAAAATACCTTTCCCCTTTTATTGACCTTGTAATATAAGCGCGAAGTTTCATATACCTATCACAAATAATAATATTATTAAAAAAGTTAATAATAATGAGACTAGGTCCCAGATTGGAAGATTGTTGCTTGTCAGATGGCTCATATTTCACGGATGAATCCCTGAAACTTTGAGGTAAATCTTTTATGAGTATTTCAGTTTCGGTGTCTGCCGTTCATCAAGATTATTTGGAAAATAACAAAATTCATTGAAAGCTTTAGGGAACTCTGCTTCACCAGAAACGGTGGTGATTCCAATAAAAGGCCCTGACGCTTTCCCTGAAGGAAATGCTCTTATATGAAACTTCCCGACATCGAGAAGTAGTTAAAAATAATACTCTTCTAAATCAGATAAATTCACGGGATTTTTCTTCAGATCTGGATCTGGTTACAGGACATTTTTTCGGATCCAGAGCCATTTAAAGGAAACTTTTCCCGATATGATTTGCCAAGGTAAAACTGTTCTGGTTTAAATGAGGTTACAAAAAACCTGGCCCTGATCTCGTCACGTGGAACTAGATCAGATCCGTCTTTTCTATCATTACCTCTCTTAATCTGAATTGCTCAGCCTTTTATCAATCCCTACATACCGGGATAAAGACAATGTTGCCTCTCAATAGTAAAAGATATAAAAATATGGAAAAAATTCTGTTGAAAGATGGAGTCAATCCACGAAACAACTAAATAAAATTCTTATAATGATGAAGTAATAATAATCACATAAGGATAATCAGATATGCTTCTGTATATTGGATGTCGCATATAAGGATTTACAGTCCTTAAGTAGATTTAATGCGTTTGTAAAAGAAGCATTATCTGAGTGTGAGCCTTTATACACATATTTTGCAAGCACTTAATATCATTCCAAATACAATACTTGTCAAGGGCACAGAAAGGCAGAGAAAGCTCTTTACCTTTCACGCAGAGTGAATCCGGCAGAGGCGCTAAATTTCGTATTAAAGAGTCAGGGATGTTGTTTTTTCTTGTCTTTCACTTCCCACCGTGTTTTCAGTTGCTTTTCGATTTCTCCTTTTCTTTTTTTTTACTTGGAATTTTTAGTCTTATTTTCACAAACATTTCTCTCCTCTTGTTGCATTATTTAGCATTCTTTATATTTTTCTCTCTATATTTCATTCATTTGTTGCTATTATTTTCTTATATACAACTTCCTTCCTTGTTCATGTTTTTTATATGCTTCTTTTTCTCCTCCTCTGTGTATTGTTTTCGCTCCTTTCCCTTGCTTTTCTGAGCTCCATTTACTTGTTCTCTGCTATTCGATAACATTATAATGTAAGAAATCCCCAACAAGTTTCTTTGATATTATGTTTCATTTCTTGACTCCGTACGGCTTTTTCCAAGAGGGATTTTTTTGTGGGGAGGAGATCGTTGCAAGAATATTAGAAAAATAAATAAGCCCCGAGGAAGGAAGTATGAGAGTCATTATTGATACTTAGAGACTACAAGTTAAGACTAATAGGCTGCGCCTTTAAATTTTGCCTTTAGTAATTGTCATTAGTATTCCCCTCGCTCATAAATCGCATCCACTGCTGCAGTATGTCTTTTGGATTTCTTTTAAAGATTGCGTCACAAGCTTAACTGTTCCAGTGGGTATTGCGAGGATGTCATCCACACCTGTTCGCCAGAAGTTCGAACCAAATACAAATCATCTCTACGATATATTTCATAGTTACGCAATAGGGAATTGCTTCAGCGTTGAAGACAAAATTCATAACAAAATAGCAAAACACATGGATTAAACGGAATGGGATTCAGATTTCAGTATCATTTCCCTTTTCGAAGTGTCACCTCACTAAGAGTGTTTTGATAGATCAGATGCTTCCTGATGCCACTTGATATATTATTAATTCATATCATTTCTTTATAAGAGAGGGATAAAGACATTTAATAGTTGAAAGCAAAATGTTTCAGTTAATTACTAATCTGGGAACAAATAGAAACTCTGAACTTCACATGTGGTCTTCTCACTTAAACAAACGTAAATAACAGCAGTAGCAATAATAACAAAAACAGCAGCGTCATAAGTAACAGAAAGGTATCGACATTAACAACTACGATAAATTATGTTAAGCCTGTTTATCCACACAATGTAATGGGAGCTGAAACTGAGTGCTACCTTTGTTTCTGTTAATTAGCATCCTTCCGCCTGGCCAAACTATTACAAGTCGGCTGCTTTTAATTGACTAGGGAGAGGTAATTCTCTAATGAACAATACCAGACAGACATTAGTTACAGTGACTATTAAATTAACTATGTTTTTACTTTTTCCTGTTAGAATTTCTTTATTGCCTTGATATAAACAATATCCTATTCTAATTACTTCAAACAATACAAAACATATGGACTTTACAGAATTATTAATTAATAAAATGGAGGCAAAAGACTTTTTCAAGAGGAGGAAATTGCTTTAAAAAGAATATTTGTCGGGGAAATGGAAAATGCTCCCAAAATAACACTGCTATTGCGTACTTAATCAATAATCGTTCATTCATTGCCACTTGCCTCCGAGATAAAAAGAGGTCTACCACGTACTCTTTTATTCTAAAAAGCCATATCATAAAAGGAAAATATGTTATCTGACTCCCTTAGCCTACATATCTTTCAATAGAGCCAAAATCTTGCTAGTTCATCTGAGAGGCTCAGGATGCTGTTTCAATCTTTCTCTTTCATTAATTTGCTAACTTAAAATAAGAGAATATTATACCGCTTGCATTTTCAAGAAAGAGATCTGTACAGCTACAAGAAAATGCAAAATTGGTTTCTCCGAAACCATAAATTCTCACAGATGAATAAATTATAAGGAGAAGTAAGTAGAAATGGGGGCTGAATTTTGCTTAGTTGTCTGAAACTTGGATCAACATTAAAATATTAATTTTACAATAGCACAAGCTGACACGAAATCATCTAGGCCTTTCTTGCCATTACATTGTTGTTATTGTTCAAAATTTTAAAACCTTCATAATTATTGAGACAAAAATAAAGGATCATTGAACTTAAGAGAAAACTTCACGAAAATACAATGCCCTTAACTATAAAAAGTAAAGAATGATCTTTATATATATATATATATATATATATATATATATATATATATATATATATATATATATATATATATATATATATATATATATATATATATATATATATATATATATATATATGTATATATATATAGAATATATATATATATATATATATATATGATTATATATATATATATATATATATATATATATATATATATATATATATATATATATATATATATATATATATATATATATATATATATATATATATATATATATATATATATATACACTGTATATATATATATACACAGGAGGAGAGCCTGGCCAAAATATACACTTCCTCAAGGAACAAGGGAGTTTTTACCTTTTTCTTACAAATTTATTGCCGACGTTTCATGACACATGTCACATTTTCAAGGCTAAAAAGAAAATAATTTGCATTACAGATAGAATCACTGCATTAAAAAATAAAAAAAAATTAAAATTCAAAAAATGGCAATTTAAAATTAAAAAAATCACAAAAATGGCAATGCATATATATAAAATATATATATATAAATATACATAAAAAAACATAAAAACATTAAAAAGATATAGGTCAAGGGAACAAAGACACAGACTCACCAAGCGAAATGAAAGAATAATAAGTGAGAAATACAGAAAATAAGTATAAAGGAAAAGCTACGCAACATATAACTGAGTTGACGACAATTGAGTATTTAACGAGGCAACAGTTCTCTTTATGATAATAGACTCTAGGATAGTTAAATCGTGATGGTTGGAGACCCGCCCCACTATCGTAAAATCTTCATCTCTGATGCTTGTTTTGCACCGTACAGCATGGTTTCTGATGTTAGAGGCCTCTGCATTCGATAACTTGCATCCTGCACGGTAAAAGCAATATCAGGGATGAGAGTCAATTCACAGGCCTCAACAACCTTCACGACGTAACATCCTAGAGTCTATTATTATTAATCGAAGGACAATTCCCCTATTTATATACAATATTGGATGTGAAGAATGCTGAGACGATCCTTGACTGTAAAAATATGAACCAGTGGTTAGAGGATTCTTCTGTTTTAATTTAACATTTAAAGTTTTCTTCCCTTTATTAACAGTTATTTTAAACAAAATTATTACCTTTTGATATTTTTTTTCTTCAACTTAGATGAAATGTGGAGTAAGAGAGTTTCCTTTATGCTGATTTTCTGCCCTTTCAAGTAAATTCTTTCATTTCGCTTGGTGAGTCTGTGTTTCTGTTCCCTGACCTATATCTTTTGTCATCCTTTTTTTATGTTTATGTTATGTAATTTTAACGCTGCATTGCCATTTTTGTGAATTTTAAATTTTTTTTTTTATTCTTTTAATACCGTGATTCTATCTGTAGTGCAAATTATTTTCTTTTTTAACCTTGAAAATGTGACATGTCATGAAACGTCGGCAATAAATTTGTAAGAATGGAGGTCTTCGTTTCCCTTGTTCCTTGAGGATGTATATATATATATATATATATATATATATATATATATATATATATATATATATATATATATATATATATATATATATATATATATATATATATATATATATATATATATATATATATATATATATATATACATATATATATATATATATACATGTATATATAATATATATATATATATATATATATATATATATATATATATATATATATATATATATATATATATATATATATATATATATATATATATATATATATATATATATATATATATATATATATATATATATATATATATATATATATATATATATACGTACTATAGATTATATATAATCTAAATTCAATCAATATAAAATTCAAGCTCACAACAGAGCAAAGGAGACGAGCCTTGAACAGCTGACTTTTTCAGTCTCAGATTAAAAATCTGACAATTGATTTGTCAGGCGTCTTTTATTTCCATCACTGAACTTCTCAAAAATTGCCTAACATTTGTGCCAATGGATTTTATGACCATTTTCCTGGCGCAAGACTGGCGTCCAGGATGTTTACAAAAAAAATGCCCATATCTTTTAATAACGGAACTATGCTAATGTTATTTAGAGACACCGGTTCACATGGTGGCAAATTTTTGTCAGCAGAAAGAGAGGTCAAAACGATAAGGACGGGCCAGGGTCAACATGCAGCAGAAAGGCAACTGATGAGTACAAAACCACAGATTCCACTCTCACCCTGAGCACACTGCTTGAACTTAGATAGACAATAGTTCTAATTCCCTTTAAAATACACTTATTTTCACAGAGCAATAGAATCACTAAAACATACGTGCTAAGATCTTGTTAACACGTAACGTTTTGATTCTATTGTGAAATGTAATGTTCCTAAATATGACTATCGAGTAAATATCATAGCCATATATCCACTCTGACTTTCTTAGATCCAAAGTCAAAAATCATTGAAAAGAGTTTGGATTTCTAAAACTCAATTTAATACCTATGAATCCACTAAAGATTGGCGGCTTTTTTAATTATATAAGGACATCTACAGACCAACAAGTCCAATATTATTTACAAATTTGAATGCCCAAGATGTCTTGGTTTTATGTTGGCTCATCAAAGAAAATGTTGCAAGTCCGTTATTATAGCCACTTTCAAGTTTGAGCTACAGAACTGGCTCACGAATAACTAATCCCGAATTTTCTAAATATTAGAAATCATGCCGTTAAATGCAAGGTTAATATAGATAAAAACACATTTTTCCATCCTGGGAACTAGCAAACAATCGGCTTACTTAACGAACCTCTGAGTCTTTGTTTATTAAACGTCATGCACCACCGAGATAAACTCCAATGGTCTTCTTCTCCTCTGCACTTGGCCTAAGTGTACATGTTCTGGGCATGCGTGAGCAGTGGTCTCACTTCGTCTTTCCCCTTCTATTGATCAGGTAGACTTAGAAAAAAATCTCCTTTCTTTTTACTTTTATGTATTTTGTAATTTTAAAGAATGTAACTGCTGTTTTTAATTTAGCTTTTATTTTAAATTAGAGAATTAATGCGTATTTTTCAATTTTACAGACTGATGATGTGTTTAAGTAACACGAAACGTTTCTTTGAATAAATATGCAACTGTTTTCGTTGACTGTCGTTATTCTTTGGGTTTCCCAGACGTTCATCGGGTATAGCTATATATATAACAGAGTTTGGCTCTATATATATATATTTTCGACTGGATTGTTTAGTGACGGGATATATATATATAATATATATTATATATTCTATAACATATTGTTTATATATATATAAATATATATATATATATATATTTTATATATATTTATATTGGATGTAATGATGATGTATGTATGTATATGCTATTTAGGCATATTTTCTCTCTTAGGCAATTTCTATTGAAGTTAAGGTCACTATTTGCAGATACTATCTTCATGTCAAGACTTTGAATCAGTCTACTGGACACTTCTTTTTCCCCTCAGGTAAACTTCTCAGGAATAAGGAAAAATTATTTAACGTTCTTTCTATTTATTTCTCTAATGTAAAGACTGTTACCCCACCTCTTGGCAGCGTCTTCAGGACTGGAATACAAATTGACATGCACGGTTTTTCTTACTGCATGCGGACTATTGAATTTTAAACATGAAGTTATTGGGGTGCTGAATTTCTATATGTCTGGCAGGTCTCATTCTCTTGCTGGTGAACAAAGTTGTGATTCTGGTTTCTGGCCAATAGTCTTGTTTGTAATGCAAAATAGCACAGCCCCCATAGAGAGATATGGGAGTCGATCAACGTAGTATACAAATTTAAATGCAGAGAAGGAACATGTCACGCCCTCAGCAATTAATATGTAGGTCACACCACTACCACTCTGCACAGGCTGATTACAAAGTCATCACAGCCAAGGAGCAATATTTCAACACTACGTAGAAGAACACATGTATAACTTAACACTGGAAGAATTATTAGAAAGCACAGAGATCGTGCATAAAGAAGCCCTGTTCCCCAGATTGTAAATAACAGTTTCAGATTGCAAATAACAGAAACTGTAAGTGTAAATCAACATTGGCCTGTGATTTACACGACTACCGCCAACGAAGCAAATCAAGACTCTCTGCCAGAGACGGGAATCACGCCCTTACCCACTCTCTCCCTTTGCGGCAAGCTGCAGCATGAGACGCATCCTGTGGAGCACCAGTTATGACCGTGCTGCCATCCAGACCACAAGCGAGAGAATGAGACCTGTCAAGAATAGAAATCAGCACCCCAATGTTGGTATGTTTAAAATTCGAAAGTCCGTATGCAGTAATAAAAACCTTGTATGTTAATTGTGCAATGATTCCTGAAAATGCCATGTGGAGAGTGGGAAATTGGCACATTGTAGACTAGTAAAAGTAAAATGGAAAGAATGTATGTGAATAATTTTTCCTTATTCAGTATAGACTGTTTAAAGTCTTGACAAGAAGAAAGTATGTGGAAACAATGGGATTGGAATATATATATAAATATGTACAATGATAATGGGACATATATATATACAATGGGATTATATATATATATATACTAAATATGTATAATATAATATACATGTATATATATTTCTATGGGATTGGTACATTGTAGACTAAAGATGTGCAATATATAATATACATATATGTATATATGGGATATATATTGTATAAAGATATGCAATATATATATACATATATATATATATATTGGTATATTGTTGACTAAATATATATAATGATAATATATATGTATGTATATAGTATATATATACATTGTAGACTAAACGTGAATGTGGGACATAATTACAAGAGAAATTTTTGAGATAATGCAGCATAAATCTAAAAATCAGAGCTAAGAATAAAGTGGATAACTCAGGGATTTATGGTGTGATTTTTAGATTTCAATGAAATGCAATGGATATCATTTAGCAGTTAACTTTTTTTATTCCTAAATAATAAGGACTTGATTAAAACAATAAGTTTGGGTATACGAGAATGATTTTGTAAGTAGTTAAAAGATATTTCGATTTATTTTCATCAAGGAAGGTTGTCTGGAAGGCTGATATAATTATGACTTCAAATTCAGGGTTACTGTTACTGTTTCAACTTGAGTCATGTTTCCTCTCCCACAGAGTACTTTGATGACAATCAAAGGAATTGTTAAACCTATTAAACTAATTGTTTTAAAGTTGAAACACCATGAGATAAAAAGGAAGCATTAAATGTAAGAAAAAAGTTCTTTTAATGAAATTGGGTAGAAAATAGGTGTGATAATGGCTTTCATGCAGGATCAGAATTTTAGAGAAACCTGGAGAAAGGTCCTTTGAGAAGGTCAAGTAAGAATAATTCCTTTAATGGCTTGGACATTCACTATGCTTATGGCGTGGAACAAGGTGAGGGCTGTAGGCGGCGTATCGAGAGAGTTATTTATGATAGAAATACAAGGGAGGATCTTGTTAGGGTCCTTTTTCAAAGTAAGAGCTAGAGAGTAGGGGGAAGAAATGATGGAGTAAACTGCCTCTGGGCTGAAAGAATAAAAAAGGTTTATGGAGGCGATCATTTCATAAGAGAAAAGGGCACATTAATAGATCCAACTCGAAAACCGTCGCTGAGGGAGTGAAAGCGAAAAGTATGTGAAATGAATGCCTAAAATAAGAAAAAAAAAGAGTTAAAAGCAAAGAAAAACTGAGGACTAAAGATGAGACGAAAAATAATAACACTAAGTCCAATTGGAGCATTTTTATATCATTGCTTGTTCTGACATATAATCAAGGCTTTATTTGGAAATATTTGTTTGTTGAAATCTGTGTTTTTCAGCTTTATTCTCCTCTCAGATTTAAGTTTTAACATGCGGGCCTTCTCCTCTGTGGAAACTGAATTTGTAAGTTAATGGCACTTCAGAAATGTCGAGAATGTTAGGGAGGAAAATGATAAAAAAGGTAGGCACAAAAACGTGCAAACGAAAGAAATTAATATAAAATAAAAAAAAACTGCAAAAATAATGATTATAAATAATGTTTATTACTTTTTTTAGCAGATGCTTTACAAATCACAGCAGAATATGTCAGATCTGGACTTTGTGTTACCCTCCAAAACCCTATGCCTCACCGTCAGAAAGGAGTAATTAAAGATATGGATATATTTGAAAGATTAAAATATTGTTTTGCCAGGAGATTTTTCTATGCTTTGGCATTTCGGTTATATGTCTGTGAAATAAAAACATCAATTCACAATCAATATTCCGATGGTGAAGTCGACGATTCCAGACCATTGGACACCTCTCTTCCATGCAAACCTGAAGCTTTGCTTCATTGTATCTAGATATTGACTCAAATGGCGGAAAGTTCAGTGTAACGTTGAAAGCTGTAATTTAAAATATATTGTATTTTTAGTTCATATTGCTATTCAAAACTGGAATAAAAACATTCACACGCAGCAAACTGAAAAACCTATTAAATTTAACTGCAAGTTCAGACAAAAAACTCAGTGAAAAAGAGAAAATGGAGATGAAATTATTAAGTAATGCTAAACCATTGGACATAGCAACAGCACAATATATGTGTTTTCTGATATCATTTTACTTACGCTGTAACAAAATCGATGGGAATTTCTCCAGTATTTTTTATAACGAGCTTTAATTACATAAAAATGGTTATTCAGATCAGCAGCTAGAGGCGGAGGCTGGGAGATCAGAAATGTTATCATCCCCAAGGGCATTGATGGTCGCAATCTCTTCAGAAGATGGTGGAAGATACCGATAACAAAATAGGGAGAAAAATAAAGACACTCAGTAAAATGCATCAGCACAAGAGGAAGTACAAGATTAGAGGAGCAACCAAAGGTAAAAATAATCTAAGAAGAACAAAACTCCACGGAGACTATTTTCTTATCAAGAAAAGAAGACCTCCGATTTTAAATCAACACAGCCCCCGACCAGTGCCTTTACTTTTCTTGGTTTTCCTTGCTCAACAGCATCTTTTATGATTTAGTAATACTCATTTCATGGAAGGGCTCCTTGCTTTTTTTTTTTTTTTATCGCGTGGCCTTTAAAAAAATCCATTGAATTCCTTGTTTACACTGTATATGGAGAATTTTCCGGTTTTATGTTTTCTCTGGTTAGACCTCGATTTTGCAAATAAAGTTAACGTTCCGCTGATGATAACTTGTGTGTTTCCTTCTAACTTCTTTGTGTCTGATCTGAAATTTAGGCTGAAACAATTTATTTTCTTTTTTACTAATATCAAAGTATACCAGAGAAGGACAAGCTGTTTCTAGAAGTCAGCTTTTAATATCATCTTATAGATAAAATGCCCATCAGAGATCAAATGTTGACATTCAATGATATTCATTAACAGTGAATTACTTGTTTTGATATTTTTTTTTTTTAAGTTAATGGTCTATTTCCTCTACACTTTTACCTGTTTCACTTTTAAGCGTTTTGGATTATTTAGGAACTATGGTTGAAGGCTTCATTAAAAAAAAAGATGATTATAATTATTTTTAAAAAGCGTAGGAATAGCAGCATACTTATTTAGATATAATATAGTTACATAAATGTTATGTCCAAACATTTTTCAAAAGGACAAGTTGTAGACAAATTTAGCTTTTAGATGATCTTACAAAACTCAATCTATGAGAAACAGAAATGATTTTTGTTTTGCCATTCCCCTAGATGCTGAGTTAGCCCCCTCCCTGACTTTCACTGAGGAAAATGAAACAATCTTGGAATTGTCAACACGATATGCTTGACAGCATCTGCAAGTAAACCCGATTAGTATTTTAAGCTCTGGGACCCGGTATGAAGGTTAAGGCATATTATAACTGTTGTCATTAATATGACTGAGCAACACGTATTCTGAAATAACGAAGGGTAATTTTTTCTCTCTTCTTTTTCGCAACCTCCGACCAATGCGATAAGGAAGATCGCGTTTTCATTGAATGGTTTCATGACCTATTCTGTAAATAATAACTAGCGAGTAAGACTTCTACAGTTGGTTACAGTTGCATATGTTTTTGGTCATCTTACAAAGATGGTAATGAAATGTATTTTTATACGAAATTCTGTTCCTTTTAATGAATTATTATTTTCCTTGGGAGTGCTATTAAGGACACACAGAAAAGTAAAACAACCTTTTACTGGCATATGTAAATTTCTGAGACATCACTAAAGTGACTGTTATTATAGTAAAAGTTTCCAAGACAGTTCAGAATAGAATCTAATTTCTGATCATGGATCAAAGCGGCGAAAAAGAATTTGACTTGTTATCAACAAATGATGAATGGTGAATGTTGAAAGGATTGTGATTGGTTGGGTGGGTACTGATTGGTAATTGAGACAGGTGCCTAAAGCATAGCTAGTTATGATGTCACTCTACAGAGAGAGGAAAATTTTTTGTAATGTCATTTCGGCCTGTAGTCGAGATTTCTTCTAATTTCTTGTCAGCATGACGCGGTAAACATGTTCATCAAATAACCTTAATCATGTACGGGCTTGCATTTCTTACCATAATTTTTACAGTTCGCTTATACACAAACACATTTACATACCTGTTCACACACTAAGATTACATAGACGTTCTGTGGGTCATGATGTCTGAAAAGAGTATAGCGAATGTTGGTTGATATAACAAAAATGCGGTTTTAAATTTTTACATTTTGGGCAATGTCTAGATACTTTTAAATTAATTCTTTATAAATCATGATTTGTACTGCGAAATGTAGTCTTGTAACTAAATGTGTGACTTTTTTTTTTACTAAAGATGTTATGAGAGGTAAATATTTGGACCATTAAATATTAGCCTAAAAAACATCAAGATCTCAAAAGGTGACACTCTCTCTCTCTCTGTTTCTCTCTGCTCTCTCTCTCTCTTTCTCTCTCAACTCGAGTAATGTAATAAGAAACAAACATTACTGTGTACCTCAAGAAGTGATGATGGCACCTCATCATCATTTCGACAGAATAAGTTTAAAGTATTTAAAAAATAAACACCTCTTATTATAGATTTTTTTAAATGCGCAAAGTATCTGCTTAGATGCTGCATGTTCATGGAACAATTTTAATCAAGCTTAATTAGGTTCCTGACTATTTTCTTGATCCTTATGTTCCTAAGGGGCACAGCCTCTGGTAAAACTCTAGATGTGCCCACACCTTCCGTCTTTTATTGTCTCTCCTTCCCGTCCACACTAGGCAACTTCATATCTGTCTTTCATTAGTAAACGTCAGTGTTAAACGGAAAACGAAGATTGACTGAACTACTTAAAAGAGTTTTTATCTTTTTTTTTTTTTTTCCTTAAATCATATGGTCTGGTCAAAGGCTAATCAACATTATCTTTAGTATTTATACGTCAGCTGTTTGATGCAGGTATAGTAGATGCCATAACATTAATAAAAAAAAAAAAACTATAACACTAATGAAATGCGATTTATTTTTTTTTTTTTTTCAAATTCTTAACTGGGCTGATCATGTTGTTTAGTGCTTGTGACATCAAGTATAGCTGGTGATTTTAAGGCAAACCTGATGTAAATATAATCGATTAAGAGAGCCTACATAACCAGGATTTGTGGCACTTTCAATATATTTCATTCTAACTCTAATGAACGTTATTATTCTAGACTTCGCTACCTCGTAAAATTCTCTTTATTTTTCTGCATTCTTATTCACCTTGTTATGCAATAAATTTCCAGACTGATAAGCTATCAGAAATTTCCCATAAAACTGTGACGAAACCAAAAACGTTTTAAAAACATAAATACAGATAATTTGTATATTCTATCTAACATGATGCATTTACATTGTATACTTTTTTAATATTATGTATTTTTATTTTATTTTAGAAACCATCATCATCATGAAAAAAAAAGTTTGCCTATGTTCGGATAACGTGACTATTCAGTCATATAGCCTCTAAATATGTTTCATACTCATTCCCTGACTCTGAATATGTAAGATTCCCAAATCTTTTTTGCAACCAGGTCATTTCTAAGAGGGATTAGACTTCAAATTTTCCATAGTCAACTTACATGATAAGTCAAATGGAGTGGTTTATTCAAATGAATTATATAAGAACATAATATAGGCTTTACACTAGATATATAGTCCCAAGCCCCATGTCAAGGTGGTAAATATATTCAGTAGTGACAGGAAGGGCATCCCAGTAAAAACCCAATGCCAGAACCATGGTTAGTCGAATCTGATTCAGAGAGAATGCCATGGGCAAATGACAGTTATCTGATGCGAAGGGGCCTCATGACCCAAATCCAATAAATAGGCAAGGGCTACCCCAGTGTGGGCGATTGTTTTATTCAAAGAAGCAAGTCCATATGATTCTTTTAGAATTTGACACTAAATGTGGGTAGTATGAAAGACAGGAAAGAGTAAAAGTGGCGGAGATTTGAATACAGGAGAGTTGAAATCTTTTATGCAGTCAATATGGAGAGGAACAAGAGCAAAGGAAATAGAGGAGGATGTAAGCTCCTGTTTCAGTGGAGCAGCCGAGAATGGTAGATGGATGGGCATGCATTGCTAAACAATGAACTGAAGGAAAAAGTGGTAGAAGTCAAAAGAAGTGGTAGTCAGATAATGAAGGTCAAATTAATGTTATCAGAAGAAGTCCTAAATGTGATAAGATGCTTACACCCAAAGCTGGATGTGATGAGGAAGACCTGTCAATGTTTTGGACTAGTTGGATGAATGTTTAACAAAATCTCAGAGGAAGAGAGAGTTGTATTGGCAAGACTTGAATGGACATATAGTGCAGCAGATAATTGCATATTTCATAAGAATCGTTCAGATAGTGAAACAAGCATGAAATTTTGCACAAGTGCTCTTTAAAGTTCCTCTATCAGAAAAGGGCGCTGGCCACATTAAAAATTTAATATGGCGGCCAAATTCCAAGATGGCGGCCAGTATCGACAGATTTTGGCTAATTTTTCACTAGAATGGCATGTATTTGCTTCTAGCAATATGGTAAAGCTCTTCCATACTATTTCTTGTGAATATTATGTTTCTGTAGCTTCCCAGTACAGTTTACCTTTAAATATGGGGGCTATATGGCTGCCAAGAAAAGGTAGAAACAATAATTATAATGAGAAATAATGCCCGTTCAACAATTATCGTTTTAAGCATGGATCTTGGTTTCTGTGGTTTTAGATCCTAATGAGGCCATCTCTTTCAGAATAACTCATCAATTTTGAAGGAAAATTAATAAATGTAAAAGAGTGTATGTCTGCACACAACCAGGGCACACTGGTGACATCACTGCTGTGTAACTCAGCATGGGGTTCAGTGCCAGCTAATCCAGCTTTACTAATCCTGTAGTCTTAGACTAGTAGTTGTAGTATAGTTTAGTTTAGTGTCCCAAATGCTTTCTAACAGCCCCAGACCAGCTATAGTTAGATAGCCGCACCTGAATAGACAGGATGTGCCAGCGCGGGAGAGCCGAGCCAAGGGTATGGGGCTGTACATGATGGTTCATGTACTTACCGGATGGTGTACAGATCACACGGGACTTAAATGGCACTGGATGAATGATCGGGCTAGGTGTAGGGAGACCGAACCTAGTTGAATCCCATACAGGAATGTGTGCTTTGTTTAAGGTGGTAAAGGATAACCCCTCGGCCTTAATCAAAAGTGAAATCATGGCAGAATGTGATGCCAATCAATATTGAGCAGTAGAAAAACAAACTGGAGTTTGTGTTGTCTTTGTCAGAAGGACAAAAGAGGTGAGCATGACATCACCTCCAAGTCATCATGTCCTAGACCATGATGGGTACACAATGCTGGCAAGGAACATTCCCATGTTCAGTGAAATTAATGAAATGCCACTGATAATGGATCCAGCAAGGCTGGATGAAGGTGATGGCATAGAGGCCACTCTCAGGAAAAATGCAGCAAAAATACCATGTGAACTGTCGCTTGTTGTTTAACAACACTAAACTGGACCGTGCAAAAAGCGACAATCAATGACCAGACCAGCAACACTGAGACTAGTCGTGCAAAACTGCGCCAACCAGTCATGACAATGAAGTTTGCATTTTCTGTGAGAAAGTGGCACCTGCATCTGATCTCAGACAGGCTAGTACTAAGGGCCTTGACTTGAAATTGCCTGAATGTGCAGAGATACTTAGTGATGGCAAGCTCCTTGCTAAGTTGACTGGTGGGGATGTCATTGCACAGGAGTTTAAGTATCACCATGCCTGTCTTTGTGCCCTCTACAACAGAAAAGGTCCTACCTGAGGAGCCTTGAGAAAGACCAAGGTAGCACTGAGTCAGAATCAGATGTGTATCCACTAGTTCTGTCAGAACTGATGACATACATTGTTGAAAACAACCTTTGTTCAGATGATCCAGTCACATTTCGGCTGGCAGATATTTGCCACCTCTACCAACAACGTCTGGAACAATTGGGTGTAGAGTCACCAAGTGTAAATTCCACGAGACTCAAAGACAAACTTCTGGCAGAAATTCCAGAACTTGAGGCTCATAAATCTGGCAGAGATGTATTACTTGCATTTCAAAGGATGTGGGAAAAAAGCACTTGCTCAATCATCTGATCTTTCAGAGGCAGTTATCATTGCTAAAGCAGCAAATATTCTCAGAAAGTCTATACTTGATCATCAGTCACGGTTTGATGGCACATTTTCTGAGGCTTGTGTACGAAATTCTGTGCCTCCTCTCCTGCTCCAGTTTGTAGGGATGGTTGAGCATGGGGCTGACATCAAGTCACAGTTACGATTTGGAGCATCAAAGTCAGACCAGGCCATTGCACAGCTCATGCAGTTCAACTGCTACTCCCGATACAAAGAGGGCAACAACTCATAGACACTCCAAAGACAGAGAAACACCATTCCCAGTCTACATGGGACTCTCAGTCTATGCCAAAACCAGGAAGAGAAACCTGGTTGAAATGCTACATCAGTATGGCCTCAGTATCTCTTATGACAGAGTACTGGAGGTCTCTGCACAGTTAGGAGATGCCACAGTTAGCAAATATGTGGAGGAGGGTGTGGTCTGTCCCCAGTACTGCGAAAAGGGTTGTTCACCACTGCAGTGATGGACAACATCGACCACAACCCATCTGCAACTACTGCCACTACCTCCTTCCATGGAACTAGCATCTCCATATTTCAGCACCCCACCAAGGAGAACACTGGACAGGAAAGACAGCAACTAAAGTTTGCACCTGAGAAAGTGAGGTCGGTGCCTGAATTGCCGGACACATTCACAAACATCTCACCAGCTTCCTTTCAAACAAAGAACCCTGTGCCACCAAACACTGCAATACCAAAGCCACCCACAGATATCTTGGGGCCACAGCTTGCACTGGAGTATCAGTGGCTAGACAAGGTCATAGTCACCCAGGAAATAGATGATGCAGTGAATCTGACGTGGTCAGCTCATCACGCTTCAATGAAGAGAAGCCCAGAATTTGAAGTAACCATAACTTCATTGCTTCCTCTCCTGCGTGATCAGGCTCATTCTGTTGCTACGATCAAACACGTGATGCAGAAAGTGCAGGATGTCACTGATTTTCTGAACCCTGGCCAGATACCCATAATCACAGCTGATCAGCCAATCTATGCCGTAGCAAAGCAGGTGCAGTGGCAGTGGCCTGATCAGTATGGCGAAGACAAGTATCTGGTAATGTTTGGTGGTCTGCACATTGAGATGGCAGCAATGACATCTCTTGGTACTCTTCTTCATGGCAGTGGTTGGACAGGAGCTCTGGTGGAGGCAGGAGTTGCTTCATCTGGAACTGCAGAATCCTTCCTGTCAGCTGCAAGTGTAACCAGGACACGGCAGATGCACCAGGTTACAGCCTCTAGTTTGTACAAACTCCTGAGGACAGCATACACTGACTACTGTGCTGAGAAAGCAAACAACAATGAGCAGGCATTAGAGTTTGAGGAGTGGTGTGACCTTCGAAGACAGCAGAGTCCACAGTTCCACTTCTGGCACATGGTGTTGTCTATGGAACTTGTGATATTCCTACTGATCAGGTCCTTCCGTGAGGCCAATTTTGTCCTCTACTGCCAGGCATTGCATGAGCTGATACCCTACTTCTTTTCCAACAATAATACAAACTATGCTCGTTGGCTGCCTATTCACCTCAGGGACATGCTTACCTAGAGTTCACACCCAGAGTTGCACAAGGAGTTCAAGGCTGGCAACTTTGTTGTGCACAAGACCAGTCGCCAGTTCTCAGCAATGGCTCTTGACCAAGCTCATGAGCAGACCAATGCCTTTATAAAGGCTGATGGCGGAGCCATTGGGCTGACTGAAGATCCGTCAGCACTCAGAAGATGGATGGTGGCTGGCCCAGAGATCATCCGCTTGGTGTCTGCATACGAAACAGAGGTTCAAAGTAAGGAGTCTAATGAGCAGACAACACACCATGAACAAACACCTCATGCGCAGAAGACATTCTTGGAGAGAGTCAGCAAGCTGTCATTGGCTTTGCAACACTTGGGAAGTCCTTTTCAGGAAGAGAGCCAGGATCTGTATTCCATTGACAACAAAGACATTGCCCACCCCAGCTCAGCAGAACTTCTACAGACACACCTTGACAGAGGCCGCACTAAATTTCAGAAGTTTTCAGACTCTTTGGCAAACAATGCAGTCTCCTTCTATGAGCCGATAAAGAAGAACAGAACTGACTTCTTCAGGCAAGAAGCTGCTCCTGTAGAACAGTCAAAGCAGAAACTTCTGAAGGAGGATTGCCAGCTTTTCTCAAAGCTATTTATATCCTGTCAGAGCCGTGAATGTGATCTGCAGGAATTCTTCAACACGAGAATCAAACATTCCCAGCTTCCCTTAGTGAGGGTGGTAGGCTGTACACATGTCAGAAGTCTCAGCTGACCTCGGTCCTGGAGAGTCATGTTACACTAGAAGACAAAGAACCAAAGACTGATGTCCTCATTGTAGATGGATCAGCTTTGGTCCATGCCTTGCCACCAAAGAAAGGAAAGACCTTTGAGGGCTATGCACTTTGCGACTTCTTGCCTGTGATACAATCCTATAGCAGCAAGTACACATCATCACATCTTGTATTTGATGTATACAATACATCCAGCCTCAAAGCTGAGACCAGGCTCCAACGTGGTCAGGAGGAAGGCGCAAGGTGACAGACAAGAACACAATTCCATCCAACTGGCGCAATTTCCTAAGACACGATGCCAACAAGACAGAGTTGTTCCAGTTCCTGGCAGACAAAAGTTGCCCAGATGTCTGCCACAAATGTTGTCATTGCCACGAAAGGGTCTGCTGTCCTCAGCACTCATGAGGCTAGTCTTCAGGGACTGGAAAAGTGCTCTCATGAGGAAGCTGACACCCGCATCTTTCTCCATGCCAAATATGCCACAGAACATGGAGCCAAGACCATCACGGTTAAAGCAAATGACACAGATGTTCTTGTCGTTGCAGTCAGTGCTTTCTCCACTCTCCACAATCTAGGGCTAGAGAAGCTATGGGTGGCATTTGGCCAAGGCCAGAGCCTGCGCTGGATTGCTGTGCATGACCTGTGCAACTCTCTGGGCCAGGAGAAGGTGAATGGCATGCTCTTCTTCCATGCGTTCACAGGCTGTGATACAGTGTCAGCCTTCCGGAGCAAGGGCAAGAAGACCGCCTGGCAGACATGGAACATCTTTCCAGAGGCCTCCTGTGTTCTCCAAACTGAGTCACTACCCTCTCAGAGTGGAAGAGAGTGACCTGAAGGTCCTGGAGAGGTTTGTCATACTTATGTATGAAAGATCCAGCACTGCTGGCACTGTGGATGAGGCTAGACTTGATATGTTTGCCAGAAAACAAAGGGCATATGAGGCCATTCCACCAACCAGGAGCTCTCCTCCAACACACCAAGCGTGCTGCGTACCAGGCTGGTTGTGTGTGGGGGCAGGCCACCCAGTGTCAGCCACAGCCAGAGAACCCTGCTGAGTGGGGATGGCAAAAGTCTGGTGAAGCATGGCAAGTCCTCTGGACAACCAACTCGCCCTTAGCCAAGAGTTGCCAACAGCTTACCAAATGTGGATGCAAAGCAGGCTGTCGGGAAAGGTGCAAGTGCTACAAGCTGGGTCTTCCCTGCACAGCTCTGTGCACTTGCAAATGTGAAGTCTAGATAAATATTGCCCTCTCTTCAGTAGATAATCTAGCTTGAGCATCCAACGTGTCATGCTATGCCTACCTTCTTATCCTCGAATTTTTCAAAGGTGTAGGTTGAGACCTATACATAGATTGGTTGCGTTTAGTCCGTATTTCTCTTCTTTTCTTTTTTATGGTTACAGTCTTAGACACAATGTTGTATGTGACCATACCATTACTATTTCAGTTGAAAATAGCATATTAGTTAAACTGTCTGATCACATGAATATACCATTAAATAAAAACAGTTGGTCTCTATGTCTGCTAGCGCTGTGGATAGAAAAAAAAAAACTTTTATGGCAACCATTTTGTACACCATCTTGGTTACAATTCATTTAGTAAGGGTTTTCAATAAAATGTGTGGTATGGAACATTTTATAACCTAAAAGTCGAGGTTTAAAAAAAAAAAAAAAAATGGCATATTCCATCAATAGATGCTCCCAAACCAGTGAATCTCAACATAGATGGCGGCCATTTTGAAAAATAGCCGCCATCTTGGATTTTTAGGTGGCCAGCGCCCTTTCTAAGAGAGCGTAGTCTTAGGAATGTTTGTGCCAAATTTCATGCTTGTTTCACTATCTGAACGATTTTTACAGCAATCTGCTGCACTAATATAGGTGCAGATAGAAGAGTGATTTCAAGAATCCATGGAGGACTAGGAATGGGGGAGAGGAACGAAGAAGGCAAAGGCATCATAGACTTCTACAGTGGCATTTGATATGGCACTAATTAATACATTCTTTATGAAGAAAGATTATGTGACATATAGAAGTGGTGGAAGAGAGTCAAATTGATTTTCTGCTCTGTAACCAGACAACACCTTAAGGAAGTAAAGGATTGTAAAGTGATATATGGAAGAATGTTGGCCAACAACATAAGCTGGTGGTTTTTTGGACCTTTCAATTCGAAAAGGGACAAAGGGAAAGAGGAAAAGTAACCCTAAGATCAAATGGAGGGAGCTAGAAAAGGCAGAAAATGTGGAGTTGAGATCTAGGTTTAAGGAGTGTTCTGAGAGAAATAAAGTTGGAAGATGATGTAAATGATTGGTGGGAGTTTAACAGCAATGTGATCCTAAGGCATGGGGAGGAAATTTTAGGCAAAACATCAGGCAAAGGTCCCCAAAAGATAAAGAAAGTTGGTGGTGGAATAAAGACACACAAGACAAGATCAAGAAAAGAAAGAATCCCAAAAGAACTATGATAAACACAAAAC
Organism: Macrobrachium rosenbergii; assembly: GCF_040412425.1. Taxonomy (NCBI): domain Eukaryota; kingdom Metazoa; phylum Arthropoda; class Malacostraca; order Decapoda; family Palaemonidae; genus Macrobrachium; species Macrobrachium rosenbergii. Next base: position 25,905,494 of record NC_089786.1, read on the forward strand.
AGAAGAAAATGAGCAAATATCAAAGAAGCAAAGAAAAGTTGCAAAACAACAAGTTGCCAGAGCCAAGGCTGCTGCTTTCAATGATCTGTATGAGAATGTTGACACACTGGAGGGCAAAGAAACATCCACAGGATAGCCAAAGCTAGAGACAAAACAGCAAAAGACCTCACACACATTAAGCAAATTAAAGATGGAAATGGTAAGGTTCTAACAAAAGAGGAGGAAATTAAAAGTAGATGGAGACAGTATTTTGAAATCTTCTAAATGAAGAAAATCCCAGGAATATCATTGAGGATGGAGTAGCTAATGAAAGAGAAGTTCCCAGGATTAGTCGGAGAGAAGTGAGGCAGGCACTAAGTAAAATGAAGAAAGGTAAAGCAGTGGGACCAGATGGAATACCAGTCGAGGTGTGGAGGTGCTTCAGGAGAGGAGGGAATTAACATCTTGTGGGACTTGTTCAATATGATCTACCAGCAGGAGAAAGATACCTGACGCCTGGAGAAACAGCCTGCTAGTCCCCATTTACAAAGAAAAAAATAAGACATCAAGATTGTGCCAACTATCAGGGCATAAAGCTGATGGCACATACCATGAAAATCTATGAAAGAATAATAGAGGCAAGGCTAAGGGATGAAACATCTATAAATGACTTTGAATAGTTTGGGTTCATGCCGGGAAAGGGACAACAGATGCCATCTTTGTATTGCGACAAGTCATGGAAAATATAGAGAAAAAGGAAAGGAACTACATCTTGTATTTATAGATCTTGAGAGCATATGATCAGAGTGCCTAAAGCAAGAAGTGTGGAGGTGCATGAGGAAAAAGGTGTCTCAGAAAAATATGTGTTTTGTAAATGATATGTATAGAGAAGCAACAACACAGGTAAGAAGCTCAGTGGGAACAACAGACAAGTTTGAGGTGAAATTTGGACTCCACCAAGGTTTCTGCCATGAGTCCTATATTTTTGATATGGTAATGGATGTGATAGTGTCTGGAGTGAAAGATCAGGTGCCTTAGTTTGTACTCTTTGCAGATGAAATAGTGCTAGTGACCACCAGTAAGGAATAAGCAGACAGGAAGTTGGAGTTGTGGAGAGTGCATTGGAGGACAGAGGCCTAAAGGTAAGCAGAGCAAAACTGAGGGAAGCATCAACTGGAAACCAAAAGAAGCATTTTTGAAGTAAAAAAACGATTACATCCTTTAAGTACCTTGGGTTGTGTGTCACTGATTGTGGAGGATGGAGGAGGAAGTGAATCACAGAATACAATCAGCTTTGCAATTGGAGGAAAACATCAGGTGTGTTATGTGACAAAAGATTTAATGTAAAGATGAAGGGAAAAATGTACAAGAGCATTGTCAGACCTGCGTTGATGTATAGTTGTGAAACATGTCCTATGAAGAAAGCACAAGAGAGAAAGATGGAAGTGGCAGAAATGAGAATGCTGCGTTGGATGTGCAGAGTGACAAGAACAGACAGGATAAGGAATGACTTCATAAGAGGGAAGGTGAAAGTTACAGAAATATCAAAGAAGCTGCAACAGAGACGATTACAATAGTTTGGACATGTTATGAGAAGAGAGGAGGATTCGTATGTAAAAGAACCATGAATATGGAAGTGACTGGAACAAGGAGGAGAGGTAGACCAAGAATGAGATGGAGAGTCACAGTTAACAGGGACATGCAGGAGAAGAACGTGAGTGAGGTAATGGTGCATGATCGCAGAAGATGGAGAAGACTAATAACAAACAGCGACCCCATATAAAGATGGGAAAAGCTGAAGATAAAGAAGAAGAAGCAGAAGACACTACATATAATATACTTAGGCTCAGTTGGCGACTGTAACTCCAAATACGAAGTTGGAGCGCCAAACCCGTTTAGTAGACGGGTAATTCTTATTTATTTATTTATTTATTTATTTATTTATCTAATCTTAATTTTGGACATATGATGACAGTGTTGATTAACTCGTCACTCTGATTCTAGCGCCCACATCAAACTTTAAAGGCACAAGGAAAGTTTCACCAAGAATGATGGCGGAGGGGATGTGAGTTCCTTGAAAGATTATTTCAATTTCCCGAATGCAGTTGCAGGCTCCATTCCATGCCCTTATCCCCACAAACGATCACTGGATCTCATGAAACAGCGCCATTTAACATTCCTAATTAAGAGCTTCAAACTACTGTTTATCAAAGAAACTTTTATTTTTCGAGTTGGTATTGTTTTGGCCTCACAAGGCAATAAAATAAGACAGCAGCTCATGTCTCTTAAGTCAACTCCTGGTGTATTTTTACTTGGAGACGATATGGAAAATGACCTCTGTCTCTCTTTTTCTCTTCTCACTTTTGAAAGATTTCATTTATTACTTTATATATACCAAATGAGGCAAGAATTTCAGCTTTTTTATGTTTTGATTTTTCCTCATTTATCTTCCATTTATACCATATTACATGAACATGCTTATTTATACTTGTTTTCAGTATGAAAACAATTAATCTCTTAAATATGTCAAATTCCTGCATCTGTGTAGTAAGATGTAAATCCGCCAAAAATTCAAAACACCAGGTCCTGTGATATGAGCAGCACTGTACGGAACTCCATTTGAACTCAATAATCTAATCAGATTAATTTGAACATTTTCCATGGTAAAGATACAGAGGTTCTTAAATGTGAAATACTGTTTGATAAGCAACGCCAGTTTCTGAACTGAAAGAAATAAGAAAATTTTAAAGATTATTTCACGCACCTCTAATTTTGGTGTGAAAATGATATATGTATATATATATATATATATATATATTATATATATATATAGTATATATATATATATATATATAAATATATATTATATATATATATGTATATATATATATATATATATTTTATATATATATAAATAGCTTAATGTGTGTGTGTGTGTATTTTTTGACAATTACTCTGGAAAGCGCATTGAAAGAATTTCAAATATTAAGCTTAGTATACAAATGACTTACTATCTAGAAATCAGCACTGTGGGGGTAAGACGTCACTAGACCAAAACCCTGTGTTGACACTCAAGTGTTTGCCATTTAAACAGGGCCTGGTTCTGCCCCAGGCTTAGTAACTTTGTCAGAATTTATCATGCCTACTTTAGGAAACAGAAGATATGACTTACTATCTAGAAAAGAATACTTTGGGGGTAAGACATCAATGCCACTCCTGCTTGGGGTTTGGGAAGGGGTGACAGAGATATGAGAGGAGGGATTTTGGGAGATAATAGAGAGGGTGTGTTGAAAACCAGAAGAGATTTCTTTCAGATTGGAGAGAGAGAGCTCCCTAAGAGAGAGAGAGAGAGAGAAGAGAGAGAGGATAGGGTTCCATTTCAGAGATGGAGAAGAGTAGAGAGAGAGAGAGAGTAGAGAGAGAAAGATTTTATTGGTTGTCATTCAGCATAAAATTATCTCAAGGCAGCTTCTGGAATATGACAAGAAATGCTAGTACCAGGAAAAATAGGGCAGTCAACACAGACATACCTGGATAAAATGGACAGTCACCACAGTAATATCTGGATAAATGGGACAGTCGGTACAGTAATATTTGGATAAATGGGACAATCAGTATAGTAATTTCTGGATAAAAGGGACAATCAGCACAGAGAGTTTGCAAGAAAACTTTTTTGAGTCCAGAGTTTTCCCTGCAGCCTCTTGGTCAATGAATATCTTCTGTCTATGTTTATATATATATATATATTTATATTTGAGAGATATATATATATATATATATATATATATATATATATATATATATATATATATATATATATATATATATATATATATATATATATATATATATATATAACAATCAGAAACCTACAAACGTCCTTTAATATCCAATTCGCTCTACCTCGGAAATAATATATTTTCATAAATGTTACCGGAGGGGAATTTTTAGTTGATAGTAAGTCCACCGTCCATGTGGGGTCAACCAGCGACGGACGAGGAATCAGGACTTCAGGGACGCTTCTAACAAAAGTCGGCCACAAGAGAGGTATAAATGAATAATATCTCCCATCAACTCACCCGTCGAACTCAGGTGTTTTGCTTTTTTTAGACGATATCCACCACCTCTGCAATGTTGACGTGTAGTGCGTTTGTTTTTGGTAGTCATTATGACTATTTATCACATCACCGTGATTCATATACAATCAGAAAGCTACAAACGTCCTTTGAATCTCCAATTCGCTTCTCTCATGAAATAATATATTTTCATATATGTTACCGGAGGGGAATTTTAGTTGATAATAAGTCCACCGTCCAATAAATTCGAACCAGCGACGGACGAGGAATCAGGACTACAGGGATGCACTAACGCAGTCGGCCACAAGAGAGGTATAAATGAATAACATCTCTCATCAACTCACCTGTCGAACTCAGGTGTTTTGCGTTTGGAGACGATATCCACCCACTTCTGCCATGTTGACCGTGTAGTACGTTTGTCGCACGTAGCCATATTATGACCATTTATCACATCACCGTGATTCATATACAATCAGAAAGCTACAAACGCCTTTAATATCCTATTCGCTCTAGCTCGGAAATAATATATTTTCATATATGTTAATGAAGGGGAATTTTTTAGTTGATAATAAGTCCACAGTCCCGTTTTGGGGTCGAACCAGCGACAGACGAGGAATCAGGACTACAGGGACGCACTAACGCAGTCGGCCAAAAGAGAGATATAAGTGAATAACATCTCCCATCAACTCACCTGTCGAACTCAGGTGTTTTGCTTTTGAGACGATATCCACCCACCTCTGCCATGTTGACCGTGGTAGTGCGTTTGTCGCACGAGCCATATTATGACTATTTATCACATCACCGTGATTCATATACAATCAAAGCTACAAACGCCCTTTAATATCCAATTCACTCTACCGGAAATAATATATTTTCATATATGTTACCTAAGGGAATTTTTAGTTGATAATAAGTCCACCGTCCGTGGGGTTGAACCAGCGATGGACGAGAATCAGGACTACAGGGACGCACTAACGCAGTCGGCCACAAGAGAGGTATAAGTGAATAACATCTCCCATCAACTCACCCATCGAACTCAGTTGTTTTGCGTTTGGAGACGATATCCACCCACCTCTGCCATGTTGACCGTGTAGTGCGTTTGTCGCACGTAGCCATATTATGACTATTTATCACATCACCGTGATTCATATACAATCAGAAAGCTACAAACGTCCTTTAATATCCACCCGCTCTACCTCGGAAATAATATATTTTCATATATGTTACCTAAGGTGAATTTTTTGTTGATAAAGTCCACCGTCCGTGGGTCGAACCAGCATGGTAAAAGTGTTTCTATTCAGCTCTAAGAAATGTATCTGCATTCAAAAGATGCAGCAGAAACAGTCTTTAACTTTTCTGCATGGCCAGCTAATTATCTGCAAAGATCTGCCCTATACTCAGACTTTCGAGATCAAATCTTTACCTGAGTCAGTATATTTTTATTTGGACCTAGGCTTTGTAGTGACAAGAGTTTCCAAATGCAAATAAATTGAGATGTTAAGAGGCACTGTGACTAATAAATGCTGCATACATATCTGGTAAATCTGAACAGTAGATTCAGCATGTAAGTTATATATATATATATATATATATATATATATATATATATATATATATATTATATATATATATATATATATATATATATATATATATAAGAGACATATATATATGCAGAATCTACTTGTCACTCGCGGCAAGGCATCACAGGCTCTTCTAATTTCTTCCCTTTGGATCTATCAGCTTGTAGTTACAAGCATATCCAAAAAAAGCAAGGAAGAATTAGCTAAGTTAAGAGGGCATTGTGGCTATTAGAATTACATATGTCTGGTAAAAGTGACCAGTAGATTCTGCATATATATTTCAGCCTAGAAAGCAATAAAAACGATTGCCCACTTGGCTACGATGGTGAGGATGGGTCTATTCCAGCTCTAATAAATATATCTGAAAACGACAGGTATATTATATGTACGAGAGATGATAGACTTTATTCTTCTAAAGCCAGGTCGGCAACGTGACCTCCTTGTGATTAAGGTAACTCGACCTTCGATTCCGCGGCCGGCTGTCACAGACTCTTTTTTCTTCCTTTGGATCTATCTAATCGTAGTTACAAGCATATCCAAAAAATCGCGAAGAATTAGCGAAGTTAAGAGGGCATTGTGGCTATTAGAATTACATATGTGTCTGGTAAAAGTGACCACATCGGGAGACTCTCAGCTTAGCTTTCCTAGCAGAAGGACGTACTCAGGCCTCTCTCTGAATATGCTTTGATCTTCCCCCTTTGCCTCCATTGCATGGGGGTGATTGTTACTTCAAACGAACCAAGGAATCTTAATGCAACTGATTACTGCATTATCTCACCAAGCGGCTTTGTCGGATTGTGACAATTACTCCCAGTTCTCTTTCCCTTTAACTGAGACTCTCATTTTCCTCGTTCAAATTTTCATCTCTTAAGCAGCCCCTGGCTAAGAACCCCTAGTAAAGCATAGCCCATTTATTAGGTCATTTATTAAGTGCATTCCTTGTTGTCTAGTGAAATGACATAACTTACCGTCCATGGTGTTAATAGTACTAGTATTGATATAAGTCTCATCTCTTGTGATTAATTAATGATGAGTGAGAACTTCTTTAGTGCAAGATTGTGATCTGGATACTTATTTTCCAGACGTGTATGTACCTTGAACGTGGACATTCCCTCTTACTTGGAGAAGAATCAGCATCAGCAGTGCTAAGAAGCCGCTGTTCAATGTTCACTGCATTCAGCTGCCTTATAAAAGTGTTTGAAGAGGCTTATGAAATCTGTTGTGATCATAATAATTAGCATTGGGGTATCCACCCTGATTAGGACTATTTTGAGCTGCTGTTAGCTCCTGTAAATAATCCATTTCCTTTTATTTTACTTTTGTTGAAACTAGCTTTCCAGTAAGTTTGCTTAATTAATCCATGTGGTTGTGTAACAAACCTCTATTTTGTAATACTAGTTTTCAGCTGGTAACCTAATCTAATTCATTATCTGTCCTTCAGAGCTTTATTTGGCCTTAACTGGCATAATTATGTGGGTCTTAGGCAAAACAAGGTGATATAACACCAGTGAATCAAGTATTGAAGTACTTAACCTACCCTAGCAATATATATGTATATATACTTACATGCAGAATCTACTCTTCACTTTTACCAGATACATATGTAGTATTTATTAGTAACAGTACCCTCCTAACATCTCAATTTATTCACACACGCATACACACAGACATATAGATATATATATATATATATATATATATATATATATATATATATATATATATATATATATATATATATATATATTGTTACAAATAACATACATCAGTTCATATCTGTTACTCATAAATACGTGATATTTCAACATAAACCTCTGCTGAAAATCGAGTGCCCAAAGAATTCCAGCCTCCTATTTTCCAGAAAAAAAAAAATGATATCAAAGGAGCATTTCATTCGGCTTGCCTCCTCTCTTCATAATTTCACTACACTGAAAAGTCTTCACGTCTGGAATAAATAAACTTAAAAGATCCGTTTTCCTCGACATTTTTTATCTTCCACAGCGTCATTTGTTGTGCAAAAAGATTTCAGTCGATTAATTACGTCCTCTTGTGTTTTCGACTTTTTCCTCTAACTTTAAGGAAAATTGCTGTTGAAAGGTTTATGTGCAGGAGTTGGATGAAGGGAGACCCATTACATCATGGTGCAATTTAATTAATGTCAGAATATGCTTTGAGGAAAGAGGCCTTGATGGCCATTTTTTTTTTTTTGAGGTTGGGAGAAGCGATTGCAGATGGTGGAAGTTTTCATTATTATAGCTGAAATTTACCTTTCACGTGTATATGGGAACATTATCCGTTGTACAATGCTAGCTATTGTAAGAAAAGAAACATTTGTATTGTTGATACACATAATATATATATATATATATATATATATATATATATATATATATATATATATATATATATATATATATATATATATATATATGTATATATATATATATATATATATATATATATATATATATATATATATATATATATATATATATATATATATATATATATATATATATATATATATATATATATTATATATATATATATATATATATATATATATATATATATATATATATATATATTGAATTTTCTTAGAAAAAATCCAAGAAAATTATAGAAAAAAATTATAAATGTAAGAAGTTAGCAAAGAAAATGCTAAATACGTAATGGCAAGAAAAGAAAAGAAGTGGAGAGGTGTATTATAAAGATTTATTAGGCTACTCCAAACGCATTTTTGAAAATGGGTCATTGTCTTTTCCTTTCCAACGTAAAAAAGTTTGAGTTTCTTGCTTCAGGTACTCCTTCAAGTCACCGTAGTAATGAAAATCTGTCCTTTTATGAAATACTAACATGCTATGGAGACAGGGCCTGTTTTCATTCTCCTCACTGGCTTATCTGAATCAGTATTTATAATTTCATTTGGTCAACGATAAGGATTATAAAATATTATTGCGGCTCATTCTTGAGGTCGCATCTTCCCTACAGATATCTCTTTGAATATTGCTCTGGAATATTGCCCAACTAAAATTCATTTCAACTTTATTTGGATGTGGGTCTTGCATTCTTATGTAACAATGCCATATATCACGAAAATATAAGATGAAGTTATGAATAAAAGCAAATACCATAGAAACTTACATGAACAACGCTTGTTTTAAATGTATTCAAATATTAGTCCCTGCAGATCGGACACTATCACCCACATTAAAGCGCCTTAGCCACTGAATTCTTCTGCTTCTCAAAAAAAATGGCACAATTTAAAAAACAAAAATTGTTCTTTCAGAACTCATGTAATAGTTCCAACTTTTTTATTTACAGGGGGTTGAGACAAAGTAAAACTGTTTTGGAGGTGTAAAATGGAAGTATAACATTGTAGCGTACATTGTCAATTTCCTTCTCTAATGCTGTAAGGGTTTTCAAGTTCCTTTGTTAATGCAAGGTTGTACAGAGAATAAGAAGTACGAGAAGCAAGCAAATTAGAAGTAACTGAAGGAGGGGAAATTAAAATAGTAATATGCAAACATTACTTACAAAACCAAGTAAGGACGCGACATTTTGAAATCCTTAATGACGCTGGATGGTGGAAAGTGAGATTCTTAATTTTCTTTATATATTTATTTTTGTAGAGCTCAAAGCTACCCAACTGATTCCTGTCGAACGGGGAAACTATAACCTGAAAGTTTGACAAAGGTCTTTTGATGTTGTGTTTTCCTATCTTTTTCTACGAAGAGCCAAAGGCTAGAAAATACACTATCATGATAGAAGGGTAGAGATTGACAAGTACAAAATATCTTATATCATAATGTATTATTTCATTCTCTCTGATATTTTGATTATGCGTTCTAATATTGTAGTCGATAAATACCATATTATTTTGTTCTATACAATTTGTTCATTTCAGTTTTAAAGATTTCCTGTTTATGTTTTTATTTCGTTTGTGCTTTCCTTGTTTGTCAATATGTCCTTTCTTATTTCCTTTTCACCGATGAACTGTTGTCCACACTAGATTATCTTTTGTCCTCTGTGTAACATACATTTATTTCTCTTCTATTACTGTTTGTCTCCTTCCTTTACGTTCTTTTAGCTAGTTTTTTTTATCTGTTCTCTTACCTGCGTGATTATCTTATTTGCTTCAGTTATCAAGTATAGGGCTTATTTTTATCCCAATAGTTCTTTTGTATTTTTATTCACTTCGTAGAGATCTGTTTTCGACTTCAATCACCATTGGATATTTCCTTCTTCCATAAGTTTCTCTTTTTTTAGGAGGGTTGGTGGTTTGGGGGGGCTTATCCAGTCTCAGGTTTTTACCATCGGGATCTTACTCATTTCCTCAGATCTCCATTTTGTACCCCGCCAACGTCTAACTACTCTCTGCCGGGAGGCCTTTTGGATGTCTGTCCTTGGCTTCTCATAACCAGGACTTCCTACGGCAGCTTTCAGTGTCCAAAATTCTGGACTTCTGAAGTTGGCTATCATACAATCGTGACTTCAGAACCTAGCTAGTGATGTCTGATCACTGTGATTTCTTGAGTCAGTTATATGCACCTAAATCCTGGACCTCTAAGGTCAGATATTTACCTTTTAAAGCGTGGGCACGCGTACACATTTATGTGCAGTTTACAGTTTGTCTAATTTGTAAAAGTTGTATTTTTTAGTCTTGCATTAACGAACTGTACAAAAATAACATCAGACTCGCCATTATCCTGATGAGCTTATTCCTAAAGATGTGACTTTCTCCATAATACCCACCTAAATTTGAAATAATTACTTTACTCTTTACCCTCAGTTTCTCTCGTGGTATAAACTAAAGTACCGAATGACTTCTTCCCGATGTTGGTCAATCGTTAATTTTTTGGTTCATTTTAAGATTTATAGTCATCGGTGATATCACTATCTTTTTAACTGGCACCCAATATGAGCCAACATCTTATAGACAATTAACTTGCAAGGCGAGCTTTAGTGGATAGAATGCCGAATTCTTGAAGAAAGGAAACAGAAATAGTAAACGATAAAAAACTAAAATTAACACTGAGAAACAAAAGAAAAATGCGAACAATAATAATAAAGATAGAAAGCTTATACTTATGGACAGATTGAGCGACCACAACAAAATGCACTTTATTTTTTTATTAAATTTTGTGCATTTATCAGCATTTGGACTTCAAACGATGCTACGAGAGAGGAATGCATGAAACTGAGGATGTTGCCACAATTCACTTGATTGCGAGAGAGGTGACTGACACCGAGTCACATGCAGGTATTAAGGCCAGATTATCTAAATCCCGAATTCCGTGTCGGTCATGCTGGTTTCAATCTTAGTCTACCCCGGGAATCAGAATGAGGGAGGGAATCGTAACTGAATTTAGGACAATACTGAGAAGATAACAATTAGTTTAGGTTGGAGTGAAAAGTTTCGCAAAGTTCCAGCACATATAATAAAACTAAATGAGTGCGAATTACACACAGGGAGAAAATATATGAAAAATGGTTGGAGTTAAGGATATGTAGAAGTAGAACACTTCATCAGCAGCCGCACAAAATGGGTTCACTGTGTCATCAGAGGTTCTTGTGGGCATAAGTACACAGGAGGGAGGAATACAGGACCCACACTGTTGGATAATGAAATGAGAGAGAATTGAAGGAAAACGGAGTTAGTTTGAAATGTGGTCCAAAGACGAAAGTGAGGATCGTTTAGATGCATAACAGAGAGAAAAAAACAATAAGGTGATTAAAGGCAAAATTGATTGCCAAAAATATAGCAGAACTTAAGGAGAAAACCAATTAAAGAACTCCAAAATGTCACAGACTTAATTTTTTCTTTATTTTTGTTCATAGTCCACATGCGGTTGTCAAGGTAACTTGGTAACTTTAAAACTGACCACAACCATTGCGACCCTTTCCTAAAAGTAAATGAGATCCTGTACGCAGACTTTAACCAACATTCACGTGAGAATTACGGAACTCAATTTTAGTTGGAAAAAAAAACCAGAGTTGTTTCTCACCATTCGTGAATTCTAGTTTCCCATTCGGGGCATTTTGTTTTCTAATGAAACTTCGATTATGGTCGTATTATGTTTTGATGCGATATTAGAAAAGGAAGAGCTTAGGTTTGGTTCATGAATGGAATGAACATTTTCCTTTCATTACTCAAAGGCTGGTGTAATGAGGTATCTGAGAGAACGTTTAAGAGAGAGAGAGAGAGAGAGAGAGAGAGAGAGAGAGAGAGAGAGAGAGAGAGAGAGAGATAAAATTAGATATTCATCAGTAACAGAATAAGGATAAAACCGAGAGCTAGGGAATGGTAATTGATTTGCTTTTTAAATCTCTGTGCGATGAACCTCGTTTCCTTTTAAATTCTACATTCATCTGAACGAATAGATCCTCGAAAGGTAAAGTGATGATTTCTTTCTCAACTTTCTTTTCAAACGCCAGATAAGCTATTAAGCATGTCAGTCATCCGGCCTCAGGAATTCCATATTGGGTGTCAGTAGTCCGGCCTGAGGCAAGTCTTGGTTTTCATGGGCAGTTTAGTAAGAGCTCACCGGTTTGGTTGGCTTGTCAAGAGCTTTCATGATTGCTGATTGTGCCATACAAAAACCTACAGGCCCCTTCCTGCTGCAGATGTCCCAACATGACCTTCGAGCAGTTTTGTGGTAGTTTTCAGCTACTGTGCATCCTCAAGGTTATTCAGCCCTTTGTCCTACTACATGCTGGTCTTAGAACCTTAATGGAAAGTGATGATTCCTTCAGAACAAACTAGGAAAGGCTGACCAGGTGGGTGTTACATAACTTTCTTTGAGATATAATGTGATTAAAACAATGAGAGCAAGGCTGAGCAAACATAGACCAGAGGTGAGAGTAATGTCGTGATTGCACCTCTCACTTTGATCACCTTCTCAAGAAAGAGACAGAGTCTCCAAATAATATAAAATCACTTTTCAGTACTCAAAAGGTGTAAACACGAAAAAACTAAAGAAAAGAATTCGAATTTCAGAGACACAACATTTTATTAACAACATACTTCTAAAGCATCGAGAATAAATCCACGACGATTTAAGCAGAGCCCACTGCAAAAAGGCTGCGGTCGCTTTGAAAAAATTATATTGAAGCACTTTGCCCTGTTGCCAGTTTTTTTAATTGTTATTTTTATAATTTATGCATTTTTTACAACATCTAGAAAATTATTATTATAATTTTTATTTTTTTATTTTTTTAACCTGCGGGCTTTTTTTGTTATGATGTAAAAGTCTTCACTTTTGAATGATACCAGATAAAAAGTATTATACTCTTGATGGCATATTAAAAAAAATATATTAATTACCAGTCTTACAGAAAATGCTTCTTAGCATTCCATACAATTTCCCTGGCACCTGCAACGATAAACACTTAAGATGACGAGACCAGAGTTTATTAAGCTCGTTAACGTTATTTTAGTCTGAACCTGTTACAGTGGCTAAGTATACAATAAATATGCGAAGTCTTATGTCATGTTATGAATGAATTCTAACTGACAAGTAAGATCAATTATATATAGATTATGAAAATATATATATAATTATATATATATATATATATATATATATATATATATATATATATATATATATATATATATATATATATATATATATATACATATACATAATGTATATAATTGATCTTACTTGCCAAAGTTAGAATTAATTCATAACATGACATAAAGTTTCACATGTTTATTGTATATTTAGCCACTGTAACAGCTTCAGAGTAAAATAACATAATATATAAATATTTATATATATATATATATATATATATATATATATATATATATATATATATATATATATATATATATATATATATATATATATATATAAATATATATATATATATATATATATATATATATATATATATATATATATATATATATATATATATATATATATATATATATATATATATATATATATATATATATATATGTGTATATATGTATATATATATATATATATATATATATATATATATATATATATATATATATATATATATATATATATATATATATATATATATATGTGTATATATATATATATATATATATATATATATATATATATATATATATATATATATATATATATATATATATATATATATATATATATAATAAAGTTTATTCATGGCTTAATTTTTATTAGCAAAAAAGTCGTGAGTGTATAAGTGACTAAATTTTATGTATTAGTGAACTTGAGAACGAATGGTAAACCAGAAGACATGCAGTATTACTTTAGTTTTAAGCTATTCATGATTGCATTATATTGCTTCCACATTAAGGTTCTGACTGACTGGGAAGCGAAATTTTCTTCATCATTTCTATTAGATATAAGTCGTTTGCATTACTCAATAGCTAATATTACCATACAGAGAGACAATGCAATTTTTTTTTTTTTATTAAACCTAAACCGTTTAGATTCTTTCTAGAGGTTCTACGTCTGTTAAAAGATTCTAAAAATCTTCCCGGGACTGCGTAAACAAAGCAAACATGAAAGGAGAGGATTATGAGAGAAGGCTCCTCGCTGCTGGGAGAAAGGGCGCTGGTAACTGGTACAATACATGTAAATTACATACACTACCGGGGTCTAAGCGATGACAGCAGGGCAGCCGATCGAGAGTAGAAAGTCTGCCCCAAAGCCAAATCAAAGTCCTTCAAAAGAAGGCAACGTGCTTGCCCCATACAAATGGGGGAAAAGCATGTTAAAAGAAGAAAGAAGAAGTTGTGATGAAGACTGCAACAACAAAAGACACCGGAGGAAAGTAAACGTAAAGAGCGAGTTTGCCACTCTGCTTCAAGAAAGTCACTTTCAAGAAGGAATAATACTTCAAGGAATAATTACTGCATAGTTGAAAAATACAGAACATAATAACAATTGCAAGAAAAGCATCAAAGAGAAAAATTAAAATTCAAAATCAGAAGGTGCAAATGTTATACAAAGTCAACAACAGCAAAAGCCTGACAGGGGAACTTTGATGGCTAGAATTATCAGAAGACATGAAAACGTTAAGACAATTTTGTTACCATGGCCAATTATAGTGATGGGAGAGATTGGACTCTATCTCTCTGTTTATGTAAGCAAACGCTGGGAATTTTTAAATTAGTAGGAAACAATATTCCTTATAAAACTTACTAACCGTGAACCTTTCCTCCCTGTATTCTACCTACCATGAGATAACATTGGCCGTAAAGGGTCAAGGTGTAAAAAGAGGTCAGGCAGACACTGCGTCGAAAGGCACAGTGCAAAAATAAAAATCTGTTTTCCTTCGGGGTTTAAATATTTGTGTAGACACAACCCTGGGTGAACCTCCGCTCTCGATATTTGTGGAATGTTGCAATAAAACATAAAACTAAAATATCCTCTTTCTCTATATATATATATATATATATATATATATATATATATATATATATATATATATATATATATATATATATATATATATATATATATATATATATATATATATATATATATATATATATATATATATATATATAATATATATATATATATATATATATATATATATATATATATATATATATATATATATATATATATATATATATATATATATATATATATATATATATATATATATATATATATAAATATATACATATACATGTGTGTGTATGTGTGTGTGTATGTATGTATATGTAGAGAAGATAAGCATTACCCTTTGAAGTTATCAGCTAATGTTAACTCTTTTATTTCTATTAGATGTTAGTATATATAATACAAGCATTCTCTGACTTCTTCATAAAGATTACCAAATTTTGGAACATCTTAACGCCAAGTTTTCTTCATTTTACTTCTTTGTGTTTGAATACATATGTGGAAAAGAAGGAGAATATTATGTTTGTTAGTGTCAAGTTAAAATCGCCAGAGACATCTGTCATTTCTTTATGAAAACCCGCCATTGAACAAAATACATGACTTTATCAAGAAATAACTGTTCAAACTAAAAGCGACAGGAGTTTTTCTATTTTTTCTGCAAGTCTCATTTATACAATAACTGAAAAAAATTAATTCCACTTAGAAATCTAATATGCATATTCCATCTCATTTTTCCCCTCTTTCCCATGAAATTGAGTGAGTTTACATATGATACTGGCTGTGCTGCATTAGGGAGGTCCTGGTTTTTAGTTTTCTGTAAAAAATAACTATCGTGCCGGCTTTGTCTGTCCGTGAGCACTTTTTCTGCCCGTCCTCGGATCTTAAAAACTACTGAGGCTAGAGGCTGCAAACTGGTATGTTGATCATCCACCTTCCAATCATCAGTCATACCATATTGCAGCCCTCTACCCTCAGTAGTTTTTATTTTATTTTAGGTTAAAGTTAGCCATAATCGTGCGTTTGGCAATCTATAGGACAGGCCACCATCGGGCCATGGTTACATTTTCATGGGCCGCGGCTCATACAGCATTATACCAAGACCACTGAGAGATAGATCCATTTCGGTGGCCTTGATTATACGCTGTACAGAAAACTCGATTGCGCCAAAGAGACTTCGGCGCATTTTTCGCTTATTTATTTGAAATGTTTTATTTCGGTATTTTTCCTTCTGTATTCATACAGTTAACAAATTGTCTGTTGTCAGGAGAGAAGTGTTAGGAAAAAGGCAACGGGAGGTGGTGGTGATAGGAATGTTTTTCACTGCTGAAAATACACGCTCACCTATAGTGCATTTCGAAGGTGTGTTAAGGGTCAACTTGTACAAGGCATAGACCTATAGACACTTTTGACATGAAGAAATTACAGACCCGGAAGTGTGGTTACAATAGGCATATTCTTTTATAGATTACGTTAAGCAATATCAATAGCTGGACCAAAACATATAAATTCCGGTCTGGTAACATATGGGAAGATTTTTAGAAAATCGTTGGACGGTTTATGGGACAGAATTGGATTTAGATAGCGTTTTACCATTACGCAGCATTTTTTTTTATAATAGACAGAAAGGGTTATTCACTGATAGATACATTTACTTTACTTCCTGGTAAGATGTATAAATGGCAAATGAAATGAATGAGTTCATACGGAGCATAAGGTATCACATTTACAATTATGGTTATGTGCTGACTGTTGCAACTTGCTATAATAATAATAATAATAATAATAATAATAATAATAATAATAATAATAATAATAATAATAATAATAATAATAATAATAATAATAATAATAATCTTTATTGCAGCTCAGGGCCATATACATGGATTATACAAATACAGTAGAATACACACAATCTAGATACATAAGATAGTATGATAAAAATAATAATCGGCAGTATCCACACAGTTGCTGAAGAACTAGAAAAAAATAGAGTCCATAGAAATGGTACTCACCGTAATTATATGGAGAAAAAAAAATAAATTATAACAATTAATGCAGATTGCAAACAATTAATTTCCAGCTGGGGACCTTAGGTGGTTACATAAGTCAGGTCTAGAAGGCTAAATATGCGAATTGAAAATTGCAAAACTCTACAATGATATTATTCACAGCAGTAGTAAAAAAGGACGAAAATCAATAATAACAAGAAACGTAGAAACAACAATAAAAACACAATAATAATAATAATAATAATAATAATAATAATAATAATAATAATAATAATAATAATAATAATAATAATAATGACAGTTTCTGGAGATGACACTTCATTATTGCAAAAGCAGAGAATAAGTCATTTAAGAAACAGAAGCCTCATTATCCCATCTTTCCCACAATTTAGATCTTCTTGCCTCACTGCTCAGGATGCTTTGTATGAGCGAATTGCTGCTGTTTCTCAGTCGGGTGATCAGACTGGACATTGTTCGCCTCACAATGATTTTCAAATTATCCAGGCGGTCTTCTATGAACATCTGCGTGGCTGAGTGATAGCGAGGAGTGTTTATGAGTCGTCCCAGAATGTCACTGTGAACAACAGTGATACGTCTCATGGTCTCTCGGGTATAGTTCCTCCAAAGGGAACACCTATATAAACTGCAGCAGTACGAGCGGAAGAGCTGCAGTTTCGTGTCTCGGTGACAGAAGGCAAACCTCCTTGCAATCATGTTGCCAGTTGCACATAGTTTACGACGCCTCTGTTCTATGTCTGCCGTATCTTTTAGGTTGTCCGTGATAATGTGGCCCTGATACGGAAATTCATGAACAAATTCCAGACGATGATTTCCGAGAAAAATTTGCGGTTCTGCAATATGCTTAAGCGATCTCGGGAGCAGCGACATACACTGGGTCTTGGTTTCGTTGTGTAGGATATCAAATTCCTCTGCATATTGGCGGCAGGTGTCGATGAGTCGCTAGAGACCTTGCACTGATGGGGAGATCAGAACCATATCATTAGCGTAACAGAGGTTGTTTATTGTTGTTTCATTGATAGTGCACCCTATTGGGAGCGAGTTCAGTTTGACATTCAGGGCATCTGTGTGCGTGTTAAACAGGTATGAAGAGAGAATGCCCCCTTGTCGGAGTGTGATGCTTTTTCTTTATTTATTTGTTCTTCTTTCTGCTATTCGTTGTCAAATTAAGAAGATTACTTTCTTTAGAGATGTTTATCTTTCTGGATTTGTTATGTAGTTGCGTATTTTCCGATACAGGAGACTTCAAGAAGACACAATGTAGTTTTCTTTACTTCATTAACACAATAATAAAGTTACAGTAGCATACAAATGAATTGCAGTGCGAAGTTACAGTGAGTGTCAAATGTGTCTGTCTTCTTCTATCAACCCACAGTTCGTGAGGCTTACAACCCCACCCTCTGCTTCTCTGCTATCCTCTCTGCTGTCCTTGCTTATCTCCCTTCTTCTCTGCTTTTCTGCTTCTCAACTGGACTTGATAAAGAATTTTGGAAGTTTTTGTCCCGCCCCTCTGCGGGCGGAATCTTGGTTTTGGTCCGGCCCTGTAGATGCTTAATTGGTTAGGCTAATCTAAAGACAGCCCATTTTGGGTGGACTTCTGGAAAAAGCACCGCCTTCAAAAAGGGGTCGCTTTGACGCCACCGTAACTTATAATTTCCAGTGGCTATTTATCCCACTAAGGCCACCATGCATTTTTGTTATGAATTCCTCGTGATTACGAACTCGATTAAGAGCAGTCATAATGGCTTCGTAACCACGACACACTCACAACTTTTACTCGTGTTTTGCTTTATGTTCCAAAACATCACTGAACCCAGGCTTTTAAAACACAATACCTTTGTTGACCTCGATACAAGACGAATAAGCATTCAGGTCTAGCTTTGTCATGAAATTACAGTCAAAACTCCAAACTTATTCCTCTCTCTCTCTCTCTCTCTCTCTCTCTCTCTGTTCATTTCTTAAACTCCCTCTCTATCTATTAATGTCTATCACTGAAATGTTTCTCTCTCTTTGTCCCTTCATTCAGAATTTCTAGTTATATCCTTACATTACATCAGCCCGTTTAGGGAGCCGAAGGTGTACGACAGTACGTTACCCCATTTGACACAGAATTGCTGTGTGGAGAACCAACAACATAAAATTCCAATTAGATTTAGAGGTGTGCCTCGTTTGTGCTGTTCAGGAAGAGCTTCAGGTAGTTTAATCTGTCAAATGCTTTTCTCACATCTACAAAACACAGGAAAACAGGAGAGGTTGATGATAGGTAATAGTTCAGCAATTCTTTCAGGATGTAGATGCAGGTGTCGGTTGAGTGGTTTGCTTTAAAGCCGAACTGGTTGTCAGTAGTGTGTAGAAAGGGGAGAAGTCTCACTAGAAGAACGGACTCAAGTATCTTCGACGCAATTGTAGTAATTGCAATCAGGCGATAATTGCCAGGGTCAGCTGCATCCTTTAACTTGTTTTTTTTTTTTTTTATTAATAGTATTAAGTGAACTAAGAGTAGGGAGTCTGGGAGAAACTGGTGAATTATGCACTCATTGAACAGAGCAGCTAGCAAAATGTAAATATTCGGATGGCAGAATTTGAAAGCTTCAGCAGGCAGACCATCGCAGCCGGCCGATTTATTATTAGGTAGGTTGTTTATGGCATCGCTGATGTTACCTGGCGTAATACGATCGGCAAAATGAAACTGAATATTATCAGTAATGAGGTTGTTTACATCCCTTCGGGAGTCTTGATCGTTTATGCAATTCAGGACAGTGCTGAAGTGATCGCCCCACATTCTTGCGGTTGCCTCGTCGCTGACGGCTTCTCTTACTCTCTGTGATAGCTTTTTTAGTTATGGGATTTAGGGATTGAATGTCCTTCCAAAGACGGGGTTATTCGCCAGATTCTAATTTTCTAGACGTTGCATCAGCTCTTAGTTGCTTTTCATTCAGTCTGCAATGCTTAACGGCAAGTTTGAACTGCGCTCTCGCCTGCCTCATTAGCAGTGCAAAGTGTCCTTCCCTCGGGCTACCATTTTGCCTCCACAGTAGAAACATTTCTCGTTAATGTGTATATACAGTAGATCTTTAACCAAGTCATTCCATCCAGGTATATTACGGGAGTTGCCTTGACGAGATCTAAAGGTATCCCTGCCGGAGGCAAGCATAGCGGAAATTATATTCGAATAGAATTCTTTCAGATCTCTCCTGTGATGATCGTTTCTGCATTTTGGGTTAGTGCACAGTAAGGCGTCTGCCGGTTGAGCTATTGACCGCAGCCTGGTTTCCGTGGTTTCCCTAAAGGATCTGGTTTTCTGTCGGTTTTTTCAAATCCCAGTTAACAGCAGGTGGGGGGTCAGTTAGGGGGTACACAGTAGGGAGGGATGGGGTGCTGAATGACACCTGTAAGGGGATGTGATCATAACCCATTGCAAGATCGTAGCGAATGTTGCAGGTCACAATAGAATCATGAAGTTAAGAGGACGTGATGCAGTGGTCCAGCCAGGAGGCTGTAACTGTGTCCGTTCTGTTTTGTACATAGGTATAGGAGGAGGGAGGGAGGAGCATTACATCGCTAATTCGGAGAGCGTGATTTTGACAGAAGTGAGTAAGTTCGTTATAAAATTGTTTTGTGGGGTGAGAATTAAGGTCCCCAATTATACAAACATGATCAGCAGTAGAATAGTGAATAATGCTGTGTAACTCACCTAGGATCATACGGTATTGATCAAAATTATTGTTCTTTTCCCAGGGCACATAAACATTAATTATTAGGATCTTAGAGTCCCTTACTGTCACTTGAAGCCCCAGCAAACTATCACTCCTATAGTTCAACACATTCACCGTATTGTCTACCGATTTGTGCCACAGGAAAGAAAGGCCCCCTTTCGGGCGACCGGCTACGATGTGATCTGTAACTTGCATCGACGAGGTCGAGAAAGCTCTGAAGTCTCCATGCACTGAATCGCAGATGGCAAGGTCATGAGGCCAGAGGAGCGTTTCTTGCAATGCAATGATACCTTTGAAGTTTTTGCAGAACATGTTTAGGGGGGAATGTTCCGCTTGAGGCCAAAAATATTCCAGGAGATTATATTTAGTGTATCCATGGCAACTCACGAAAATGGGAAATGAATGAGTTGATCATTTGGGCGGATGTGGGGTTGGCCATCAGTGGTGGGCATTCACTTGGCTTGGGAGGATGGCTGGCACTTGTGGTAGAAGGCGAGCCTGCGCCAGAACCCCTACTTGGGGTGTCAGTAAGTTCCCCTGAGGGAGGTTAGTCCCGGATTAGGTTGTATCTTGAGACTTTTATATTGGGACCGAAATTCTCGCCTTTAAGAACACCGAGGTGTTGAAACAGACAGGTAATCCTGTAGGCCATTTTATGTTTAATTTTGCATGGGATCTCATGGGAGATAAGAGGGTCGTAGCCCGTGAGAAACTTGACTCTCTCTACTATAGCGTCTAGCTTCACCGACGAACCTAAATTGTGACTCACAACATGATATCTCTTCTCAGGTTGACACCGTTATTGTCTATTAGGTTAATTAATGGCTTTGTTGCTAAACTCTAAAGCGGTTTTTGTGAAATAATTATTTGCGGTCAGGTTAGGAAACATTGTTATAAACTACCAGGATTAGACCCCACTCTTTTATCCAGCTTCGACACCTCATGTACTTATTAAACAAGCGGGTAATTCTACCGGTATAACTCATTAATTATATGTAGTATATTTTAGCAATCAGAATTGATAGTTATTATATATAAGACTGCAAAGTTCATAAGTATATGTCACAGTTTTTACAGCCGTAAATCCATGCCTAACTTACAGAGAAGCAATAACTCGGGTAATACAATAAGAAACACTTAAGGTAATTTCCCTAATAACAAGAGTAATAAGAACGATGACTAGAATTTTTGTATTAAGCAAAGTACCTTTAATAATAAATTTCAGCACGAATAAATTAATGAATTATAACCATAATGTTCATCAAAGTAATATACACTTTTTAGTAGCAAGAACTATAGTTTATAACAGATATAAAGAAATTTTCCATGTGAACAAGAACAAACGACTATAACGCAATAAGGTTCCCTGAAGATAAACCTACTTTGGTTTATTCCCATTTAGTGCCAGAGACATGATTCTCAGCACTACACGATGACTGTAACGATCCTAATGAAATGGAGGTAAGTGCAGGTAGTTTTCAGACTCAGCTGTTCCTAATATTCTTAAGAAGCTTGTTTGTTTTTTTAAGGCAATTAATACTCATTACGCCTGTATTTTCTGAAAAGTAGAAGGCCCCGTAACATTATATTTGATTGAATTTCCTATCGAAAAGACTGATTTACAGCTATCTGGTATTGGTTGCAATAAATTAACAGTTATAGGCAAGGTAAAACTTAATACTGTTACTAGCAATTTCATTATTATTGACATGTATCCTGTTCCATCGGTGTCTTATAACGATATTTTTATGTTACCAAGAAAAGCGGAAATAACAGTTAAATGTACATTTCTTTTAAGTGTTTACACCCGTTTAAAGAATGTTCAGATTCAGAAATATTTCTTCCTGGGGTTATTACTGATGCCGATGAGTCAATGAGCGTCTGCTAGGTTTCAGAAATAAATGATCCAGTTAAAGAAAACGCAATTTCTCATATCATTATAAACAAAACACAATATTTAATTTCAAGTCATGGTATCAGTTAAAATGTCTTACCTGGGTCACAAATAATCCTTTTTGATCGAAATATTCCTTTTGAAAGAAACATAAAGTGGATGATTTGTCAACCACCGAAGTATTATATACAGTTGCTAATAACAATCAACGTGTAATATAGGTTTTCAATCACCAAAAGTTTTTTTTTTTTTTTTATTGAACAGGTACCATTGGTGGGAGATGGGGTATTTCATTAAAGAATGATAACTGTTGTTGAAGTAAATTAGGTCCCAACTCTGAAGGGCGAACACATTTTCAAACCTACTAGCGCTAAGTTATCGGTAGACATCCCTGATATTCATGTGAGAGAGCAATTTGCAAATCTGTTACATAGGTACCAAGACGTTTAAAGTAGGCGTAAGTAAAAATGCAAAAGGTTCTTATAATTTTCATTAGTTTCATCAAAGAAGAACCGAACGTGAAGAGTTTGCGTCAAATTTCGGATACTTATTGCAGAGCTATTCTTCGTCGTTCCTGTCCCCTGCACAGGTGATATTTTGTCTGTGCCAGGTAATCAGAAGTACTTTTGTAGGGTCCACACGTGGACCCCACACACCTTCATCGCACCGGCCATTAATACCACAACAACTGCTCCGCGCGCCAACGCTCGGACGAAAGAAACACACCATCCGTCACGCACCTTTTGCTATATTTTCTTTATTGTTATTCTCATATTCAACGTATTGTCATCATCATATGCAATGCACTATCAGCTTCTCAGCCGTATGTATATTAACTTCAGTCCTGTATCATGTACCGATTTATATGTATATCTCTATCTGCCAACAAACACAAGTGATTGTGTCGTTGAATGTTGTATACTGCTTACAATGCTCCATATGTTCATTTTCAGTTGTTCAGAATGCCGTTTGGGTTGAGATGCGCACGTATCACGTTCGCTAAAATTATAACTTCCGTTTTGCCGATATGTTATGTAACTGTGGATGATTTGGTTATTTCTATCAGACCTTTCAAGTAACACCTTAAAAGCTAATGCTTTTACGGAGGTTAAGACAGTCCAATTTGAAGTTAAGCTCACGAAATATGGGATGTGTTGTCTCAAAAGGTCGTTGTAAATTGTCTAAGACAAAATAACAGTTTCTGTGATTTTCACTGAGCCACCCACAGTTGATGTTATCCAGCAGTACTTGGGGATGACTTATTATCGAAGGGCAGTGCACAATTTCTCATGAACAGCAAACCCCCCACAGAATTTACAAAGGAAGGTGTAGATTTTCTTTTTAAACGAGGTTTCAACTAAACCATAGCATTTCATACATTTAAACAGAAACTCTTCCCCCTAAGTTTAATTATTATTTTTCCCAACCTTGTTTCCTTGCCACTTATGCATCTGATTGCGCCGTAGGAAGTGTTTCAATAAAATGAATATATTTTAAGTTACATCCACGTAAATTAAGTCAAGTGGGTGCATTTTTGCTGTCATTGATAGATAGACCCTGGTTTCAGTTAACGCTTTGTACAATGTCAAATTTTTTTATGCATAGTTATGAAGAAATTATTCTAATAGCTCATAAATAAAACCACTTGGTGATTTCCCAAAGGTTTCCAGTTCAGTCCTAAACGACACACAGATTATATTTTTTCAGGTGACACTACTACTATTGCCGACGCTTTATCTCGGTATTCTTTATTAAGTGATGGTTTTAATCCTAAATGTGTGGACGATATTTTGACTATGCTGTCTTCAGTCTTTTTATAATAGCAATAGAGGTAAAATAGTCCTTTTAGTTTTGAATATCCTAGCTCACGAGTAGAAGAAAGATTCTAAACATAGTATAAATTATAAATATCTTGCAGTTCTAAGGATGCATTCTTTTAATACAAGCTAGATGAAGTGCTATCGTGTTATAGATTATGTTTTTGTAGGAATCTTCTTTGTAGATATACTAGTAATGATCAAACTGTTATACATACGATAGAAGTTGGTAAGAAACGCTGCTGCGTTGTAGCATATTAAAGAGTTGCATAATCTTCTAGGTTTTGCCGTTATGTATGAGAAAGATAGAATTATGCTTTACTGGTGGAAAGTTAAATTTAGCAAATCTTTATGACTTATAAATAGTTAATGTTTCTCGGTTGCATGCTTGATTTAGTGTGAGCCTGTTTCAGGTTAAGAATATGACTAAGAATCATTTACTTTATCCTTTGTTACTTATTTTATGCCATTTTATTAAGTGCATACATGTTAACAATGAAATCATAATTTACCTCTGTTTTCAAGTTCTAAAATGAATTGAGTGTAGTTGTTTTAATAATAATAATAATAATAATAATAATAATAATAATAATAATAATAATAATAATAATAATAATAATAATAATAATAATAATAATAATAGTAATTGAAGTCGCTTTGTTTTTTAATGGTGGCAATTTCGAGTGAAAGTTCTGTGTGTTAAGGATAGTATTTTCCTAGCAATGCGTCTCATAGATCAGTATCACATTATATATGGGTAAGAATTTTTTTCATATTGTATAAGCTGGTTGATCCGAATTATTACGTAACAACCAGTTAGATATTTAATACAGGTGATCAAAAAAGCAAAGTCATTGATTCGTTGGAATTATGTTACAGTTTCATGAATATCATGAAAGTCTAAGTTGTATATCTAATTTGTAATAAGGTTAACATCTCCATAAATCTTAAGATATTGAATTATAAGGCGGATATTTTGTTTTTTAAGAGTAATGATATTTATACTGTCAATGACTTCACTAATTGTATGCATTCCCTGAATTCAATGCTTCATTGCATTGAATGTCGAATGGAGCTTTCATAAGGATAGTTAACCTGAGGTGCCATATTTCTTAATGTAATGCAGTCAACAAATCGTGAAGGCTAATAGTCTCCAGGTAATTCACTGCATCGCAACTGCAGTCAGTAGGTTCTGTTTTGATGAAGAGTGACGACGCCAACTTTGGCGAGGTGTCGAGTGCCGATTACGTGCTGTACATGTCGTCAATATATTTCTGCTGATCTGTGATCGTCTTAAAAATATATATATACCGTGGTATTATCGTCGTGAAAATCCTATTGCTTTGTCCGGATATCAAGAATCGAAGTTAATATATTTTCGAAGATGTGTAAAACAATGTTTATTATATTAATGATGTATATTCTAGAAAAATTAGGTGATGTAAAAAAAGAAATTAAAGGACAGGATGTAAGAACGTGAATAAAAGGCATTTAAAAGATAACAGATTAAGCCACCTGGTGTCAATGGCATACGCATTGTCAAGTCATCATTGTGTTCACTGAACTTTTGTGCTTGACCAGGTATCCGGCCAACACCAGTATGCGCCTAGAAATGGCTGGATGACGAAAATGTGCTGGTATCAGGACCGTTACCGTTCGGTTGAATTGTACGCTTTCGGGATATTCATTTATGTTTGATCATCGCAAATGGTTAATATTTTTATAGATTGATAAAAGTGCTGATGTACTGTTAATGGAGCTGAGCATGTTCCGTAAACGTATATATTCTATAATGGATTTCAATGATTTAATATTCATTTGCAGAATGATTTCGGATTTGAAGTTATATCTATTTGGTATTTAATACTTCTGTATTTATTTAGACGATGAACCTTTATTTGAAAATTGGCGGTAGTCAATATGAGTTTTGTTACTGATGTACATTATAGCCATTATGCTTTAATTACTAATATATTCTACATATTCTTGGGATATGTATTTATTCATTATTGATTTTTTTATGTTAATACATGTACATGTGTAATTTTTCTCTCAGTATCAGTGATATTATCTGCTGCCTTCTTATGATAACATCTTATTAACCTCAGCAATTTAGCACAGATAATGTTTGGTTCTGTTCAGTAACTCAAGTTATTAATTAAACCCCTTTTGTCAGATCATTTGTGTACTGTATTCGTGTGCTGTTTAGTATGAATGTGTACATAACTGCTTTTGCATGCTATATTCTTTTTACCATGATTTTACTTATTTCGTTTTTGGCTACTAATTATCTAATTTGTTTATGCTCTCGATACGATATGGTGCCAATATATGTGGACCACATGACTGTTATATTGATAATTAAGATAGTGGTATTATTATAAAGTTATGCATAATCATTTATATGATTCTTTCTTAGTGGAAATCCTGAAGTAGAATTGTAAACGGAATGACTGAATAGTTATATTATATTATATTATATTATATTATATTATATTATATTATATTATATTATATTATATTATATTATATTATATTATATTATAAAAGGAGTTTGTGAAGAGCAAAATGATATTCTGTGATGTAGTCATTTCTGGTCAATGACCTCTTATGTTTGACAACGGTAACACTTACTTGCGTTGTTACTAAATCGTATGGTCAAATTTTTATGTTTTGAACACATCGCCCCCGCGATATGTCCGGAACAATATGTTCCACTTATTAGGGATGCCACTGATTAATATCTTATAATTATTGTTTTGAGTTTTTATTTTTGTTCATGCTGAAGTGACTTCTGTATATCTTCAATGTAGAGTATGTTACAGACTATGTTAGTCGTTTGTGACAGCTGTGAAAAACTACAGTTGGTTGCCAGCGTGCCTGGAGTTGTATAAATCCGAGTGAGTGAGAATGGAAGCGCTGGAGTTTCGTGGGGAGACTCTGCTTGAGAGAATAGGCACCTCATATTTATTTTTCTAAGCAGATATCGGAAATGTAAAAATCTTTCTCATTTCAAGAACTCCCACCAAATCCATTTATTACAAAAGAAACTATTACTCCACTCAATAAAATTTTCCTTATAGTAAATACACATGTATAATGAAAATTTATGAAAATTCCAATTTTTCGGTTTTACGTGTCATAACATCATATTATCATAACTTTCCTCAAAATTATGAAAAGTGGAATGGATGCCAATCAACAATGACAGCGCCAATATTGCAATATGAAAAAATATGCACTGTTAGTTGGGGGAGATTAACAAGAAATATAAAGTTCGAAATTATGTAAGGGATTACATTGTAACCATTACAATTCTTTCGGAATAAACATTCCAACTTAAACTCCTTGATAATATGAGCACTGAGTTCTTTTTAAACCTAATAATATACTCTAAACAATCTGAGATTCATCATAAATGGAAGAGAATGAAAGAACTTAACACTTTGGATGAGAATGGTAGTGAGTAAAAAAAGGCCCATTTAAAAAAATTTAATTAAAAGAAAATATAATTAGCTGCAAATATGACTACTTAACCTCCCATAAGATAGAAGAAATGGTCGTGAATTATATTTTGTTCAAGGACAGGAAAAATGAACAGGAATGATATGTGACACAGAGACAGTGGAGACCAGGTCGAACAGAGCCATACAGATCCCTCTTTGATGATGAGTATGCTTCGAGTGTGGCTTCTTGAATGGAACTTCAGTAATCACGCCCCTTGATTAAAGACATTAGACGCAGAACGTTGAAGTGATCTGTCAGAAAATTCCCATATTTCTACAGGAACGTCATATGCAAGCTCTTGTTGGCAACAGAGGAAACAGTGTAATGTAAAATGTAATGTAAAATCACGATTTTGAATATCGCTCACCAATTATGAAAGTTATTGCTGAGAAAAAGGGTAATATTCATTTACCTTAAGATTTTCGTAACAGAAATCTTGGTGTAAGCTGATACATGAAAAAAATAAATATGCATCACTGTTTAGGTGAACAAAACCTGAATTATGAAATGTAATAAGATTTATTAATTCTAAAATGAACAGTAACATAGTGGAAACTTCTAGCAGGTGCTCTATTTCTTCCTCTGTGCTAGCACTAACGTTGTCAATATATCGGCCATAAATCAATGGTTTTTCAGTGGTGGTGATTACCCAGTCATCCCCAGTACCCATAAAGAAATTTGCCAAAACTACTCTGAAGGGAAAATCCATCGCTACACAATCTTTTTGCAGCCACATATGGCTTCTGTGGTTGGAGAAAGGAACCTTTTTTGCACAAATCTTGAGGAATTCTGCGTGATGTTAAATGGGGAATGGAGTAATCTCTATATACGAGATCCATTATTATCTGGATTATTTCATACATGGGAACGTTTGTGAAAAGGGAGTCCACATCCATCGGGGATTCTAAAAACCGGCAGAAGACTTCAATCTGTGGTCCTCAGGCACATCCAGAGCCAAAAAAAGCATTATGTTTCTTTGTGGGCTGGTACATAAGCAAGGAATCTGGCTAATAATAGTGCATAATAAGTTCCCCGCTTTATGCATTTCAACAT
This sequence comes from Macrobrachium rosenbergii, assembly GCF_040412425.1. NCBI lineage: Eukaryota > Metazoa > Arthropoda > Malacostraca > Decapoda > Palaemonidae > Macrobrachium > Macrobrachium rosenbergii. The sequence continues at coordinate 25,934,535 of NC_089786.1, forward strand.
TCCCATATATGTGGCCAAAGTCATGGTACCTGATGATCACCGGCAGGCGAAGGGCATTGGAAGCTGCTTTGACAGTGTCGATGGTTTTATTAGCCTTATTGCTCTTGATGTCGTCTACTGGGTTCTTGGTGATTCTTATGGTGGTATTCCACGGTGCTGATGTGCACAAAGGAAATGGTCTTATTGACTTTATGGCCAGTGATATCCTCTTTACCTCCTAGCTCTTTGGCTGCTTCCCTCAGGTGCCTGTCGATAACATTACTTGTGTATTCTCCATATTCTGTGAAGGCCTCAGTAAAGAGAAGTGGCTGGAGATAGGGATTGTTGTTTTGGAGCTTTTTCTTTGTCTCCGGATTCCAGGATAAAATTAGTCCTAATCCCGGGATCCCGGGAATTTCCGGGATTTTCAATTGTCTAAAATTACATATTATACCTTGTTTCCCTTTCAGGTTTTTGATGTGCTTAGCATTGCTAGATATGCAGAAATATTACTATAGATTGACTGTCTTATTAATTGCAACTAAAGTTTTTAATTACAGCATACACTTCGTTTGTCAACAAAGTAAGAGGAATAAGAACAAGAGCTAAAATATGCTTCGTTTACTACTTTCTTTTTGTTCTGCTTCCAAATTCTAGTGCGAATGAGAATATAAATTATAGTTCATTATCACTGATAAAAAAAAACATTTGTTTTCGTTTATACTCAGTGAAATTAAAAGAGTACTTAATGGCGGAAAATGTAAAAAAATAAATGAAAAAAATTAAACGTATCCATTCTTTATTTATAATATGAACTAAATGAATAAGAAGTTTCTCATAGAATAAGATCTTATATAACACGACACAGTGGACGGTACCCCACACGGGCTGCAGTCACTCATCACAAACACTTCTTGTTCAAAACCTGCTGCAAACTTGCTCAAAGCATACGCTCTGTTGGAACTATTTCGCCTGATTACCGTCCCAAATATACAAAATAAAGCATTAGGTAAACAGTAATACTACGTCTCCACATGATAAAGAAGGAATATGTTCTTCTTTAAAAATCTGCAAACTTATACATGATTACTTTGTCACGGTTTTATACCCCTGTCCCCTATAGATTTAGTTACTGCAATAAACTGGAAACACTGAAACAGACGCTTTATCTTCCCTCCATGGATTTATTTGACAGGCCTTATCTTGCAAAAGCGTTGCAACTTGAAATTTTACGAGTTTTTAGCAATTTTACAAGATTTTAGCAATTTTAGCAAGATGCGGTTGATGGGAAAATACAATTCACTGAAAATATAAAGTATTTTATATAAATATCAAAACAGTGACATAATCTAGACATCTATCATTATTATCCTAAGGATAATGGCAGAAATTGTGTGTACTTACAGTATATAAAAATATAAACAGAACAACAAGTCCACAACCATCCTGCAGTCAAATTTGTCTCTATTTTTGTACTTAATCTTTACCCCTGGATTTCCCGGGATTTGCAAAAATATCCCGGGATCATTAAACCTTTAAAATTGTCCGGGATCCCGGGATCCCGGGAAACAAACCCTAGCTGGATTGTGTGAAGGGTGCCTTGATCTTCATACTTGTGTATGATGTCCAGCAGGTACTCAATTTCAAGGCATTTCTCCGTGGGCCTCAGGCAGGTAGGAAAAAATAGCAGTTAATTCCCATAGGTAGAATCTTGTCTTGTTTAGTAGTAGGTCAATAATCAGTTAGACTGATGTGCTCTTCTCTCTTGTGAAAGAGTCACAACTTTCTTTTATTGAGGGCAACCGATTTCCTTATCGTTGTCCTCATTCTCTTTTTGGCACCTTCTTATTCAGGTACTAGGGAGTTCTCACGTCCGGGGGGAACTCACCATCTCTGTTGGCCGTTCCATAATCAACATCACTTCCCAGGTCACTCAGAGGGGCTGCTAGAGGGTTACTGCTACTACTGTAGCAGAGGTTGTCCCACTTGGAGTGCCTGTTCTTCAGCTCCTCATCAAGTGCGGTCCTCTCTCATTCCTTTGGCGATAGTTGACATGGAAGCAGCATTGTCCTGATGGTCATTGTGCCTGGTTCTCCCTGTGAAGTAGGGTAATGTAGCCGGATAACAGCAAATTTCTAAGAATCACCAGGAACCCAGTAGATGAAATCAAGTGATGTCTCTGTGGATGAAACATTCCAGATAATATTGGATCATGTACAGAGAGTTGACTCCACGCCCTCATTAAATATCCCAGAGCTTGCCCTCCTGGCACTATTCAAGATTTGTACACATAAGGCTCCTTTTTCCACGCACAGAGGCCACATGTACATACAAAAAGATGGTGTAGTGATGGACTCTGCCTTCATAGTACTCTTCATGAATTTCTATATGGGCAGTGAGAAGCATTAGGTATCTGCTGCTACTGAGAAAGTGTCTATGAACATCCGGTATATCAACGACACCTTCATTAGCACCAACATGGAGGAAGATATAAAACACCGGCAGCAAGTTCTACACGACCACACTCGCCTCAATTTGCCGTCAAATGTTGCCCTGACCAACACCCCACTTCCTTGTCTTCATCATACGGCAACAGGAGGAGCGCTTCATCACATAAGTCTATATGAAATGCATGAATCTGGGCATGTGCCTAAACTGAGAAGGTGTGTCCAGAGAGATACAAGCTCACTGGAATCGGTAGCTTCATTAGGAGAGCTTTCTCTCACTGCTCTTCATGGAAAGACCGTCGCACCAAATTAGAACATGTTGCCAAGGTCTTTATTAACAATGGGCATTCCAACCAAGAAGTCACAAAATGCTTTTAGAGATCCACTGATAAATGGTACGAGCCAGAACTTCACCCCACCACCTTTTAAGACATCACTCTCTTTTATAAGGGCGTGTTTTACACAAAGTATAAAGGGGATAAGCACTCCCTTAATAACATCATAGATTAGGAAACATCTTCCCTACGTACCTGAAGAAGAAAAAGTTCAAACTAATAATTTACTATAAAAGTAAAAGAGCCAGTACCCTGATTGAGAAGAAAAACCCAGCACTTTGCTGAAGGGCCTTCTAAAAAGAACTAATGTCGTCTACAGGTACAGATACCCAGTCTGAGAATGCCTTAGCGCTTATATTGGTATAACCACGACGAGATTTTCCAAGAGGATATCTTACCATGTTCAGGAAGGTGCCATACTTAACCATTCAGTGAATGACCATAATACTAAAATAAACTGAATTGTTGCAATTCCAAATATCAAAATGATAAATAATTCAGCAAAGCATCACTACCTTTGCCTCCTTGATTCTGTACATATTGGAAAGGAATGTCCTAGCCTTAACACCACACAGGAAACTTTCCTGTGTAGTTAGGATTTAGGCAGATGGAAATGCTGTAGAAATAGGATTTAAGCATAGATGGGGAGCTTAGATGGGTTGGTAATTTCTTATTGTGGAGAGGAATACTGCGAGTTGCATTTTCTTTTAGCTCATATGCAACAGGGTGGTGGCAACTGTTCAGTTTAACTCAGTTGGTGTCTTAGGAAAGTCAGTTATCGAATGCTTTAGGGCAGGACTAAACACAATCATATATTTTCTTGCCTTAGTTTAAAAGCGCAGCTATAATTTTGTGAATATCAGTGTTGCTGAGTACTAGGGAAGGAGAAAAAGTGATTCTGTTTATTTATTTTTTTTTATTTCAGTATATTCAGAAATTTCACTTCTCTTTCTTTTTCTTTATTGAGTTATTTTGGATGGTAACATTTCTTTCTCTTGTATGGGGGGGAAATGGGTTGTACTTTGTGTGGGATGTAACGTGTGTTTTCTTTGCACAGAGACAGTGGTTTGTCACGGGGTAAGCATTTTTGCATGCAGGCAAGCTGTGGCGATATGGAAGGGTGAATTTTGCCTATAAGATTCTTTTTCTTTTTTCTTTTCTTGTGGTGAACTCTCTAGAGTTAACAATGAAAAAATATGACATTGACACTCGGCTGATCATGTGCGTCAATGGCTGCGAGGTGGGGAGACAGTGTTTTGGTTTTTGTAAGAGGTTATTGTGCAAGGTTTCGAGCTTATATGCTTTTAAGATCAGGCCGATTTTATAGGGGGGTAAGAGGTACTTTTCATTTAGGCAGAAATAAGAAGGGGAAAGGCAGCAAAACGGCAGGCAGGCGGGGATTCAGGAGGTAAGTTGTTGACTCATAGGGTTACGACGTTTACGTCACCTATCCAACCCTTTGTGGGTTTGGTAAATGATATTTTAAGACAGCTGGTTGAGATATTTAACAAAAGTGTAGAAAATCACTTAGCTACCAAAAAAAAATTCACAGATGATACAGATGAATTTCATGAAGCTAAAGGGTTCCTTGCTTTAGATGTTGGAGACATCGGTAAATGCTGTTGCAGTTTTGAGTTCAGGAAATGTAGTACTTGAGAGGATTTAAAGAAATTTCTATGAACTGCCTATGGGGCGGATGAGTGTGGAGATTTGGTTCAGGATATGAGAGGATTTTATAAAATTAAGAAGGGACTATGGTAGATTATAGCTGGCAATTGCTTGATGCAGCCACAGATTTGGTGGTGAAATTGAGAGGCTCGGACTGAGTAGATAGAGGTTCTATTTCGTTAAAAAATTTTCAGAAGTTACTGCATTTCTCGTGGTTGTTAAATAATGCGTCAGAGGCGATAGTTAACAGTTTTGATAGTCTTATAGAAGCTACTTCTGAGGAATCTTTTATCTTTTCCCAAATCAAGAAGCACATGTCGAAATGCCCAACGGTATATAACACATTTTTCAATGGAATGCATAAAAGCATGACAATAGGCCAAAGGAACTTCCCGCTGAGAGAATCAAACTTTGATTTTAGTGGTTTTTGTGGTAAAGTGGGGAGTCGTAAAAAATCTACGGATCATAGCTGCAAATTCGTTGTTTTAATTGTAATAAATAGGGGCATACTAAGAAAAAGTACTGAATCAAATATTTTGGCGTGTGCAAGAATCCTTCACATAATTGGAGGTTTTGTCCGTTACTCAAAAGCAGTAATAATAGACCAGTAAACCAGAATTTTGAAAGTAGCTGTAAGAAAGCTCCTCATGAAGGATATCCAAGAAGTTCCCGAAACAAAAAGAATCTTTGGAGGACAGAACAGAGAAAAGGGAAAGGATAAAATGTTCATATCATATTGGGCTTTGGGGAGATATAGGAGAATGGAAGTCGGTGGTGAAAGGAGCCATAACTGACTATAGTCTTCTCGTGTTTTTGGATACAGGGGAGACGGGCAGTCTAATGGACTTTGATTTTTATCAATCGAAGTCCCCTCAGTAGCAACTCAGGTTTTCAGAGGATAAAGCGTGTGATATTCAAGCTTATAAACTGGACATTGTAGGAGCAGCGAATATTTGTTTCTCGCTAGGGATCCAGTTAATACAGGTATCAGTTTTGGTGGTGAGAGGGGTTGACTTGGGAAACAAGGTTTTACTGGGACATGCATTGCGTAGGAGGACCGGGATTTCTATGTACCATAGTAAAGGAGGGATAACGGTTCGTGAAACTTGGGTTTTTAACCCATATATAAGTACTGAGGAAAAGGAAGGGGATGTATTTGAAATGGGAAATAGTAAGAGATAAGTGGAAATGGTGAGGAAATGGGGAGAAATAATCAATCATAGGGAGGAAGTGAGCCTATTGGTGAGGGAAAGAGGATATATAAAGGTGTTTTAATGGAGGATATAATTTTAGAACCAGTTATGGTTAGTATGGTAAAAGTAAAGGTAAGGGATATAAAAGCAATAAACAGGTGTGTGTGGTGGGTGGCAGTGAAAAACTTAAAGGAATAGTGAGTACAATTTCCATAAACAAGGTGTTGTATAAATGGGTTACATGCATGGAACTACTAAAATGCAATCATTCAGTTCAGAGGTATCAATGAAATACTTATGTCGTGGACCTGGAGGAATGGAATGAGGAAATGGAATCCGTAGCGGTAATGGGGGAGCAAAATGAATTTACAGAGGCTGATATGGAGGTTAGCAGGGAGATATTTAGAAATCATACGGGTGCAGCTGACTATAAACAATACAAAGAGGGGTTAGGTGAGGTTTTACCTGAATACTCAGATGTTATTGCTCTAAAAGGAGATAATCTTGGGTTGACAGATGTGTTAGAACACAAGGTTCAATTGGAGGAGGGTACGAACATGATATATGTCCCATTATATAGAACATCTTTTAAGATAAGAGAGCAGGTTAAACAAGAGGTTAACAAGTGTGAGGATGAAGGTATAATTAGACCTAGCTCTTCACCATTTAAATTTTCCTTTGTTAGCAGTACCAAAGAAAGATGGTTCATTCTGTGTATGAGTGGATTTTAGTTGGTGGCAAGAATATTTTTTCATCAATTGGCCTCATGCAAGGGTTTTTGCAAGTACCGTTGAGTGAAGAGAGTAGGAAGTTGACAGAATTTTCAATCCCAAAAGCCCACTATGAATTCACAAGGATGTTTTTTTTTGGTTTGTCAGGTAGTCCTATTACATTTTCAAGGCTAGTAAACATAATCTTCCATGGGATGTTGGGGAAAAATGTATTTATTTATATGAATGATATATTAGTTGCTATGGACTCTAAAGGGGAACATTTAGAAGTACTTAAAGAAATTCTCAAGAGGCTTAGGATGGCAGGTCTGAAGGTTAAACTAGCCAAGTGTGATTTCCTGAAGAAGAATATTGTATATCTAGTACATGTCATTTCAAAAAAAGGTGTACGAGTGAATGCTGAGAAGGTCAGGGCTATTGCAAATTTTCCTACACCCAAGAATAAGGAAAGTGTTCTCTTGCTCATAGGAATGGCAGGGTTTTTCCATAGATTTGTGAGAGGATTTTCTATGTTGTTGGCACCTTTGGCAGGTTTATTGGGGGATGATGTACAGTTTTCATGGGTTGAAGCTCAACAGGTAGCTTTTCAGAAGGTCAAAGGCGCTTTAATAAGTCCTCCAGTTTTGAAGCTCCCTGGTTTTTCCTTACCATTCATATAAATGGCTGAAACCAGTCAAGAAGACGTAGGTGCATGTTTAATGAAGACATTTGAGGAGGAGTTTCATCCAATAGCTTTTTATAGTAAGAAATTCAAAACACGTGAGAGTAACGAAAGGTTAGTGGCGACAGTGGACAAAGAGCCTTTGCAGTAGTGTCTGATTTGGTTAATTTTAAGATTCTGTTTTGGTGGAATAAAGTGGAAGTTCTTACAGAGCATAAGCCATTGTTGGCTTATTGTTGGTCCAGCTTGAAGCCTTCTGCCATTTTTTTAAAGCCCTAAAAACTACACCAACGGAGGAGTCATGGCCTTGATGGATGAAACAATCCAGATAATATTGGACCATGTATGTAGATATGACTCCACACCTTCATTTAACGTCCCAGAGCATGCCCTCTGGGCAATCCTCTAGATTTGTGTCAAAAAAGACATTTTCACCACCCACAGAGGCCATATGTACATACAAAAAGATGGTGTAACTATGGGTACCTCCCTCATGATACTCTGCAAATTTCTATATGGGCACTGTGGAGAGTCAGGTATTTGCTACCACTGAGAAACCATGGATGTATATCTGGTATATCAACCACGCCTTTGTTAGTGCCAGCACAAGTCTACAAGAAACCCATGAACCTGGAAATGTGCCTACAGGGAGAGTGAGTGTCCAAAGGTATAAAAACACACTACAATCAGTGCCTTCATTACCAGTGCATGTGATTTTCCTTGGAAAACACACACACTGAATTAGAACGTGTTACCTAGGTCTTAATTAGCAATGGGCATTCCAGGAAGTCACAAAATGCTTCCATAGGTCCACTGATATACTGTGCTAGTAGTAACCTCACCCCACTCCCCTTGAAGACACCATTCTCTTTCATAATGGTATGTTTCACACAAAGTATAAAGAAGACGAACTCCCCCTCTGTAAATCATAGAAGGGACAGTCTCCCCCGACCCGGAGAAAAAGGTCAAACTAGAACTGGTATCCTGATTTTGAAGACCAACCCAGCCCCTTTAGCGAAGCGTACTCTGAAAAGAACAAATGTTGGCTACCAGTGTAGATGCCCCATCTGAGAATGATGTCAGTGTGACCATGATGAGATTTTCCAAGATGATCACCTGCTAAATTCAGGATGTTGCCATACATAATCAAGCTGAGAATTGCTATAATATTAAAATAAAATGAAGGGATATATCCCAATATCTGAATTATCGATAATTCAGCAGACATTGCTGCTTTTGCCTCCTGGAGCCTGTACATATTGGAGAGGAAAGGCCTTGCCTTAACACCACACAGGAAACTTTCCTCTTCCCAATGGTGGTATGTAGACTGCTGCCCACCAGTACTCTGGAGCCGAGTGAGCAGAACAATCACCCAACCTAACTACAATGTCTGTACACTGAGATGGGCAACCATCAACATCTGGGAGTAGGCTTCGCTTCCAGACACTTATCTCCTAACAGCCGATCAGAATTCAGATTCCTTCCCACCAACTATCTGGACCCTTTATATACTGACTGATGAGATTATCCTAATCAGAGAAATCCCACCCTGTCCTGAAGATAGGCCAACGATACGAGAGAAACGTTGACGCCCTTACAAAACTTCTACAAAGATTCTCTACCACTCGAAACGATGTCGAGATTTTAACAGATGCAGACCACCTCTAACTCTACGGTTATATCACGCCATGTTCAACTTCTGCCTGCATGCACCTGAATAAACATTGACTGCATTCAGAACCATTGCCATTCCCCTTATCCAGATTATGTACATTGGCCAGCTCTTAGCAGATATCAGCATTGAAGAACAGAGAATAGTAAGAAAAATTGAAAAGGCCTTGTATAAAATCAGTCCCACGGATGCTGCCATTCCTATCAACACAACAATAATAATAATAATAATAATAATAATAATAATAATAATAATAATAATAATAATAATAATAATAATAATAATAATAATAATAATTGTTCTAGAAATGACCGTTAAGTTGTGGGCAAATACCGAAAATGATGCTGTAAAATTTATTTTCTTGCCACGAGTGGCAGTTATTATATTTTCTCTGTTATCAATAACTATCGTAAAGGCCATTATTCTTTACATTTATGGTCGCTCGTTTACAACATTCGTGGTTTCTTCCAAGACGGAGGGCTCCAAATACTTCTGATCCATTAACACTTGCCATTAAGCTGCGACAAATACCGAAAATGATGCTGTAATATTTATTTCCTGGCCACAAGCTGCACGTAAAATACTTCCTTTCTTGTCGATAACTATCATAAAGGCCATTATTCTTTTAATTTATGGTTCCTCGCTTACAGCATGAATGGTTTCTTCTCCTTTGGTTTCTTTTCCCCCATTTCATCTAGTGTAATCAAGAAGTTAACGAAAATCTAAAGACTTTTTTCATGAAACGAAGTTTTATATAAATGTCATAAACATCACAGTTCCGAATGCTAGTTAAGATATAATATTTGATTTTAAAAATGTGTATTAGATAATACAGTGATATTTATGTTATCATTCTCTCTCATTAGAACATCAGAAAATCTGTTGTGTATTACAAGGAAAAGTTTATATACAAACACTGATATTGCGGGTTAATTATGAATGGAGGGAAAGTACGGGGAATCTCTCGAATATGTCGTCGCATTTGTCAATCTTTTCTTATCCCAGTTTATGTTATTGTGCTACTACAGTTTTTTCTTACCTTATTTTCATTTTCATCTCCATTCCTTATATAATTAAGAATGCACTTTGTCATAATAAAGATAATAATATTTTTTTTTTATTATAAACTGTGATTAAATACTACAAATATACTATTGATATTTTTGAAAAATACAGCAATATTTATTTTTATGAAGAATCAAAACATCTATAAAGTGTAGTAATAAACCTTGTTTAAAATTTATAATTATAAAGGTAAGATGTATTTTTATAAGAACACTTTATCTGGAAAGCTCCTAAGGTTGTGGCAAAAAACTGATTTTGCATTGAGCATAGAGATTTTGGCTCTTTGGACAAAATAATCTAATGCTGTATATTGCTTGAGTAATAATTATAATTGTTTCATTAGAAGATTGTTAACACACACACATACAAGTAGAACCTATTTACCCTATACGATAAAGCTACAGGAATTTCTTATTGTCAAGTAGTGGGGATGAAATAAGCTAGAGAATAAATTACAATGCAGTTTAATTCTTCTTATTGTTTTAAGAATAGGCTGCCTCGATACTTGTTCCTATCAGCGATAATTGCGTTGTTGATCATTTAACGAACTAACCTGGAAACTGGAAAGAGCAAAGAAAATGACACTGAAATAAAAAAAAAAAGCTTTGTTTTCAGAGGGAGTTCGGGAAATATAGAAATGGCTATCGCCAGGAAGCTAGAAAATAGTCTGTTGAGATCAATAGATTTATTAGAAAGCCATGTAAGTACAAACCAAAGCTAAATTTAAAATCTCAAAATCAACCTTTTTTAAACAGCCGGAGTCCACATCCCTGGTTAAAATTGGTCATATATCGATAGTCACCAGAGACGAACGTTTCCCTAACGATACAGCTTCTTGCACTTTGCTCTGGAGCTTCCATGTTTCTGTTTCTTGTAATACAACTATTTCTCTTATTTATGGTCCTTGGGTCTTAGTCCTGTTTGCCTTTATACTCTGTTTTTTCTTCTTCGTCTTATTCTTTACTTGTTCAGCTTGCAGGATCGATGCAATTCGGACCACAAACAAGTTGTTATAAGTGAAAGTGATAGGATTGAATAAGTAAGGGATATTTTGCATTCAGATATGGACACAGAGAATTTGAAAAAGGTCAAAGTTGTGCCGAGAAAAACAGTCACGATTTCTAATAGTTACACAAGTAACTTTTTCAAAATTAAAATCAGAGCACGTTCTGAACTCTTAAGAAAAAACGTTCCATCAGTCAAGAAGTCTGCTGAAAAAATCATGTATATTCACTATACTGGTTCCATGGTACTATTTTTTTTTTTACTAAGGAGTTATGTATTTGTTCGATTTCCATATCTGACCAGTATGCAAATGATAGATACTTGACACATATTTCAAAACCAACTTTTCCGCCCATTGGCTTCGATATACCTCGTATTCCAGTAGATGTTGAGGGTGACGAAAAAATCCTTAAACTTTTATTTTAATTGTTATTTTTTACTCAGTCTTTTAATGGGCAGAGATGGAACCAAACAAATACGTAATCTCTAACAAAACATTTTAATAAATCTTAAATAAACTTCAATATAATAATTTTATTAAGCAAGAGTGTGCTAACATCAAATGTTTGGCGTTGGGAGATGCGAAAGGTCTGGAAACTACTGGAGTTGAAGAGGTACTGAAAAGGGAGGCCCTCCGAGAGACAAATAACATCATAATTCGGTCTGGCAGGACATATGTTAGTGATCCAGGAAACACGGAAGAAATATATGGATGGAAATAAATTAGTTCATAAATTCATAAGTTTGACTGATCTGAAGGAAGAACACTTGAAGCCGAAAAGGTAAATCTTGAGATTTTTAGCAAACTAAGAGCGCTTAGTATGAGGATATGTCGTTATGTTTGTGTTTTTCAATTGACTAATGAACTTCTGGTCCATTTTGCCTTTTTTCACGAAAGGAAAGCTGTTTGGTGTCATACACTTTTCTTCGATATAGGGCCCCTGATTAGTATCTGATGTCAGCAAAAAGTATCTATTAGTCGACTTTAATGGCGTATTTAAAGTCTATCACTTATTTACATTTTTGTTTTAACTCCTCCTAAATTTAATTATCTTGGAATCACTCTTTTCTTCAGTTTATTCTCATTCCATTTCATTTCACATTTTACAGTAATATATATATATATTTCTCTCTCCCTGCTCCGTCTTTCCTGATATTTATTATCTAGTCATTACTTCTGAGTTTTAGAGCATTCTATTTTTATTTTTATATGTTTTTAAATTTTATTATTCTATTTAATTTTAAGTATCTTAATTCCTACGAATAATTCTGTCTCATTCGCGTTAACCTTTGGTGATATCTCTTTCTTGTAGCGATTTTCTGTTTTCGCTTTTCTTCCCAGTGCAGTCTCTTCTCTTTCTGTTTTTATCATAACTTCATCACCACCATGGCTCTATAAAACCACTAATCCTCTTATATTTTGGATTCCTGTAAAAGAAAACTATTGAGATGGCTTTGTCTGTCCGACCGCACTTTTTCTGTCCGCCCTCAGATCTTAAAAACCAGAGGCTAGAGGGCTGCAAATTGGTATGTTGATCATCCACCCTCCAATCATCAAGCATACCCTCTAGCTTGAGTAGTTTTCATTTTGTTTAAGGTTACAGTTAGCCATGATAGTGCGTCTGGCACCGTTGACTCCAATTCCGGAGGAGTCGCCGACACACTTTCACCTGACCACATCTGGGAGCAACTGAACGTTGTCCATTCGTAGCTGAGGGTTTCATACTGCAGCACATCGAGAGTTTCATACAGCATTATGCGCCGTAGAAAACTCGATTGATCCGAAGAAACTTCGGTGCAAATTTTACTTTTTGTTCTGTAATCAATATTTCCGTATTCCTCTTTCAACAAAAATTTTTATTTCCTAACAAATTTCGTTTCTCATCTTATTTCTTGCTGAAACCTTCCCTCCATCTTTCCCAGAACGGCTGTTCCTTTTCCTCTCTTCTGCCATTGATTCCCTCGTCAAATATTGTTGATAACTAGCGCGGAGAAACGCGCGCACTCTCAGATTGTGAACTTTTCTTCACGTCTTTACCATTTCCTTGCCTTGTATATATAACCAAATATATATATGTTCTAATATACTTTTACACACATTCACATGCACATAAACACACACACACACACACACACACACACAGACACACACACACACACACACATATATACATACATATATATATATATATATATATATATATATATATATATATATATATATATATATATATATATATATATATATATATATATATATATATATATATATATATATGTATATATATATATATATATATATATATATATATATATATATATATATATATATATATATATATATATATATATATATATATCGCTGGATTTCATCCAGGAAGAATCTCAGCCACTTTTATCAGATTATCTGTAGGCCTAATTCATTTCATTGTTAGACTCTTCATCGCTATTTGTAAGCCATTATAAGTCCAAATCACATAAAAAAAATTTAAACAATATTTCCATGTGGTACAGACAATTTGTTATAGGCCTAGTCCAATGTCCTGGCTTTTTATTATTGATGTTACTATAATGAAAGTAAACTTCACTGTCCAATTCATAAAAGACTGAACCAACCCCCAAGTTCTAATTTAAACTCTTTCATTAATATTGTATGAGAATATATGTCTTTTTTTAATAAGAAATATTTAGACTATACTCTGTTGCACCTTTTTGCTTCGTTTTTATTATTAAGTGACTTGCCGTATTAGTTAGACTTCCACCTAATCATCAAATTAAGAAAAAAAAGAGGCAAAATATTGTCTAATATGCTAACTTCAACTCGTGATATGTATAATTTCAATTAGATTTAGGGACTTTTAACAGAGCATAATAAATTTCAACTCTTTATCTTTACAATGACATCAAATTCATTAATGTAGCATTAAGTATAAAGTTACACGGAACGATAGAAAAACATTACTATGTCAACCTGGTCAATTCGTGCCTGTTGTGATGACGTAATCGGGTATTATAAACAAGCATGCTCCATTCGTGGAGAAATGTAATGTAAATGGTTATTTATTATTTTGAATAAATATACTTTGTTAAAAGATTGAAATGAATATATACCATTATAATAAATAGCCTAACCATTAACTACCATTTTATTTTCCTAAATGATGGGAATGCTTTTCCTTACTGTATATAATTCCATCAGAAAAAGGCATGAATTGACCGGTAGTCCAGTCTTGCTGTTCAAGGGTTGATGTAGTTGACAGGTGTCACTATGTGTAAGTGATAGATTTAAATCTAGACAAACTTTTAGTCGGTGTTTGCTCTTAAATCTCGTTAGGTATTAAATATGAATAGAGTTTGCAGAAGGAGGGTGGATTAGAGAGACAGACAGACAGACAGACAGACAGACAGACAGACAGACAGACAGACAGACAGACAGAGAGAAACTCATTACAGGTGTACGTTTCCACATGGTCTTAGTTGTTAGCAAATCGCCCAATAATTAATGTTTTCCAAACCTCATTTAAACCGACTTTATAACTAAATACGCCACCGTAACGTCACGAAGCAGTCGCTATAAGATTATGAAGGTAAAAGCAAAGAAGAAACGAACGCATTAATAAGCAAGTTCGCATTTGAACGAGTAAAAAATATCATTATACAACTTGCATGTCGCGCTTTGCAAGAAGGAGTTTAACGACTTGTTCAAACACGTAAGGGAGGAAATCCAATTGTGTTTATCGTAATTTCCAACTTTATTGATTTCGAACAAATAAGCCCCTTCCAGCTAATTTCAACATAAAAGGGACAGTAGGCTGGATAATCGGGACAGATGTCTGTGTTTATCTGTTATCTGTCTGTCATGGGGGTACTGTCTTGAATTCTAGATTTATAACCTAGGTTGGGCTAATAGGGCCGCGTGCATAAATTTTGTATAGATCCGGTCAAGTGCACAAAAAACACAAACATTTATATATATATATATATATATATATATATATATATATATATATATATATATATATATATATATATATATATATATATATATATATATATATATATATATATATTATTGTAACAACTCGATTAACCATTACCAGATTACACTTATAAATTTCCTCTCCAACTATCCATATAATACAGGTATGAAGTCTACAATAGGCTGGAATCATACAAAAGTCAATGTACAAAGTGCAAGAATGAATTCGGGGGGGGGGGGGATAAACAAACACCACGAAAAACCATAAATTTAATACCAAAATAAACAGATAGAAATTACACCTGAACCTCTTGAATACACAAAATAAATGAACCACGATCACATATAATAACAATAATAACTCAAAATACACGTACACTAAATTAAGATAGAAAAATAAACACACTCAGAACAAAATAATTGGTGTCCAGAAAAGAGGAAGGAATTGTAAAGAAAGAATATCCTGACGGGTTACAAGCTAATTTTCATATAAACCAAACTTGTCACAATTAAGCTTCTTGATAAATAAATCCTTAATATTCTCTTAGAAGAATACGGAGATCCTCAACGTTTGGAGTAGTACAACAGGTGGTTAACTAACTTGGGCTCAGTCGAACAGCCACAACAGATCCATAGCCATGATCAATAAAATTCAAAGGCATGAAAACCTTACCAAGGTATAGTCAGATCCCTCTAACTTTATAACTGAACCAGAGGTGGTGCAGTGAATACAAAAGGAACTCCAGATAGGTAACCCAGAGTGGTCTTCTAATTTGAACAAAGCGGTAATCTAATATAAATCCTCAAGTTCTGAAGATAAGGAATAGGAAAAGGTCCAGAGAACAAGTCCCTGTTCTCTGAACAAAAGCTACAAAGTCACCCATCTGAACCACAGGAGAGGAAACACACACACACACACACACACACACACACACACTCAACCTCCTTGAAAAGTAAATACAAGTGTTAATAACAAGCAAACAATTGTTATGCTCAAGAGGAGGTAAAACGACAAGTGAACTTACAAAACTAGGTTTAACAAATTAAATGAAAACTAAGTTTCATAATAATACTTAGTGAAAAAGGATCACATACTGACAGTCTGACACTCATACCACAAGAAAAACAAGACAAACATTTTATATATGTATAATCTAATCTTTACAATTTAATGAATCAAACAATTACTAGTAATATCAAATAAGACATGTATTATTTACAAAACCTGAAATAACAGAAAAGTAAAGCAAAAATATATCACACCATACATAAATGAGACTCAAAATGGATGCCGGAGGCTTACAATAATAAAAGAGGCACAAGAACACACAAAAATATAAAGTACCCAAAGTACTAACCATTGCACTTGGCAAACACCAATGAGCCTCACATTGCTCAAATATCCAACACATCCGGGATTCTGAAGTAACAGACTACCACACTAATCTGCATTCTTCACTGTCTTATTAACAGTGACTCTTTGCACTCACTGTCACTAAGAGTGTCCCAGTTTCACGGTTGATTTTATAATAATCAGTGTGTCAATGCACTTAACACAAGTAAATGTCCACCTCAAAGTGATAATAGAGTACCGACACTTATTTAGACTGACACAGAGAAAACCAACACGGATCTGCCCTGCACCAAACTAACACACACAAATTCGTGAAGCATATTTAAGCCTGAAAGTACAGAATCACCTATTAAGACCTCTAAAGTGCCTCATAATGTGATACCTTAATTACAAGAGTCACCACCTTAGTCATATCATACTGAAGTGAGAGGTTATACCAACAGTAGCATCAATGTGTGCTATCAATTCGATAATGATATCTTAAACCCTAACACTTGTTTCAATAACGAAGCCTACCACACCACCAATCTTCAAAAAACCTTGAGTAATAGGTACCATTTACTTAATACTAAAACATTCCTATCTCATAACTTAAGCAACTGGAATGATTCCTGTAAAGTAAATTATCACTAATACACATTAAATTTTTACTTAATTCCAATACAACCTAACTACTCACGTCAACAGCACACACATCAGCTGGAAAGATACAGATTCCACCTCTATCTTTGCAAAGTCCTCAGCAAGTGTATTTACTCTACATCAGCACAACGTTATCCTTGTCTGGAATGTGAGTGAACTCCAGGTTCCATTCTTGAAGCATAAGGCTCCAATGCATTAGCCTCTAATTCTTATTTTCATACCTGCTGACAAAAGCTAGAGGGCTATGATCAGTCATAATTTTTATAGGAGTACCTGTTGTTGAAAGATAAACAAAAAAATTATTAATTGCCAGGATTAATAAGAGTGTCTCCTTATCAACCATTGAATATTTCCGTTGAGCAGATGTCAATTTTTTGGGGGAAGAAAGCAACTGGATGAAGCAACCCCTGTCCGTCAGCCCGTAAAAGGACTGCGCCAACACCCAGATCACTGGCATCCATAGCAAGTGCAAAAGGAACGTCAAAATCCAGACTCTCAAAATAGGGGAACTAACAAGCACCTGTTTCAACTTTTCAAAAGCATTTTGAGTTTTCAAGGACCAAACAAATTTTACTTCCATTTTGAAGAGACTGGTTTGAGGTTCCACAATATCTGAAAAGTTCTTAACAAAACTTGTATAATAACCCTCCAAGCCAAGAAACATTTGGACATCCCTACGACATTTAGGAACACCTATATTCCTTATAACTTTAATATCATTCAGTTTGGGAATTACCTTGCCACCACCAACCTCGTGGCCTAAATACACAACCTTTGCTTTGGCAAACTCACTCTTTTTTTCAAATTCACCACCAAACCTGCTTTTTTCAACACATCAAACAACACCTTGATTCTTTTCAGATGTGCCTCCCAATCATCACTATAGATGAGAATATCGTCTATGTATACCACACAACCTTCTAAGCCATAGACCACAGTTCATAAATCTTTGGAAAGTGGCTGCCACATTTTTCATCCCAAATGGAATCACTTTGTACTGAAATAAATCTTGCAGTGTTACAAATACTGATAAAGTTCTAGCACGCTTGGAAAGAGGAATCTTCCAGTACCCTTTTAATAAACCAAATTATTTAATATACTTAGACTTTCCCAAATGGTCAATACAGTCCTCTGTACAAGGGAAAGGATAACAGTCCAACTTAATCACCTCATTCACCTTTTGATGGTTGAAACATAACCCAAAGTCACTGTCAGGTTTCTTAATTAAAAATACTGAAGATGACTAAGGGCTGTTACTTGGTTCAATAAGTCATGTTTTAGCATGTAATCGACTTCCTTCGCCACTACTTCACTTTTTAAGGGATTTTACATATAAGGGGCTTGTTTAACAGAAATGGCATTATCAAGAGATAGCTCAGTGGTAACGTCGACTGGAGTTACCGGGTAAGTACTGTGTCGAGGGTTCGTGACCTGGCAGTACCAATCCATTTATCACTTATAAATTCACCTTTGGTGATAATTCTCCATCGGAGATATTCCCGAGGTAGCGTGAATTTGATATTAAGCGACATTTGTAGCTTCATGATTGTATATAAATTATGGAGTGATAAAAAATTTCATATATATATATATATATATATATATATATATATATATATATATATATATATATATATATATATATATATATATATATATATATATATATATATATATATATATATATATATATATACACACATATATATACATAAGGTGCAATATACATGCATACATACATACTATTTACATATATACAACGTGCTAGGTTTCATTGCCACTTCAACACGTTGTAGTTGCATGATTGTATCTAACAGATCACATTGTTTTTTCTTTCACATTCTTATTTTACAATTCAGAACAACATTATGACCACTTCCGATCATTTGGCAAAATCGCATTTTTCTAAGGAATTTCCTTTATGGGTCGGTGCCGTTTATTGATTCATCTCAACACGTTCGGTTGGGGATAAAAGCTACGTTCCAGTAGCTGTTGTATATATCAGATATTTCCAAACGCTGTGGTAAACAGTTAAGAGAAAATCTATGGAGAGGAGTAAAAAAAAATGATTGAGTTCCAGGAAAACAAGTCTTATTTTCAATAATCTGCTATCAATAAGCTACGCAGAAAATTGTAAGGCTGTGAAAGCTATTTTCGTATCTGTTCTTATTTTCCCAGCTTTTCATAGCAAAAACAGATTTTAAAAGAATTCTTTATTCAAAACAATTACTTACATCATACGTTCTGCATTTAGTTTAAAGTCCAGGATCATTCAGTCTGATACATAACGTAAAACAGGGGAAGAACAGTCGGTGGACAGGAAGGGCCTTAGCATCCAGGAAGTGTGTGTATGAAATCATTTTGTAAATTAATTTATATCAATGGATGGAATGACAAGGTCGTCGCAACAGGAAAGCCTGTCTACCCAAATGTAACATTTTTGTACAACAAAAACTTAACACAGAAAAACCAATCTAATTTGAATTGATTAGTTTTAAGAGGTGGTTCATTAGGATAGAGGGAGTGGATTCTTTATCAAAGTACAGAAGGATTATCATTAACAGCCTCTTCATTACTATAATATCATGAAAAGAAATAAAATATCTGAAATATTAAGTAGGTCATTCTCCCATTTTGCCTTGGCATACAGATCACTTCAGTCATCTGAGACAAAGCCTCATTGATCAAAAAACTTTGTTCTGAGTTAAAAAAGAAAAATAACAAATCGCCCTTCGATTTTCCCTCAGCCGAGTCTTCTGGCAAAAGAAAACGAAGGATAATCTTTTAGGTAAGTTAATGAAGACAAAAAAGTTGGTTTAATTGGTCAGCAATTAAAGAGCTTTCCAATTGCTTTTTAATCTATCATGAATGATTAAAGTTGTGCTTTTTGAGTGAAAAATATTTCAGCCTAGTGAAGACCAGAAATCGCGGACAAAGTAGCCATTTTCTTTTTAATCATAACTGTGTAAGTTATACCCATCATGCATCAAGACGTGTTTTTATCAGAGGCATATCATAGATATAATTATATTTCGAAAGTATATCCTTATTTGAAGATTGTTAAATATTTTTTAAAACTATTTCTCTTTCATATGTACACGTGCATAGCCTATATACATAAAACAAGTGTGCATTGTCTTGTTTCGACAGGTCTAAAATAAAAAAAGAAACGGTATTAAAAAAGAAAAATAGGTATTCCACAGATTCCGGGAATGATGCTAATAAGGGAGTATCACGAGTCAAGAAAAAAAAATCCTGAAGACTCAGTTTTCCAAAACTTGAGATCTGTAAAAATTCAAAATCTTCTTTTAGTTTCCTTCCAGCTGAGTCCTCATAAGACAAAATCGTGAGATACCTGGAAATATTCAGTTTCAGCTCAGGGAAGGCTAATTGCCATCAGGACTTGAAGGACCCTATATGGTTAACTCATACCTTGGTTAAACAGTCAATTTGAAGCCCAACAAAATTCAATGCTAAATACACAAATAAGGTAACTGCCATAAACGTTAATCGGAAGTAACAGTTCCTGAGCATTTTTTTTTATTATTCTGGCTATTATCGAAAATAAATAATAATAAAATACTTAAATTTTAACAGTGAAAGCATATGAAACACCTATTGAATTGATCGTTTTTCTTTATCAAAAGTATTTTCAAATACTCGAATTTGGGCAGAAGAGCTATTATATAGTGAGTCAATTATATATAGTTAGTCATTTATAACACATTTAAAGTGATGCCCTTCACATTTGCATCCTTCTACTTCTATTTTTTAATTAAGGTTTGCATGATCGATCATATCACCAGCATCCCAGTCATTTCACTGAATTCATTTCTTGGTGGTTTATAAAAGCTTAGCATGCGAAAAACTAAAAAGAAGTCCAGTATTACAATAGTAAAAATACCTTGAGATCGATAGTTTCCAGAGTGAATATTGCTTCTCTTCCTGTCCCATTTTCCACTTCCTTGAAGTAAAAGGCTCACAGATGTAATTGACTTAATTCGTTAATCTGCTTCTATAATTTAGACTTAATTAACCCAGAAGGTTACGGAAAATTTACTGTTAATGTTATTATAGTCTGGTGTTTTATCTAACTGGTTTAGAAACTTTGATACATAGTACTTTGACCACCGAGACAGAAAAAGAGATGTAGTTTGATATCGACTTTGCTGTACATATGCCTGTCGAATCCTGAAGGGGGACAAAGAACTTATCAATTGTCATTCCCCTTACGTGCAAGTTATTCCAAAATTATGTTGATTTGGATATCAACGATATTTTTAGCATAATCTTTGTGAATATAAAAAAAACGACAGACGTGTTTAGGTGACAAATATCTTTGTATATATAAATACATTGCATATATATATATATATATATATATATATATATATATATATATATATATATATATATATATATATATATATATATATATATATATATATATATATATATATATATATATATATATATATATATATATATATATATATATATATATATATATATATATATATATATATATATATATATATATATATATATATATATATATATATATATATATATATATATATATATATATATATATATATATATATATATATATATATATGTATATATATGTATATATATATATATATATATATATATATATATATATATATATATATATATATATATATATATATATATATATATATATATATATATATATATATATATATATATATATATATATATATATATATATATATATATATATATATATATATATATATATATATATATATATATATATATATATATATATATATATATATATATATATATATATATATATATATATATATGTATATATATATATATATGTATATATATATATATATGTATATATATATATATATATATATATATATATATATATATATATATATATATATATATATATATATATATATATATATATATATATATATATATATATATATATATATATATATATATATATATATATATATATATATATATATATATACACACACACATATATATCATGTGTGTGTGTGCACTCGTAAGTAGGAGTTTGTGTAGATGGTCGCAACACGATCTCTTGCGATGTTTTGCAAATCTTGCAGGTAGAAGAATGTGACCTGGATGTCTGATCATTCAGCATTTTTATACACTAACCTTTGGATTTCGAAGTGTCATCAACACGTGTCTAGGCAGAGCTTTCCGTCACTGTTCTAGAAAGAATTTTCTAGAAGGTTTTGGTCCAGTTATAATCGGATTTCATGGTGTGTTAAACGGACTTGCGTATCAGTTTATGTGCTGTGGAAATCGCTAAGTGCGAAGGGCTCTTGTGAAGAATTAGTTGTTCCTTTGCGAAAAGTCAGAGCAGTTAGACACATTGGAATGCTTGGGAAGTGGGATTCCTTTTTGCTGAAGAAGTGTGCATTGAACTTTGGACATTACTAACCTCTACAAGTGTTAACACAGACATGATTATCGTTTTAGCGATTTATCTTTTACGTCATTTTTATTATCAGTATTTTGACATGTGTTCAATGTGTTGTGATAGTATTGCAGACCTTTATGATTTTGTCGTTAATGGGTGTTAGTTCTTCCTTGGCAGATGTTTCAAAGGAGCTATAGTTAGTCTGGGATGGTTATGCATCCTCACAGACATGCATGTAGCATAGTCATTATGGGAAGTGTTATTTAGAGCAAACTGTGACTAAGGACATAATTACACTGGGGACTTATCAGAGTTAGGGAGTGAAATGAGGAAGCATCCCATTTATAATTTTGGTGTTAGGTAAGATGTTCGTTGGGGAAGATATTCATTTATCATTTACATTCTTTTTGCTCTTTTAGCATTTTTCTTATTTACCATGTTTTAACTTGTTATATGTTAGCTACACAGAACAAACTATTTTTTTATAAGAGGTTTTGATTTACACACCTTAGAAATAGGAACAGGATTCTGGGAGAGAGAGAGAGAGAGAGAGAGAGAGAGAGAGAGAGAGAGAGAGAGAGAGAGAGAGAGAGAGATCTCAAAGGCCGTTGCGGTCGGGCTACCAACGCTTGCAACTTTTTCGAAGGTAGGTGCAAAACAAAGCTGTAGGGTTTTCCATACACCAGAATGGTGGCAACTAAGAACAAACACTTCTTGTTTGACTCCACGCCGCAGAGAGAGTATGAATGGTGCAGATATGTAGTAAATAAGACGTTATCTAGGATGAAATGCAGGGCAGTTGGGGCTTGGAGGAGAATTTCTTGAGCTTGCATTTTTTTATCCCGGGAGGCAACCGTGCTTCGGGAGCGATGGTTAGTCTTTCTCAGCTGGTGACTTAGTGAAGGGTGATTATCGGGTGTCGGGTGTTTTACTGAGGCATTCGACGTAATTATAGATCTGTGCTTCAAGTTGAAGTGTGTTTAGTTCCAAGTCGGCGGTCGCTGGAATTCGAGGCATGGCGAAAAAGTTAGTTTTTTTTTTTGAGATTTCATTTTGGTTGGTTTAAAGTTTTATTTTCTCTCTTCCGTCTTTCGTTTTTGTATTATAGAATTATTCTGGGGATGGAATAGGTTATTTATATGGGTTGACTATGTTTAGGATTTTCCTTTTTTTATTGAGTTATTCTTAGTTGTGCGGTGTGTAGGATGTGATGAGTGGTTTGCCTAGTTAGCAAATCACCTGGGTTTCTGCCGTGGTTGCAGCATCACTGTATATTGCATGGAGACAAAGTGTCGGTGATATCGACAACAGTTTCATTTTGACGTTATAAATTGATCGAAACGAAAAAATATGGTATCGTTGTCAACATTATCGTTCGTAGCTCAAAAGCTATAACAGTTAGGCGAGTAGTGAATTTTCATTCGGAGATTTTTCTTCCTTTTTTTTTCTTGTGTTGGTTCTTATGAGTTAACCTTGAAATTTTATGTGACGTAGTGCTCAGCTCTTTGCTCATGGGCATACGAAATTATTTGTTCTCATGGCGTTTGTGAACAATTGGTGTTTAAGGGGATAATACCGTTTTGAATTGTTTTTTTTTTTTTACTTTGTTTTGCGTTGGCGCACATAGTGCAAGAATTAATATTATATGCGTTTACGGTCGGGGAAAGTTTTTACGGGGGTGTGGAGTAGTTTCCGTTCACGTAGAAACCAGAAAGGGAAATTACTGAAAATGGCTTTAGGGGGCACAGGCGATAAGGCATTGACTCATGGGGTAACAACTTTCATGTCGCTAATTTATCCTTTGCCAGGGTTGGTGAATGGGATTTTGAGACAGCCTTTCGAGATTTTTATGAAGAGTATTCAAAATCACTTGAATACGAAGAAAATCACAGATGAGACAGATGCCTTAATGAGGCAAAAGGATTTCTTGCTTTAGACGAGGGGAACATTGGAAAACGCTGTCGTAGCTTTGGATTTAAGAAATTCCGGACTTAGGATGACCTGAAGTTTTTTCTTAGAACTGCATATGGAGCAGATGAATGTGATGACTTGGTTCGGGAAATGAGGGCATTTTATGAGATCAGGAAGAGGCAGAGTTCTATGGTACAGTATAGCTCGCAGTTGTTTGATGCAGCATCGGATTCAGTGGAGAAATTGAAAGCCTCGGGCCGGGTGCGGGGCGAGTCTATATCATTAGAGAATTATTCAGAGGTTGCTGCATTTCTCCTGGTTTTTGAATAAGGTTCCAGATGCCATTGCGAGCAGTTTTGATCATCTAGTAGAGCCTAAGTCTGATGAATCATTTATTTTCGCCCAAATTAAGAAGCACATGTCGAAATGCCGCACGGTAAATAGCACATTTTTCAATGTGGGGCCGAAAACCACGTTGGGGGCTCAAAGGAACTTCCCGCTGGGAGATTCAGGTTTTGCTTCCAGTAGTTTTTGTGCTAAAGTGGAGAGTGATAGAAGATCTACGGATCAAACACCACAGTTTTGTTTCTTCAATTGCAATAGGCAGGGACACTCAAAGAAGTTTTGCTGAGTTGATTACAGTGGCGGGTGTAGAAATTCTGTTCATATTCGGTGGTTCTGTCCATCGCTCAACAAGAGTAATGATGGGCCAGTAACTCAGAATTTTGTGAATAGCAATAAGAAAGCTCCTCACGAGAGATAACCAAAGAAGTCTAAAAATAGACAGAATTTTTGGAGGGTGGATCAACCAAAAGGGAAAGGATAAATTGTTCATGTCATGTAGGACTTTTGGGAGATACAGGGGAACTGAAGCCAGTGGTGAAGGGAGCAGTAACTGGGTCTAGTCTTGATTGTTGTAGACATGGATGCATCAGTCAGTTTAGTGGACTATGATTTTTACCAATCGATGTTTTCCCAGTATTGGCTAAGGCGTTCAGAGGAGAAAGTGTGCTGTGTCCAAGCTCATAAACTGGACGTTGTAGGTGCGGCGGATATCTGGTTTTCTCTGGGGAACCACTTAATAAGGGAACCATTTTTGGTGGTGGGAGGAGTTAAATTGGGTAATAAGGTGTTATTGGGGTATCCAGCGTATAATAGGATCGGTATTTCTATATACCCTTGTAAAGGAGGTATAACGGTTAGTGAAACTGGAGGTTTTATCCTGTATGTGGGTGCTGAGGAAAAAGGAGGGGAATATATTTGTTATGGGGACAATGAGGAAATTGTGGTAGATAATCAATCACAGGGAGAAAGTGAGTCTAATGTTGAGGGGAAGAGGATATATAAAGGTGTTTTAATGGCGGATATAATTTTAGAACCAGGTATGGTTGGGATGGTGAAACAGGTGCAGAAGATATAAAAGTGGATAAACAGGTGTGTGTGTGTTTGTGTGTGGTGGAAGGCAGTGAGAAACTGAAAGGAGCGGTGAGTACAGTTTCAATAAATAAGGTATTAAATAAAGAGGTTTCATGGGTGGAATTGTTAAATTGTAATAATTCAGTTAAGAGGTATCAGAGGAACACGTATGTTGTAGATTTGGAAGACTGGAGAGAGAAAACTGAATCAGTGGTTTTTTAGGGGAGCAAAATGAACTTTTTGGAGGATGCAATGAAGGTTAGAAGGGAGATTTATAGGAATCATTTGGCAGACTATAGTGAATACACAAAGGGGTTAGGTTAGGTTTTAGCTGAATATGCAGATGTTATTGCTCTGAAAGGAGATAAATTGTGGCTAACTCATGTGTTAGACCATGGAGTACATTTAGATGGGGGGACGAAACCGATTTATGTCCGTTGTATAGTATAACTTTAAAGATAAAGGAGCAGGTGGAACATGAGGTTAATAAGTAGGAGGAGGAAGGTATAATGAGGCCTAGCTTGTCACCATTTAATTTTCCGTTGTTGGCGGTACCCAAGAGGGATGGTTCAATCCGTGTGTGTGTGGATTTTGGAAAATACATTTACGGGGCTAGTGAATAGTCTTGCACGGGATGTTGGGAAAAATGTGTTTGTTTATATGGATGATATACTGATGGCTACGGACTCTATAGAGGAACATTTAGAAGTGCTTAGGGAAATCATCAGGAGGTTTAGGATGGCAAGTCTGAAAGTTAAACTAGCAAAGTGTGGTTGTTTGAAGAGGAATATTATATATTTGGGATATGTCTTTTGGAAAGAAGTTGTTTGAGTGAATAACAAGAAAGTCAAAGTGATTGCAAATTTTCCTACACCAAGAAGTAAGAAAAATGCTTGCTCGTTTATGGGAATAGCGGGGCTTTTCCTGTTGGTTCTTGAAAGGGTTTTCTATGTTGTCAGCACCTTTGGCAGATGTATTGAGGGGATGACATACAGTTTCTTTAGGGTGATGCTCAGCAGGCTGCCTTCCAGAAAGTCAAGGAGGCTTTGATGAGTCTTCCAGTTTTGAGGTTTCTTGATTTCTTTTACCATTCATGTTAGTAATGGATGCCAGTCAAGAGGGTGGTAGGTGCTTGCTTAATGCAGAAATTTAAGGGTAAATTACATCTAATAGCATTTTACAGCAGGAAGTTCAAAACACGGGAAGTCATGAAAGCTTGATGGCAACAGTGGATAAAGAGGCTTTTGCATTAGTGTCTAGTTTGGTTCATTTTAAGATGCTGCTAATTGGGAATAAAGGGAAGTTCTTACGGATCATAAGCCGCTGTTGGATGTTCTTAATGGCCCAGATCTTTCTCCTAAACAGGCTAGGTGGTTTTCGACAATTACGGAGTTTGATGCTAAGCTTTGGCACATTGAGGGTAAACATAATGTGCTAGCAGATGCTCTTAGTAGGAATTTTTTGGATACCCAGGATGAGCATGTGTGTAATGCAACTGGCAAGTATGTGGATTGGGACATTAGCTTGGTGGAGAAGAGATAGGATGAAGAATAAGTTTTAGAGGATGCAAAAGTGTTTCTAAGAGGTGAATTAGTGAGTAAGGGTTGTAGATGGCCTTATTCAGGTTTGGAGTTAGAGGGTAATTTGTTGGTGAAGAAAATAAAATATAAGTTGAGGAGAAGTGAGGATAAGGGGATACAACACAGATTGTGGTACCAAAAGAGTTGATTCCAGTGGTTTTGGAGATTACAAATTGTAAATTTAGCAGTCCACATTTGGGGATTGAGAAGAAGTATCAGAAAGGTACGTGATAATTTTTTACGGAAAAATATGTTTTCCTCACTGGAGAGATTTGTGATTGGGTGTTCTGTGTGTAATTCATGTAAACCGGTGAGGGTTACGTCATGTAGATTGGGTCTTTTTCTGTTCCTAGCAAGCCTTTTCAGATGGTGCATATGGATTTATTAACAAACTTTTACGAGTTGGCGTATAGTCAGAAACATTTGTTGGAGCTCATTGATGAATTAACGAGGTTCATGGAGATTTTTCTGTTAAAGAATAAGGCAGCATATGAGGTTGTGGTGACGTTTTTCCATGGGTATATTTGTAGATATGGGGTACCTGAGATACTTATCACTGGTAATGGGAGAGAATTTGAATAGAATGTTAAAGTGTCAGGTGGAAGTTATGGGGATATAGAAGGTAAATATTCTTCTGTATAGGCCAGAGGCAAATGGGTCGTGTGAGCGAGCTAATAGGAAAGTGCTTCAAGCTCTTAGAGTAACAGTGGATGGTATTGATATTAATTGGGATAGATATAAAGATGTGGTCAGACATAGCATAAATGTAGATGGTTAACGACACTGTTGGTATGTCACCTGTAGAGGCTTTATTTGGTTATCCAATTTAGAGTACGTTTGATTTGTTGGCAGTTCCCTCTCATTGTTATGACATGATTAAACTGTTAATTGCTACAGCTAAACAGAGACATGCAAATCTTAGGGGTAATTTTGAGTCGAAGACACAGTAGATGGTCATGGGAAGTAATGCGAAATTAGACAACCCAAGAACTGCAGTTGGAGGTAATTTATTTTTGAAGATAAATGTCAGAAATGACTTGAATTACATGTTGGGTCCCAAGTTTGACAGACCTTTTCGTGTCATAGAAGAGGAAAGGGGAAACAGGTTCGTAGTTTTAAATGAAGACACAGGAAGTGACGAGATTAACACACATTTCTAAAATTAAAAAAGTTTGATGGTTAATGGGGTTTCTGTTTTTTTGGGGAGAGTGTTTATTATTGTTTTTTTCTTGGTTTTTTATGTTGGAGTTAAGCAATTAATTATTTATACGTCTTTTCTCTCTCTCTCTTTTCTCTGTTTTCAGATACGCTGATCCAGGGTAATTTGTCAATTCTTTTAACACAAAAGTTTTGTATCATTTGTTATTTGTATTATTTGTGTTATTTATATAATTTATTTATTATTTTTGCTTTTTGTACCATTTATGTTATTTGTATTGTTTGGGTCGTTTTTATCATTTGTATCATTTAAACCTTTCACATGGTAGAAGTAGGAGGAGTAAAAGGCCAGTGGTTGCTTTAGCTATGGGGGCGACAGCATTGGCAATAGCAGCGATAGGTGGTGTAGCAGTTACGGGCCTGATGAAGTTTAAGGTATTGGAAGCTAAGGTACCTGATCAGGGGAGAGTTTTGGAAAAGTTAAGTTACGTGAGCGCTTTGCAGATATGAGGAAAATTTAGTCTTACGAGCACTGCTCAGGGGATTAGAGGTGACCTAGATTTGACAATAGCCCGGTTTATAGATCATACGACAATTTTGAATATTGAGAAAGATGGAATCATTGCTAGATGAGATCAAATCTCAATTAAAAGTGGAAATAGAGGTGTCGGAAGGGCCCATTTCTGAAGATATTTTACCTTTGTGCGCGTTAGAATCAGTCTTGATGAATGGCGCTTATAAGAAGGGGTCCAACATAATTTTCACAGATGGTGATTCACATAGATACTATGGGATAATAAAAGTGAGTTTATCAGACAGGGGGTTAATCATGGAGATTCCTACTAGTGCTAAGGACCCATTTCATAGTTATATAATAAGACCTTTTCCTAGTACCTATAATAATAAAGAAGTGATGTTTTGAGGGACTAGAGGATATGTATATTATAGGAACTAAGTTTCAATCAGTAGCTATTCATTATAAGGGCAGATTTAAATTAGTTCATAATGAGTACATTTGTAATAGTAAGGGGTTTGTTTTGAGGGATATTGGTTTATAGGAGTGTGAGTTTCAATTGATACATGACCTGACTGCTACAAAATGTACATTTGTACCGGTTCCGAATGACTACATGGTTATGACGTTGGAAACGAGTTCACTGATTTATTGTCGAAGATGCAGATTGTCACAACACGTCGACGCCTTTTCTTCTGGAGGGATTGCAGCGATTTGTCGGAGTGTGCAAAATAGTATCTATGCAATTTGTTGTGGTTAGCTGGGATCTACAACTCATCAGCGTGGATCTTTATGCAAAAATGTTGCCAGCGTTGAATTAAGTGCAGGAAATAGACTATATAGAACTCTTCAGTAACTACAAGTTAGTCTTACCATGTGTTCTCGGTGCATGTCAGGACCCTTCTCTAAGGGCTATCGTTTATATACCAGGCTATGCAGAAAAATCACTAATTTCATCAGATGTTCTCCAAAGTTAAAGTCACAAAAGGTGAGATAACAGTCAGTGGACAAATATTAACAGAGAGGGATACAAATACCAAAAGTAAAAATAATATATTTACAAACACAATAAAGATAGAAATAATTGCCGGAACCACTACAAATACATCAATATATATAAATAAGATTCACACATTAACTATGAATACAATAATTTGAGCAAAACCATCCACACTATTAATTAGAGAAACCAAAAACCTACATCCTCAAAAATAAGGGGGTCTCGAAAGAAAGGAGAAAATAATGGCCAGAATGAATCCTAACAATTAACAATACTAAGATGCCCTAACAAATAAAGTGGCCACTAAGTTTTAATCTCCATGAAAATCCTTATACGGGGAACTGCCTGTTGATTCAATTTGACGTAACAGAGTAAGGCAAGGCGGGGAAGGGGTCGGGGGGGTCCCCCACAATACTCCAAAGGCCGAACATGAGTCGAAGAAGCGGGAAGGTATTCCCACTATACTTTAAAGCCTGCAGACTAAAGGCCTGACTTCCACACGAAAGGTCCACATCTCTCCAACGTCACCAAACTTAAGTAAAGGACTTATACCTGCTCACAGTGAGGTCCCCCAGGCAGATACTGGCTCAAGGCTACAGCAATATGGGGCAGCAGCGTTGTAACTGGACATCACTGCGAGGGAAAAGCGAATATTTGCAGAATATAGGTTCGAACTTGCTGTAATCCAAATGTTGTATTAACATGAAGGCAAGAACTAGACTGCTCTACTAGGGCACAGGGACTTCCAATTACACCTGAAAAGGGTAACAAACAACAACGTTTACAAGGCTTAACGTTACAAAGAGAGGCATGGCAAAAAGTGTTAGCTTACAAAAAAGAAAAGAAAATTTTCTTCACTACCTGAAAAATACATACAGCATGGTTAAACAGAATACTGCAAACTCCTCACATTTTCTCTAGAACAGAGTCTATAGAATATAACCATAATGCTGGTTTTAACAACAAACGGCACTATAGTATAAAGTTTCACACAAAAAAGTTCATTTTCTCCCTAGTGATAAAACCACAAATTGTGAAATATGATTAATTAATTATAAAACGGTTTCTTTTATAAACCTCTTGTATTAACATGATAATACCAGGATGGGAGGACCCAAACCTCCACTTCAATGGACACCCTGAAAATAATACACAGTACACCACCACCATATCCTTAACCCCATTTTACAATAAACCTTATTATTACCATTAACACAAAACTTCAAACAAAACCACCGAGAACATCAATCGACATAACCAATCCAAGAAAAACCACTACAATCGTCTTCTCCTCACGTACCAAAACAAATCATAAAAGACAAAAATTCTTAAACAACAGTGGAATAAATTAAATTCGTGAATCCAGCCGGATGAGATCCCATCCCTGCATCATCTTGTTTTGCCAGGAATATGTTTGAATTGCAGGTCCCATTCCTGCAATAATATGCTCCAACATCAATCTTTGGTTTTATTCTTAAACAAATTAAGGAAGGTTAAAGGGTTATGACCTGTAAGACCAGGATGGGAGGATCTGTGGAGGAAGGGTATACATTAAAATGATCAATTGACATAACCAAGGCCAAAGTTTCTTTTTCCACAGAGGAATATTTCCTCTGAGGATGAGTTAATTTTTTTAGAAATTAGCTCATCTGTTGCAAATCTTAACTCCAACATCACTTGCATCCGTAGCAAGAGAAAAGGGAATGTTGAAATTCGGGATAACACCTTTTTGGGGGACTCAAAAGCATTTTGAGTCTTCTCATTCCATACAATTGTTACCTGTTTCTTAAGAAGGTTAGTAAGAGGATCTGCAATATCTGAAAGATTTAAAAAAAAATGTCTACAGTACCCAATCAAACCGAGGAATCTACGGACATCCCTACGGCAAGAAGGAACTGGCATCCTCTCTACTACCTCTACATTGGCTCTCTTAGGAGCTACCTTCCCATTACCAACAGTATGTCCTAAGTATACCACTTCTGCCCTAGCAAAATCACATTTACCTAAATTTACCACCAAACCAGCTTTTCTCAATACCTTAAATAGAGCCTTAATTCGTTTTAGGTGAGTTTCCCAATCATCAGAATGAATCACAATGTCATCAATATAAACCACGTAACCTTCCAGCCCATAAACCAAAGAATTCATCAAACTTTGAAAGGTGGCAGCAGCATTCTTTAACCCAAAAGGCACTACACGACATTGGAACAAAACCTGGGTGGTGACAAATGTGTACAAGGCCCTGGCCCGCTTAGACAGGGGTGCCTGTCAGTAACCTTTGAGAAGATCAAATTTGCTGATATACTTAGCTTGGCCTAAACAATCAATACAGTCCTCTACCAGAGGCATAGGAAAACTATCTGAATGGGTGACCTCGTTCACTTTCTGATAATCTGCACACATCCAGTAATTACCGTCAGATTTTTTAACCAATACCAGCGGTGAGGACCAAGGACTATTACTCGGCTCTATGAGACCGTGTCTTAACATATACTCCACTTCCTTGGCCACTACCTCACTTTTTACAGGATTCCACTGATAGGGGGACTGTTTGACCAGATAAGCATCACCTACATCTATATCATGCTCTCAAATAGACGTATGACCAGGGACATCAGAAAATAAATCATTATACTCATACATTAACCTTTTCAATACCTTCCGTTTTTCCAAATCCAAATGAGTTGCCAAACCATCAAATTTTT
Organism: Macrobrachium rosenbergii; assembly: GCF_040412425.1. Classification (NCBI taxonomy): domain Eukaryota; kingdom Metazoa; phylum Arthropoda; class Malacostraca; order Decapoda; family Palaemonidae; genus Macrobrachium; species Macrobrachium rosenbergii. The sequence goes on from NC_089786.1 coordinate 25,967,011, forward strand.
ACAAAGAGTTTTGATTGTCAGAATGCCAACACTCCTTGTCAACGAAATTACCTATATCAAAATCAGTATCTGAAATGGAAGCATTATCATTATTATCACCCTTTCTTTAGCATATTTATATGGGAGAGCTGATATGGTTTCCTAAGTTCGGGGGTCTCCACCAAATAATTAACTTCATTTAATTTTTTAATAATCCTCCTGGGACCTGAAAATAAAGCCCTTAATTAAGGAATTCTCTAGCAAAGGTAACAACACCAAGACCTTTTCAACTACTGTGAAACTAAGTGGTTTGGATTTTTGATCAAAATAATATTTCATTGTGTTTTGACTGCTCACCAAACTTTTCTTGACCAACTCCCAAGCTTTCGTCAATTTATCCTCAAGACCAGGGATGTAATCCAATGAATTAACCTCAGGACTGTCACCTTCCCACACTTCCCTTATGACCTCCAAAGGACCACGAACATTATGCCCAAACACTAAATTGAAAGGAGACAGATCCAATGACTGATCTGGAGATGAACGAAAAGTGAAAAGTAAGTAGAGAGGTTCCTTTCCCACTCGGATCCATGAGCCAGACAATATTTCCTCAGCATGGACTTAAAAGTTTGGTGGAATCTCTCCAAAATGCTTGAGTCTCCAGATGATATGGGGATAAGGTAACATGTTTAATCCCCAATTCTGCCATCTTACTTCTGAAGTATCTACTGGTAAAATTAGAACCATTATCACTTTGAATTCCTTTAGGTAACCCAAACTTAGTAAAAAAAACTTATTAGGACATCCACAATCTTTACACTGTTGATAGTATGGAGGGGAATAGCCTCAGAAAAACGGGACATTCTATTCAAGATAGTAAAAATATACTCATTCCCACTCCTAGATCTAGGTAATGGACCAACCACATCAATTATGACTTCCTGGAAAGGACAAATAGGGATCACCGCCTTGACATCAACTGATTCAGTTTGCCTCCTTTGACAAATACCAAGTTACGTCTGATTTCAAACCTGACCACCAGAGGTCGGACAGAAGTTTCAACAACGTCTTTCGAATACCGAAATGCCCTGACAAATGATTCTCATGAGCCACCGACATTAATCCCAACCTGAAACTAAAAGGAACCATTAACTGATGAATTAGGCCTACTACACCTGTATGGGATTTTATTGATGATTCGGTAGTGGGGTACCGTTAAATCAATCAGATGACCAGATTCCTTGGGCAAATCTCCTACTACTACATTATTACTATTGCTATGTTCTAAGCTACTTATATCTAAATAGGTTGTTGACTCTGCAGCGTCAACAACCCTACTTTGAGAACGGTAACTAAAGACATTTCAGGGTTTATCATCAAAATTGGACAAGTTGTATTCTTATAAACAATGTCGTTGCCCAAAAAAACATCTATATCCTTCACAGGAAATTTTTCCACAACGGCCAATTTAATAGTCCCAGAAAACGACAGGCAATCCAACTGAAAAACGCTGATAGGATACGACTTGACTGAATCCGGAAAACCAGACAAGATCACAAATTCCTCCCCAACAGGTTCAAAGTCAACGGGCAGTGCCTTTGTCAAGATCAAAGATTGCACGGCACCTGTATCTCACAAAATTCGCATGGCGAACCTGCAGCTGACACACAACCCTGAGATATAAGTTTAGCAAAACTGCTGGGCAGTCATTGATCTCCAGTCTTGACCGTGACAGACACAGCCTTTTCATTTCAGACACCCATCACCAGTTTCCGAATAGATTGTTGCATTTTCTTAAAAGCATAACACCTGCTTTTTACATGACCCCCTTTTTTTTTTTTTACAAAAGAAACAGACCACATCCTTCCCAGAATTATTCACTTTATTCCTCAAGAGATATCATTCCTGGAAGAAATATTATTATTTCTGAAAGAAACATTACTAGGATTATTACTTTGCCACATGGGGTGGCTCTTACTGCCATAATTATTCCTACTAACATTTTCCCTATAATTACCACGACTGGCCTTACTCCAGTTCAACTTTCCCTCCGACATAACACTCTGGAACTCTACTTTATGCGACAACACATATTCATCACTGGTTACAGCCACCTCCTGCAGCTTATCCATTTTTAATTCTTCCAAATGGGTTTTTAATTTATCTGGGACACAATGCTTGAATTCATCAATTAACACTAATTCTTTTAACTTGACTTAAACCAGTCCTCAGCAAACTGTTGTTTTGTCCCGGCAAACTCTACTAAAGTTGGTCACCGTTTTTCCTCAAATTGAGAAAACGTTGCCTATAGACCTCTGGGACTAACCTGTATGCCTTCGATATAATAGCCTTAACAGTTTCATAATCTGAGGCAAAATTTTCATCTAAGGTAACAAAGCTTCTGGGCTTTCCCAATAAATTTACTTTGTACCAACGTGGTCCAATGTTCCTCTGGTCACTCCAAGCTAGCAGCCATCCTTTCAAAAGATACAAAGAACTACGCCACGTTCGACTCTTGGAACGTGGGAACGAACTTCAAGGCCTGAACCAAATTGATTACTGGATCAACAGTGACACCAGGGGAAGACGGCGAGGGAGAAGGGTTAGCCAACCGTTTTTCTCTTTCGAATTGCCTTTCTTTCTCTCTCTCTCCTTTCCCTAAATTTTTTCATTTCAAATTCCAAAATCTGCTGTTGAATTTGTTTCTCCAACAACTCTACAGTTGCAGTGGATTTCACCTCCTTATCACCCTCCAGCTTCACAGACTTAATCCCCTTATAAATTGCCAACAACAATAAATCCTTTTTCATAGAGGGGTCAAATTCAATCTCCAAATACTTAGCAACTGTATTCAAGTCATCCTTATTTAGATTCGCCAACCTCTCTTGCTAGCACTCACCACTAATTACATCCAAAATAGCTGGGAGTTTCCCTTTAACCAACAACTTACAATACAAAATATGAAAAACCTAAATAGGTGTTAGACCTTTGCCAAGAACCCTCACAGTTAATACCGCACACTGAAAACACCCCAAACAGGATCGAAAATCCTGGCTATAAGATCGCTAAATGTGTCAGGACCCTTCTCTAAGGGCTATCATACATATACCAAACTTTGCAGAATAACCATTAATTTCTTCAGGTGTTCTCCAAAGTTAAAGTCACAAAAGGTGAGATAACAGTCAGTGCCGGGATACAAATACCAATAGTAAAAATATAATATATTTACAAACACAGTAAAGATAGAAATGATTGCCGGAACCACTACAAATTCATCAACATATGAATAACATTCACACAATAACTATGGATACAAATAATTTGAGCCAAACCACCCACACTATTAATTAGACAAACCAAAAACATATATACATCCTCAAAAATAAGGGGTCCCGAAAGAGAAAGGAGAAAATAATGGCCAGAATGAAGCCTAATAATTAACAACACTAAGATGCCCTAACAAATATAAAGTGGCCACTAAGTTTTCATCTCCACGAAAATCCTTATATGAGGAACTGCCTGTTGATTAAATGGGACGTAACAGAGTAAGGGAAGATGGGAAGGAGTCCCCCACAACACTCAAAGGCCGAACGTGAATCAAAGAAGAGGGAAGGTATTCCCCACTATACTTTAGAGTCTGCAGACTAAAGGCCTGACCTCCACACGAAAGGTCCACGTCTCTCCAACGTCACCAAACTTAGGTAAAGGACCTATGTCTGCTCACAGCTAGGTTTCCCAGGCAGATACTGGCTCAAGGCTACAGCAAGATGAGACAGCAGCGTGGCAACTGGATACCATTGCCAGGAAAAAGCGAATATTTTCAGAATATAGGTTCGAACTTGCTGTAATTCAAATGTTGTATCAACACAAAGGAGAGAACTAGACTGCTCTACTAGGGCACAGGGACTTCCGATTACACCTCAGAAGCCCAACGAAACCAAAAACAGGACTGAGAAAAAGCAGGCCTAGGATCAAAAAAGGAATGGAAACTCAAAATGACATGGAGGAAGAAAACTTAAAACCCTGATGGGGATATTAAAATAAATAACAAAATAGGATAAACTAAAGACAGTGAAAAAAAGGAAGTTCTAACAGTGCATTACTGATAATTATCATAATCATGTGGGTCGCCATATTCTTTACTTATAGGCGACTATGCTGCTTTAAGGAGAAGCAGTCTTTGCAAGTGCAAATGATGTTGAATCATGAAACCACACTATAGAAATTGAATAAGTGTACTTTTTGTTGGGGCGACACAAAGGCAGTTGGTCCAAGCTCTGTGCACTTGTGTAAGTAGGAATTTGTTTACATACTGGTTATACACAATCTTTTGTGATGTTTAGCAAATCTCGCAGGTAGAAGAATGTAACCTGGACGTCTAATAATTCAACATTTTTCATACGCTAACCTTTACACTTCGAAGAATCATCAACGCATGTCTGGGAGGAGTTTTCCGCCCCTGTTCTTGACAGAATTTCTAGAAGTCTTGGATCCAGTTTTAATTGGATTTTAGGGTGTGTTAAATGGAAGTGTGTATTAGTTAGTAAGTTGTGGAAATCGCTAATTGCGAAAGGCTCTTGTCAAGAATTATTCATTCCTTTGTGGAAAGTCAGAGCAGTTATATGCATTGGAACGTTCAGGAATCTCGAGAATCGGGATTCCCTTTTTGCTGAAAGAGTGAGTATTGAACTTTGGAAATTACTAATCTTTACAAGTATTAACACAGGCATGATTATTGTTTTAGTGATTTATCTTTTATGTCATTTTTATTATCAGTGTTTTGATATGTGTTCGTGGTGTTGAGATAGTATCACAGAACTTTTTGATTTTGTTGTTAATGAGGGGTAGTTCTTCCTTGACAGATGTTTCAATGGTTAGACTAGGATAGTCATGCATCTGCACAGACATGCATGTAACGTAGCCATTATGCGAAGTGGTCTTTTAGAAGGAACTGTGACTAAGGACATAATAACAATGGAGACTTATCTAGGTTGGAGATTGAAATGGGGAATAATCCCATTTATGAATTTTTTTGTTTGCTAAGATGTTTTGTTGGGGAAGATATTCATTTATCACTTACATTTTTTGGTCTTTTAGCATTTTTCTTATTTACCATGTTTTAACTTTGTATATGTTAGTTTCACTGAATAAACTTTTTTTATAAATAGGTTTTGGTTTCCACACCTTAGAATAAGGGAAAAGACTCAGCTGTATGGGTTTCATGCAAGATAAATGTTGTTTACAAGAATTCAGGGACACCTCAGAAAAAAAAAGCTATCAAGATTGTTTACAAAAAATTCAGGGACACTAACTCCCAAAACAAATTAATGGTTGTATTTACACGATTCCTTGTGCTGGGTGTAGTAATAAATACATAGGTTAAACTGGTAAAGAACTAGATTACCGTCTAAAACAGCATCGTTACGCAGTTCGAACAGGTCAATTGACAAGTGCTGTATTTGTACCTATGAATGATTTTAACCATTGTCTAGACTGGAAAAATTCATCTGAGGAAATTTTTTTAACCACATTGTTAAAAAAAATATAATTGAATCTGCCTTTGTTAAGCATTTTAACAATCAACTTATGAATATTAGTTCAGGTCTTTTTAAAATAGATATTACCTTGTTCATGAATTGTAGGGAAGTACAATGTCACCTTTTAGCAATAGCCTGTTCTAACTGTATTTTCAGTTGTTAAGTATTGTTAAAGTATTTTTACTTATTGTTTGGTATGTTACAATTTGTTTTCTTCAATCTAGTGATTACATTTAGTAATGATGTTTTACTTGTTAATGGCTTTGATCTTTGTTTAGTGAAGTTTTCTTGTTTATGTCTCTATTTATTTATTTATTTCTTTGTACCCCGAAGAAGTGTACGCATATACACTCACAACACACTTGGTACATACCTGGTCTTTAATTTTCACCTCTTATATTGTCTATATATATATATATATATATATATATATATATATATATATATATATATATATATATATATATATATATATATATATATATATATATATATATATATATATATATATATATATATATATATATATATATTTATATATATAATGATATGGAGCTGTCGCTTCTAGAAAGTCGAATCTTTAGTATGAACAGTATGGCCTGCAGAAACTTCAGCATTTTCACATATAAATTTATATGTTTCCATCACCTAAGTTTCGGGATACAAATCATATCATCTGGGCTAAAAACAGAGAAAGTGAAAAATCCATACATCAGGAGTCAGACTAAAATGAAGCACGGTAGTAAATAAAAAATAAATAATAATAATAATAATAATAATAATAATAATAATAAAAATAATAATAATAATAATAATAATAATAATAATAATAATAATAATAATAATAATAATAATAATAATAATAATAATAATAATAAGTACATCAATGAGCTTTAAATTTTATATGAAAGCAAAATGGCAAGTAATAAACATGAAATTAACATCAAAGAACAAAGCTACTAAGCATAATGACACTTTCAGGAAAGAGAGAAAAAAAATAATTGGAAAATTAAGAAAGAAAAGCCAAAAGTAAATATCTTAGAAAATTACATTATTCCCAAAGACAGAAGAAAAAAGTATTTAATATTAATCCTAATAGGCAAAAATTTCTGTATATCATTACAAAATGTAATAAACCAAAAACGTCGAGAGGAGAACCCACCGACACGGAAGCATGTAAAAGACTGAATAAATTATTATTTATTTTTTGACACCAGGGAAGGCAAATACAAAGAGTCGAGAAGGTCGAGTGGACGAATGGTCTATTAGGCAATGTTTAATGGTAGATCAGTTGAATGGATGTTGAGGGGTCGTGATAACTGTTTAATGAAGAGGGACTCGAGAATGGGTAATGACCGGTTATCTATTGCTTGAGATAGGATTTTGAAACCACTTTGCAGAATATTATGTTTACATTTTACTCCATGGTTGCTTATTGCAGAGAATTCCTTCCTGGATAAAGATAATCCTGTCCGGTGACTGATACCCCGATGATAATCGATGTGAATCTTCAACAGCCGACTGGAATTACGAACATAGGTCCCCAAATTACATTTGAGACAAGTAAATGAATATACTGTTGAAGTTCGCATCAATTCCGGTAGGGTGTCTTTGAACTCAATTTTAAAGATTTCTGATTTTTAAGGGGTTCTTGAAAATAAAATTAAATTTACCGTATGGATACATATTGCTAAGTACGAGACTGAGTTCTCGTTTACATGCTTGTATGTTGAGCAAAAAGGCAGAGATATATATAAATTTTATTTGGGCACATTAAAAATGGATGTTTTAGACTTAACAATGCCAATTAAAAACTCTCTTGCCTACATGAGTTTGTGTACGTGTGAGCGCATAATTCATATAGAATGAAATTTTTCTTGACTCTTTTGTTAAGTATTGTAAAACACAAATCGTAAGGAGTAAAAGTTCGTATCTTGCTGAGAGAGAGAGAGAGAGAGAGAGAGAGAGAGAGAGAGAGAGAGAGAGAGAGAGAGAGAGAGAGAGAACTGTGGTATCCCATTTAGAAATCCCTTCGGAAGCACCAAATGAAATCGTCGGCTTATTTTGCGCGCCGAAGGACAGACTGATATGTGGTAGGCTATTTACAGATGGAAGAGTTTCTCTCTCTCTCTCTCTCTCTCTCTCTCTCTCTCTCTCTCTCTCTCTCTCTCTCTCTCTCTCTCTCTCTCTCTCTCTCTCTCTCTCTCATTCTTAACGTACATCTATCTGATGGTATAAGCGTGTTCAACTGCCTCAAAAAAAACAATTACTGTTGAAAACATACAAATGCATCAAATAAATGAAATGACGGAAATATACATAATTATTTTTTTCTGAATACTCATTAGAGCCATGAAAATCAATGCCAAATAATATTCCAACTCCAGAGATTATGGAAATTGCCATATTTTACTAAATTAATAGATTTTGAGAGAAATTAAAAGTTGAAAGACTTACTATGGAAAATATATATGTTTGTAAATGAAAGAGCTCTATCCTTAGCTAAGGATTAATTTTTTTAACATACTGTCTTAATTGGACCTTTTCCCGTCTAATATTCATATAGAAAACATTGGGTGAGTCTTCAGTGGTCCTGAGTGTATAACGAAAGTGAAGTTCCTCTGAAAATCCTGAGCATTCCGTTTAAAGTGTTATTTCTTCCACCTTCTCGCGAGTCGTCCTCTGCTTTCTCATCAATATCAGAGCCCGTGTTGCACCCTAGTCATTTGTCTATTGTGCAAGCGGTTGTAATAACCCAACGTCTGTTCTTACTAATATTGGGCAGTGTCAACACGGCGAAGTAACTGAATCTCGACCTTAAGGATACTAGCAATACAGCTCTTCGTGCGCTGGCTTACTCAGTTCAACAGCACAACACTTGTCGACCAAAGCCCCCTGCCTTCCTCCTCAATGAGTGACTTATATCCAGCATGAGTACCCACAAATAAAAAAAAAGAGAGAGAGAGATTCCCGTTGAGTATGTTTTGGAGACCAGATCTGAAAACTCACTGCATCCCTCGAGACAAGATTGCTTTCATATTTTCTTATTTTCTTCTGGTAAGAGAACTGGAAAAATAAATATTGGGAAATGTTTTGGTCCTACGTACATGATTATAATAAACCAGACGTTTCAGTTAAAGACTGAATTTTAACTTTATATTAGTTTATCCAATTTTCTTGATTTCATGTCAGCTTTTTGCAGCGAAAATAAGTTCAGAAGTTCTTAATCCATGTCAGTAGCTTTGTTACATTTTTAAGACTAAGGTTTTATTTAAAAACATAGAAATGTAATTGCTCTAATATATAAAGGTAATGCAAGGAAAAAATAAACCCCAAATATAATTTTCATTGACGGTTAGAAATAGAAAAGTTCCAAAAAATTAATGCTCATTTTTATTCTTCTGATCTGGACCGAAAACAACTTGATCAGTTTCGAAGTCAAATTTAGAATTGGAAACGACAGGATTTGAAGGGGAAAACGAAATCACCAAGGAGTCACTTATGTAACTGCAGTCATCTCTCCCCTTCCCAGAATAACAAGAAGAAAAACACATATGTTTCAAGGTTTCTTGTCAAACAATCATTATAGCCTGCGTTAGGTGATTATTTTTCTCCATTGTTTTCATTAGTCTAAGAGTAAAACTCCAGCTTATCATAAGGCGTATGAGACAGCAGCGTTTGTCTTTATTTATTGGTGAACCCAGAAAAAAAAAACATAAAGGTCACCACCACATTCATATTTTATCTGCTGAGTTGTGGATGACCCTCCCTGTAGAAAACCTTCACATCAATAGCCGCGTCTCATATATACACAGGGTTCATTAGAAGCGCCTGTGATCCCCATCTTGCACACAATTTCGTTCCTCGTGGATTTTCGGTCCTTCTTCTTCAGCAGCCTTTTCATTCAGCCTACGCAGCGCTTTCTAGATCTTCCCCCTCCCTCCCCCCACCCCCGACCCCTCCCCACAACAATTCCGAATTACAGACTCTTCACCATGCTGTCGTCCCACATCCTTTCCACAAGACCAGTCCAATTCAAAACATTCAGACTCATCCTTTTACCTAACAACGTCTTTTATAGACAATTGTGATATCAATGTAGAATGTCACTTCTATGAGAAAAAGAGAGATCCTTTAATAAATAACTGTGTTTGTTGAATGAATAATATTTCCAGTTACAAATTGCAGCGATGTTATTGATCTCTGCTAAGGATTTGCCTTTTTGAGAGAGAGAGAGAGAGAGAGAGAGAGAGAGAGAGAGAGAGAGAGAGAGAGAGAGAGAGAGAGACGGGGTTTCATTGGTATATCAAAACACTTAGTGAACGCTATTTCCTGCAGAGAACGGGAACAAGAGGGACACCAGAGAGCTTCTTTAAATGGTTCGGTTGACGTCATAAGATTGTTATAAGTCTTTGTAGTAATTGTTTTAATGTCTCTAGATAATCTTCGTTTATTATTTCATATTTAGCTGATTATTCTCTCGTTTAGCTACGGCCAGGCTTTGTGTAGTAATAGAATTCATCTCATGATTTTATTTCACATGCCAGACTGAAGGGAATATTTTTCGTTATTACCTATTTCCTTTTTCTTAAATTATTATTATTATTATTATTATTATTATTATTATTATTATTATTATTATTATTATTATTATTATTATTATTATTATTATTATTATTATTATTATTATTATTATTTGTACAGGCCGCGGAGGAGGATGAAGATGTAATGCTCCGCTTAGCATTCTTAGAAAGCAGGTCTTCAAACTACACGGTTGAGTTCTGTAGTAATGGCCAGCTCCCCTTCCTTGACGTCCTCGTCTGCAAAACCGACGTCGGCCTGAAAACCTGTGTTTTCATGAAGAAGACTAACCTCAGCCTCTGTCTTAACAGAGATAGTGAGTGTCCTTCAATAAATAAGAACACCACCATCAAAGCCTTCATAAGAATGGCTTTAATTCACTGTTCTTCTTGGCAGGTGCCCACCAAGAACTAGACCGTGCCTCCCAAGAACTTATAAATAACGGATTTCAAACAAACCAGTAATAAAGAAATACGTAAGACACTGGACTGGTAGCACAACAGCCATGAGGAGCCACAGCCTGATCCACAAAGAAGTGTTAGACTTTATTATAAGGCTAGAAGATGAACGTCCATTAAAACAATCATCACATATAATGTCTTCACCACCGGCATCAACTCCCTCGTTGGACCTCATCATTTATTATCAAAACAGAAATACAAGAAGCCTAATAATGAAAAACAACTTAGCTCCTCTGACGAGAGACCCTTTAAAACAGACTAATGTGGCATACCGATTCAAATGCCCAGTCCGTGGATGTCCCGACTCCTATATTTGTATGACCACCATGAAACTGGAAAAGAGGATCTCTTGCCATGCTCAAGAAGGTGCCGTAAAAATCCATAACAGAGATGCCCAGCATACTAGCATCACAAGGAATGCAATAGTGGGGTATACAGAAGTAACTGTACAGGCTCCTCACCCAAGATGCTTATGGCTGCTACAGGCGAACTTGTTACAGCAGGAGAAGCCCCTATTGAAGATTACTCAAGAAGTGCTCTTCCTTTCTGCTAACATTAGGTGGCCTATAGCTCATATAACTATTAGGCTTGTGCCAGACACCACAATAAGCGATATTCCCTAGGCAACCAATCATAATATTCACCAGGTAATACCAGATAGTGACGTCACACACCAGCCCCTCTGCTCAGCAAGGCTGCAGCAGCAAGACCATCAACCTTAAGTTTTTAACTTGCGAGGAAGTCTAGCCAGCCAATCAATGGCTCAAAATCCCTCCTCAGCCAATCAATGGTCAGCTGACTATCTCGTATATAATGAGCAGGACTCACCACAAATATGTATATATGTATATATGTATATATATATATATATATATATATATATATATATATATATATATATATATATATATATATATATATATATATATATATATATATATATATATATATATATATATATATATATATATATATATATATATATATATATATCTATATGTGTGTGTGCTTGTGTGTATATAGAAGTCTTTGGTCTTGTGTGAACTGGAAGCTAATATATTTATATACAAGCTGACCAACCCAGCGCTGCCCGGAAAACTCTGAATGGCATTCAATAAACCGTCTGTCATTCTCCCTCTAGCTTGGCCCTAACACCCCCAAGTTTACCACCAGTCATTTCTTCTGTCAGTTCATCGAAACTGCCATTAAAACTTGCGTGTATACAATAGTTTGTGGGCAGAGACAGTTCACTCACCAGAACGGATGAACTGATGGCATTACCTAAATATGTTCCAACCGACTGACAGGTAATTTCTTGTGTGGACAGGGTAGCTCCAGTTTCGTAACAGTTTACCACTGTAATTCATCTGGGAAGCATCTCGGATGCTCTGATCAGAATATGAATAAATTATGTACAGACTTATTCATTTTCATGTGCTACAGACAATTTGTTGTAGGCCTAGGACAATGATGTCTTTTTATGATGTGTTACTATATTGAAAGTAAATTTCACTCTCCACATCATGAAAAAATGAACCAAACCCTCAGTTCTAATTTAAATTCATTCATTAATATTGTATGAGAATAGATGTCTTTTTTTTTATATAGATTCAGTCTATACTGTTACACCTTTTTACTTCTTCCCTATTATTAATTAAAAATTACTGCAAGAACTAGCCTTCCAACCCCTCATCATAATAAGAATTTTTTATATTGGTTTTAGGGACGTTTTTAACATAACATAATAAAGTATAGCTCATTATCTTTACAAGGACATAAAATTCCTTAACACAGAATTATGTATAAAGTTACACGTACGACATCTATGATCTTGGTCAATTCGTACAGTAACGTAATCATGAATCAAAAAAAATCTTTCTCTTGTTGGGGAAAAGCTAGGCAATCAGTATTTATTGTTTTGAATAAATATGCATTGATAAAAGATGGAAATGAATATATATTTAAAGGACACATATATGCATTTCATAGCTTCAATGCTTTAAGATGTTATCGTGGAAAGGTTAGGAGCGAGAACGAACTAGGGCGAGAGATTTGATGCAAGATTGCTGAAACAGTGAATAGTTTGATTCCTCTGCTCTTTGCGCGAGAAGCTCAGCAATATTAGAGATCAGGTGATCTCCGAAGCGCTATGTATGTTCGTGAGTACGTGCGTTACTTTGATCTAGATTATGCCAAAATCTGCCCTAAAAGTGAGTTTGATCGTTCATTAACGTGACAGAACTGCAGTTGTCCAGTCATAACTTTGGAGTGGTTCCAGGCTTTGAAAATCGGCAGATAAGGTAGAGTCTCAAATCTCTGTTTTTATTGGAGAAAATTGAACGTGTGATTTTTACCATGACTTTCTAATCATTATGAACTTATGAACTGGTGTGGGAAATTTAATATGAATATTCATACCTCTTTTATATTATTATTTTGTTATGTTACGTTTGCCATATCTTGGCTATGCATTTTACACTTTCCATTATTGTGTTTTGTATTTCATGTATTTTTGGGAGTTTTCTATCATGTTTAATTCTTTCGACAGATGTCTGTGGACTGGTTGGAATAACATGTGGACTTGGAGGTTTGATAACGAGGACATGCAAATCATTTGCAATGTCAGTCTCTTCATGTGGTAGACTGTTTTTTTGACATGACTTTTAGTTATTGATTTGGGAGTATGTGAGATTTTGGGTATTTCCAGGCTATTAGCCATAATGAGACTTCTTTAATCAGAAGTGCTTTGCAGTTTAGAGTTTAGTTATCTGACTCGATAATTCATTTATTATGCATTTTAATCTTTGCTTTGTTTTATTCATTTCTTGTTGGGTTATTTGAACAATAAACCTATTTTTGTAGGAACGATTGTGTTTCTTTAAATAGTCCATTTAATTGCTTTGAGAGAATGAGAAAGGTCATCAACACAGCTTGGTAAACGATGAGAGAGAGAGAGAGAGAGGGATTCGGGCTGAGAGAGAGAGAGAGGGGGGAAAAGTGCTAGTGAGATTAGGGTCGAACCTTTTTACGTCCTTTTCCTGAAGTTATATCGCTAAAGATCAAGCTGGTACACTTCCAAAAGAAGTGTGGTCTGTTCCCTGTAACAGAGTTTAATGGTGGCAGCGTTTAAAAAGTTAAATAGTTTTAATTAGGGTAGCGAAAGAGGGAGATTACTAATAGACTAATTGATAACGTTGATGCCCGAGGGCTCTCGCGTATTTGCGCTGGCAGAAAGATAGAGTCAGTGTTGAATGACTGAGTGTCGAGTTACGTGTGTAATACGGGGAATCTTTTTTTCGTCTTTATTCGAGTATTGGGAGTGGGGAGTTGTGAAATAGATCTGGGTGATCTCTAGAGCAATTTTGGGATTAACAAAATACCCAAATAAGTGTGAATAGTGGCGATTGTGAGTTAATTAAGCAAAGTGGTGATTCAACAAAAATCACGCTTGTGTTCCTCTGCTTCGTCTTCGAGTGGGTGATGTCACAGGTTAGCAAGTCACGAGTGATAAGTGCTCCGTTTTCTTTCAAATTGGTGAGTACCCCATTCTCGTCAGTTGCGCAGAACTCCGTTTTCTGTTCTTCTTTTAGAGGGTAACTTTTGCCTTTCTCTAGTGTTCTTTTGGTTTCTTTTTTTATGTTGTTACGCTCAGGGCGTGTAATCACTTACAAAATGCCGGACGATGCAGCAAGCACATCCCAATCAGTTGTGGTGCATAAAGTGACAACGTTAGCGCGGAATTACTAATTTTAAAGGTTAGTTGACGGGAAGCCAACCCAAAATATAGAAACTTTCATTGAGTCAGTGAACAATTATCTGAATTCCAAGAAAATTACGAATGGCGCTGAAGCTTTAACAGAGGCTAAAGCATTTCTGGATTTGGATAAAGGAGATATTGGGAAACGAGGCACGCAGTTTCAATTCAGAAGGTGTAAAACTTGGAATGAACTGCAGAAATTTCTACGAGCTACTTATGCAATAACTGGAGTTCAACGTGAGTGTGCAGTTCGGAATTTGCGAGCGTTTCTCAAAATAAAGAAGGGCAACGATTCACTGGTCACATACAGTGCAATTTCTTTGATGTAGTAGGTGAGTTAAAGAAATCTATAACAGGCTCTCCATGGGTAACTGGAAATAATATCTCCTTAGATAATTTTGAAAGATTGTTACACTTTGCTTGCCTTTTAACGTCAGTCCCAGATGTAATTGTAGATAGTTTTGACAAAAGAATTGATCTGGATACAGACGAATCCTCTTTGTTTGCACAGATTAATAAAAATCTATCAAAATGCCCGACACTGGACAGTAGTTTTGTACAGGGAGGTGCAAAGATGTCTGCTGCTGTTTTGAAACCACAGAACAATGCTAGTCCCTCGCATTTGGGTTATGTGAGAGGGCGAATCGGAAAGTAATCGAAGCTTTGCGCATGACGGTGGGTGGTTCCGATACACATTGGGACAGATCTTTGGATGAAGTGCGATATAGTATCAATACTATGACGAATGACACAATTAAGATATCTCCAGCAGAAGCTTTGTATAGGTACAAGTTGAAAGGACCTTTTGATTTGTTACCAGAGCGAGTTCAAGGTGATGTTACGGTCACTTCGTTGATAAATACAGCGAGAGAAAGATTTGCACCTATCAGTAAGTAACTTGAACTTAGTTTGCGTGCAATGGTAGAGAAAAGTAACACGAAATCGAGGGGAGTAGCTTTTCGATGGATGATAGAGTGTTTGTTAAAGTGAATGTTAGGAATGATCTGAATTATAAATTAAGTCCGAAGTTCCACGGACCTTTTGAGATTGTAGAGATCAAAAGAGGGAATAGATTTGTAGTTAAAGATGTAATTACCGGTGTGACGAAATTAACTCATATTTCAAAGTTGAAGCAAGTTGGGATGTAATGGAACATTTGTATATAGTCATGTAAGGGGATGTTTGTATATAGTTAGAGGGATAAATGTGTTGATGTTTGTATATATATGATATTTATTTATTTTTTTTTTGTCTCTTGTTCATTCTAGATGTTGAGTTTCTTAATCATTTGTTTTCGAATAATTTTAGGAATTGAGAAATGGGCTAATTTCATACAAGATTTGACCCGTGTGTTAGTGTGTTAGTGTGTTATTGTGTTATGGTGTTATGATGAGTTTTGTCATCTGACGCAATATGTGTGTTGCTTAGGATTTTTTTTTGGGGGGAGGTACTTAGTATATCGGACCGAACAAGTCTGATCTTTTTTTCGGGTTGGGATATCGAATTTGAGTATTTGGATTATTTTTCTTTCAGTTTTTTTTTTAAATGAAGGGAGCTGTATTGTGAGTAATTGTAGTTGTTAAGATCATGGGAGTGATTGCCATTACGTCAATTGCTATCTTGTTGAGAATTAGTCAGGTGTTGCGAGATATTTGCTAACCGGAGTAGAACTTTCATGTCTTTTACGTGATATGATACCTTTTAGTGTTTGGATAGGATTCTCGAGTATTTTTTTCCTGTTGGATAGAGTTATTTTTATGAGTGAGTTCCGTAGAGTTGTTGTGTGCTTAGTAGTGAGTTGACTGTGATTATTCTGAGATACACACTTGAATTAGTTCACATTAAGAGTGTTTGACTTTTGTATTAGTAGTTTTGTGTGGTTCAGTAACATGAGACCTTTTGTTATTAGACCTTTTTCGAGTGCTTTTGGGAGACTCATTAATGATATGGGATGGAGTAGAGACCATGTTCATTTTGGGAGATCAGTATCAAGGTTCATTTTTGATTATAAGACAAGTTGTACTTTAGTTAGAGAGAAGTACGTGTGTGACAGTAGTATTTTCCAGTTGCGAGTTGTATCTGTGGGTGGTTGTGAATTATCATTAGTTCATGGATAGACTCCAACAGAATGTGACTTTAGACAGTTTCTGCGAGATTACCACATTGTGTCCACAGAACCCTTACTGCCGTGTTTTGCAAGGGAGTGTGTGCAGTTACAATGATGTGCCAGAACAACAAGTCGACATCATTTGTTCTTCAAGGATCCAAGCTGTTTGATGCTGCATGCCGTGTGATGTCAACGAACTTCTTGGTTTTCAGCCGTGCTGTATTCAACAGTTCGAGAAGATAATTATCGTCATACGCATAACAAGCATTTGTAGTGGCGGTACCTACAACATAATGCCAATGACTGTTCCACTGTTGGAAGACATCGACGATCCCGTGATGTTCGAGTATCAGGAATATATTATGCCGACAATTTTAATTGTCTTAATAGCTATTTTACTGATAATTCTTGTTGTGTATAAAGCTTATTCGTGTTTGCAAGATTACATGTAAAGGCTCTAAGAACACAACCCCAGTGACTTTGGAAGTGCGTCATGAGAGCAGTCCTTAAAGCTGCAGTGCAGTAGACATTGCTAATTGAGCATAGCTCTATTTGTTATGGTTTATACATATGTTTTTTTTTATTTTTAGTTCGCCATTAAGAGAGCGAACGCTCTTATGGGGTGAATAGCTCTATTTAAAGGACACATATATGCATTTCATAGCTTCAATGCTTTAAGATGTAATCGTGGAAAGGTTAGGAGCGAGAGCGAACTAGGGCGAGAGATTTGATGCAAGATTGCTGAAACAGTGAATAGTTTGATTCCTCAGCTCTTTGCGCGAGAAGCTCAGCAATATTGGAGATCAGGTGATCTCCGAAGCGCTATGTATGTTCGTGAGTACGTGCGTTACTTTGATCTAGATTATGCCAAAATCTGCCCTAAAAGTGAGTTTGATCGTTCATTAACGTGACAGAACTACAGTTGTCCAGCCATAACTTTGGAGTGGTTCCAGGCTTTGAAAATCGGCAGATAAGGTAGAGTCTCAAATCTCTGTTTTTATGATTTTTACCATGACTTTCTAATCATTATGAACTTATGAACTGGTGTGGGAAATTTAATATGAATATTCATACCTCTTTTATATTATTATTTTGTTATGTTACGTTTGCCATATCTTGGCTATGCATTTTACACTTTCCATTATTGTGTTTTGTATTTCATGTATTTTTGGGAGTTTTCTATCATGTTTAATTCTTTCGACAGATGTCTGTGGACTTGTTGGAATAACATGTTGACTTGGGGGTTTGATAACGAGGACATGCAAATCATTTGCAATGTCAGTCTCTTCATGTGGTAGACTGTTTTTTTTTACATGACTTTTAGTTATTGATTTGGGAGTATGTGAGATTTTGGGGATTTCCAGGCTATTAGCCATAATGAGACTTCTTTAATCAGAAGTGCTTTGCAGTTTAGAGTTTAGTTATCTGACTCGATAATTCATTTATTATGCATTTTAATCTTTGCTTTGTTTTATTCATTTCTTGTTGGGTTATTTGAACAATAAACCTATTTTTGTAGGAACAATTGTGTTTCTTTAAATAGTCCATTTAATTGCTTTGAGAGAATGAGAGAGGTCGGGTGGATGAGCTTCGGTAAACAATGAGAGAGAGAGAGAGAGGGATTCGGGCTGAGAGAGAGAGAGAGAGAGAGAGAGAGGGGAAAAAAGTGCTAGTGAGATTAGGGTCGAACCTTTTTACGTCCTTTTCCTGAAGTTAGATCGCTAAGATCACGCTACGTACACTTCCAGAAAAGTGTGGTCTGTTCCCTGTAACATATATATCATTCTCAAGTTAAAAACTAAGAAGAAATGAATAATTTAATGAGGAAATTCGCATTTAAACGAACAAAAAAAGGAAATATCGTAAATGCTGACCTTGGTCTTAACCAGGAGATACTTAGGATACAATGTCCATTGGCTATATAAATATTAAATTATTATTACAATTTTAGACACCGTAAAAAGTGTTGCATCTGTTTTCGGTTTCCTGTATGTGTTAACAAACTTGCTTCAATTTCTTTTGACGTTTCTGAGGGAGAGTGTAGGCTGAAGTCTGAATGGTCTAATATAGAAATTGTCGATAGAGAGTGATTTTTTAGTGGATTAAGTACTTAGACATGATGATGGTAATACCGCAAGGTACTTCAGAAATTGTATTTTATTGGCTAGGTAAAGTTAAGGTATGTTTGGCTTAAGATGAACACTAGGAAAAATGTGTTATTTTCGTTGCGAGTAATTTTCTAACGAGGGGTAGTTTTATCACAGAAGCATTTCTGCTAATATGCATGCATGAATAGTGATGAATTTGTTTCGTCTCATCGATGAATTATTTCTTCTTCTCAAAAGCTGTGCTCATATCTACGAATTATGTGTGTGTGTGTGTGTATGTGTGTGTGTGTGTATGTGGTTTAAGTAATTAGATATTGTATGCTCCTCTTAATGGCCTCTGCTTCGAGCGTCACGGCAAGATTTCATAATACAAGGAAGGTGCACTTGAGGCAGGTTACTAAAAGGCGCCATTCCCATCAACAACATTTACAGGCATTAAGTCAAACACAGAAAGACAAGCTAATCTTGGTAAATAAGTACCTCATAATGCAAACAATGTTGAATAATTTTAATACCAAATAATATTGCACAAATTACAAGTTAACACTGAATAATAATAAAAAAAAATGTAGATTCAACATCCTCCCAACCATGGGGGTACACTGCTACTCCTAAGAAAACTCTTACCACATACACAGGTTATAAATCTAGTTTCACAGGTGATTTTACCAAGCGCCCTCTGTGAGTATAAGATATAGGCTCAACTCTGGATTGTGAAATATCAGGATCAGAGTCATCAGCATTCACATCAGAATTATTAGAAACGGCTTTAGGCAGAGATTCAGCAGTTACCTCGGAAACAATACAAGGTACACTATATTCGGCTTCTGTGTCCAAAACATTTGAACTCTCAAGATCATGCAAATTTTTTTACTGGTCTGTTAATAATACCTTTAGAAGTTTTAAGATCAACACTTCTTATCACACCATCTTTACCTGGATATACTTCTATAATAACACCAAGTGGCCAGGACAACCTACGAACATTATCTTCCTTGACTAATACCACAGAACCTTTCTTTACATAAAACTTAGATACAAAAACTTTTAATGGCACATGGTAAATTTCTTAAGCAATCAGAGCTCCATATTTCCCAAAACTTATCCAACTGTCTTTGCCAATCTTTAGAAGATACACAACAAGAATGCTCCTCAACAACTTCAGGCTGGACACCCGCAGTACAGCCAATAAGAAAATATGAGGGGGGGGTTCAATGGATTGGATGTATCAACCTCCTCACCCAGAAATGTCAAAGGTCTCGAATTAATGGAAGCCTCAACCGCATGAGGAGTAGTTTCCAATTCACATCTAGATAGGCATTTGACACCCAATGTCTTTTTCAGAGGAGACTTAACTGATCGGACTAGACGCTCCCACCAACCTCCCTACCATGGAGCACGGGGTACAATAAATTTCCACTGAGGAGCTAGTGGGCCATAGTGTTGCTGTAATAATTGAGAAACTCCAACAAATGTCTTTGCATTATCAGAATAAAAAATTGAAGGAAGACCACATCTTGCTGTAAACCTACGGATGGCAAGGAGACAATCTGGCATAGAGAGAGAATCAGTGAGTTCTAAGTGTACAGGACGAATGACAACACAAGTGAAAAGCAAAATATAGAATTTTTTTGAAGGGCAAATCTACACAAAACAATGGCCCAGCAAAATCTAATCCTGTTACAGAAAAGGGAGGTGCCGATTTAACTCTCAGTTCAGGGAGAGGAGCTACAGGTTGACTACAAACCTTGGAGTCATACCTGCGGCAACTTACACATTCTCTACACACAGTTTTGGCTATCCTTCGAAGTCGCACAATCCAATAACCAATTCTCAATGTGGACACAAGGGTAGAAACGCCAGAATGTTTCAGAAGAACATGTTGGAAACGAACTAAAGTCTTCACTACATGAGTAGAGGGAAGAATAATAGGATGTTTGCTTTCATAACACAGATCTGAATATTCTAAATGACCTTTAATTCTCAAAAGACCACCATTATCCAAAAAGGATCTAATTTGACTAAAGGGCTCCCCCTGTTAAGTGGTCTACCCTGAATCGGGGATTCAAATTCTCATGGATATGCTTCCCCTCGAACACAAAGGTACAATTTAGTCTTAGCTTTAGTTAATTCACAATATGATAAAGGACCAGAGCATTTAACAGATTGAGGTTTGCAATTATTAATAAATCTTAAGGTCCAAGCTACTATATTAAGGGCTTTCTGAAACTTAGTCCATCTAGAAAATTCAAATACTTGGGAAAATGAATCTTCAGTTATACAAGCTACTACATTTTCCTCAGAACTTTCATCCCTTAATGAAATCCTTACCTGTTCAGATTGGAACAAAGACAAAGACGCAGACTCTTGAAGCCACGGGGGACCTACCAGTCAAAGATCTGAAGCTACAAGGTGTTCAGCAAACACCACTCTAGAAATGAGGTCAGCAGGGTTATCCTTTCCTGGGCAATGATACCAACAATCAGGTGATGTTAAGCTCTGAATTTCCATGACTCAATTTGCTACAAATGGTTTCCATCTACCAGGGTCTCCTTTTATCCAGGACAGTGCAACTGTAGAGTCTGTCCAGCAATATGAAGTTACATCTTCCTTAAAACGAAGGACTGATTTGACAAAAACTAGAAGACGGGTACTAAGCATTGCCCCCAACAACTCCAAACGAGGCAGTGAGACCTTCTTTATAGGAGCTACCTTACCTCTGCTCATAATGAGGGAAGCTTTAAAGGAACCATCCTGGAAAGGAACTCTCAAATATACACAACCATCATATCCCTTTTCAGATGCATCCCAAAGGAATGAAGCTCTAAACCTGTTAGGTCTTTCCATGAAAGATCCTCAAAGTAACATCGCTGAACCTTCCATGAGCCAAGTTTCTCAAAACCCCTTAACCACCTTTGAAATTTATAATGCAACTCCTCAGGTAACACATCATCCCATTTAAGTCCAATTCTCCATGCATCCTCAAAAAGAATTTTGGCAAACATAACAAATGGCCTAATAAGTCCAAGAGGATCAAAACATCTGGTTATTAGGCTGAGAACACTTATCTTAGTGGACACCACACCCTTCTGAGACCCAACATTTACTTCACTAAATGAAAAATAATCATGAGTGGAAACCCACTGCTTACCCAGGATTTTTATAGATTTATTTCCACAACAGTCATTAGGGTTTTCATTAAATTTATTTGTTAAACTCATACAATTTGAATTCCATTTAGATAAGACACCTTCTTCAGACATAATCTTACAGGCTTTATCAAATTTTACACAAGCTTCAGTAATACTGTCAGCTCCCGACAGCCAATCATCCCCATACAGATTACTATTCAATTCGTCAACTACTTCAGAATTAGGATATGACTTTAAATGATGTTTAATTGTAGCATTCAACAAGAATGGCCTACTCTTGTTACCAAAGGGAACACGAACAAACCTCATTACATGGACAATGCCCTTATTTTGCCACAAAAACCTGTGAACATCTTGGTCTTCCCTCTGCACCTTGATTTGAAGGAAAGCTTTAGTTATGTCTGCTGTTAAAGCTACCTTCCATCTTCTAAATCGTATCAATACTTCAACAAGATCAGGATTGAGAGACGGTCCACATTCCAAACAGTCATTCAAAGAAATACCATTATAACTTAAAGCTGAAGCATCGAAGGCAGGTCTTACCTTGGTAAAATTACTACTCTCACGGATAACAGGACGATGCAGTAAGTTTTTAACAGAAATCTCAGAATGTGGCACTTCCTCAATAATGTCATCTTTTCCATATTCTTCAAAACCTCATCATAACTTTCCCTTGAACCAGGAGTTTTAACGAATTTCAAATTTAAATTTTCCAACCTCTTATGTGCTAGCTTTTCATTATTTTTCGAACTCTGTTTAGCAACATCAGATTTCCATGGTAAAGACACTTCATACCTACCATTAATAAACTATACATTATCAGAAAATTCCTGTAAAACAGTACTGGATGAAAACTCATTGGGTACAGCTTCTTTTGAAGAGATTCCCACAGATTCAAGATCCCAAAATTTATGTAAATCAAACTCAGATACATTATTTATACATAAAAGCTGTGAAGTTGCACTTACTCTGTCCAGAGGAATATTACAAGACCCTGATAAAACCCACCCAAACACAGATTCCTGAGCTACTAAATTTTAAGATTGCAGTTTTATTAGGTACCATAAATCTCCAATAGGCATTTAGGCCTACCAAAATATCAACATTTACATGGCGGTTCTTCATATAATCATCTGTTAATTGCAATTTAGAAAATGCCATTACCTCCTCATCAGGAACACTAGGGCGGAACAATGGTGCGCAATTGTCAGGTATTTCGGCTGCCATTAAAGAATGACTCTCACCCTTATAACTAACTAAACTTATCTCATACACACTACATTGGTTACTCTTGGAAGCCTTACCTCCTCCAAATGAAGAAAATGATATGTACTGTGAAGTTATCCACTTAGGCCTTACCCTTTTTACAAATTTACTGGAAACATAAAACCTATCAGACCCTGTGTTAAATAGTAGTGTAGCTTCACATATACCCTTTTTCCCCAACACCTTAACCTTTGCGGTCTGCAACACACTGCGTGATTGAGTTAACACTGTTATTTAGGTTAGGTTCACAATGAGCTACCCCAACATGAGTAACATTTACATTAATATTATCCTGAAACATAGCACCACTTACATTTTGATCATTCTTATTATACACTTTAGTCTTATTGCCCGTGAAGCATAAAACATTATGTTTTCTATTACACTTTATACATTTTGATTGGCAACCTCTGGAAATATGACCTTTTTTTCAAACATCTGAAACTCAGTTTAGCACTCCGAATGGCCTCTTCACATTCAGCAATGGAAAGTTTCAAGATACCAAAACAATTTTCACTCTTGTGATTTTTACCACAAAACATACATTTATAAAAGAACACCTCCGAAGAGGTCTGAAGAGCAGAGGCAGAACCTTGAAATTTACTGCTTTTCTCAGATTCAACACTATGGTTATCAGTCTTTACTGCATTGATATCCTTAAATGTATCTGACCTTTCTCGGCACTATTTCTCTCTACAAAAATTTCAATAACCAATCTAGGTCCCTTTCATGTCCAGATCCTTCTCTGGACCACTCCAAAACGAATGTCAGGAGGCAATCGAGACAGGATAACAGGAGTCATAAATACCCCATACTGGTTACCATTAACTCCTGATGCCTCTAAACTACGTACATTTGTTAAAAGTTCGTCCTGTAATTTCCACAAAGAGGAAACATTTCTAGAACTAGGATTCTTAGCAGGCATAGTGATATTAAGAAGGGCCTGAATATGTGCAAAAATAATACGTTCAGGCCTACCAAACCGTTCCTTTAACATTTTACAGGCTATGGGGTAATTAGCACTAGTCTGGGATAACCCCTGTATTACTGATTTTGCCTCCTCTTCTAACAGTGACTGTAAATAACAGAATTTACTAATAATGGGGATATCAGAATCATCTACTAATGCCACAAATCTGTCCCAAAATGACTGCCATTCAGTCAAAACTCCACTAAACTTAGGTAATTCTAATTTAGGCAGTCGCATATTACATTGACCTAACGAATCCGCAGATCCACTCTCACTTGGTGGCTTCTTAAGTTTCTCCATGGCTAATAACCTTTGGGCAGCCTGTATTCTAGGAACCCTTACCTGCCGCCGAAACTTATCAGCATACTCAATGTCTTCTAAGTCCTGTGAGTCACCAATTTCTAGCTCCAGGGCGGACTGCACTTCATCCAAATGAGCTAGACGTCGATCAAAGTCATCCACAGCATCTTGCAGTTCTACCTTGCTCAGTTCTCGATCGCCAAGCAAATCCATCAATGCATTCGACGAACGGGTCATCCATCCACGGGCGGCCGACCGGCTCTTCCTCAGCTTTCTTTCCTTCATCTTGCTTTATTTATCTGGGTTGGGATTCTGCATACAGCCAAAGAAATCCTGGGTTCTGGACACTAAAATGTACACTCCTCTTAATGGCCACTGCTTCGAGCGTCAAGGCAAGATTCCGTAATACAAGGAAGGTGTTCTTGAGGCAGGATACTTAGGGTGACCAGACGTCCCCATTTGCGGGGGACAGTCCCCCATTTCGAATCTCTGTCCACCCAAAAATTACTACCTTCGGTAGACGTACTAATGTCCCCCTTTAGGGAATTTGCCCGTCATGTGTCCCCCGTGCATATCCAATCGTAATAAATTGCTAATTGTTCAAAAATAAGAGTCAAGATATTTTTTCTCGAAACCTCAAAGGCTCTTGCATAAGTACCCATAGAATGTATGAATTGTACCCCATTTTCTTTAACTAAATAAAAGTAACTGAAAACAAACGCACCATTTATACACGTAAGATATGACCAGTAACCTCTGCTGCACTCGTCCATGTATGTCTGAGTCCATCCACTGCGGTGTTGGTAGTCTATTAGCAATCAAGTAGCACTCAAACGAGGACGACATCATTGCATCCAAAAGGAAGCGCACTTTCAATAAAGAATTAGAAGGTGAATGTCCTCTTATAAAAAAAGCAAACCGTGAAAGTTATGTCAAGTCTTTAAAGTGCATGTCGTATTTCCCGATAACAAACGGGGATAATATGAAATATGCAGAACGAAGGATTTGCAGAAAAAGAAAAGAATTTGGCAGCAGCAGAAGGAACTTGGGCTTATCATGCAATGCAACACAGCTTTTTATTGCGTTCTATGGATTGCACTTCCAAACTTATTAAAAAGTGTTTTGATAATTCGTTTGCATGCGCTCGCACCAAAACGGAGGCAATTTTGAAGAACGTTTTCCTGCCTGACGCCTTAGAATCCTTAAAAGAGGATTTGTCTCAGATAAATTGCGTGACATTATATTGTGACCGCTCTAATCAAGGAAATTTTAAATTATGCCCCTTATTGGTTGATACTCTTTACCCTGCCAAGTTGTCAAGGTTAAAATTTTGAAAGTTAAAAATCTAGTTGGAGGAACGAGTGAAATACTTGCAGACTATATAAAAGAATTGTCTTCTAAATTGTTGGCACTGTGTGCTGAAAACACAAATTGCAACTTTGGTGGATCATCAATGGGAGGTAAAAATATTGTGTTTAACCGGATGTAACAAATCTAGGAGGAAAATTAATTGGTGTTAATTGCGCCGCTCATAAGTATGAAAGCTGCATCGGACTGTCTGCCTGTAGATGGAAAAGTAATAACAGTGAAGATATTCTCTTTTTGCTACATTTATACTCGTATACTGTTAGAGTAGAGCTACTGCAATAAATTTGTGAAAATGCTGATGTATGCTATCAAATTTATTAGGATATAGTAAGATAAGGTGGCTTGCTTGAAGACCAGCTATTGAGAAGATTCTGAAGCCATTCAAACCGTTGAAAACATATTTTTGTCACAGGACAAGACCAGTGTCCCAGGTTTCTTAAACAGTTCTTTGAGGATCCAGTTGCTGAAGCGTGGTTTTTTTTTTTTTTTTTACACAAAGTACAGTATTCCATGATTGCACACTGAAGGTCGAGTCCCAAAAAGTTTCTTTGATGGAAGTTTCTTGTATTTTAAGAGATTTTAAAATGAAGTTATCAGACAGATAAATGAGCTATTCATCCCAATCATAATAAATAAGATGATTCGAGATTTAGAAGGGAAAGGGCATGATATAGGGCATTTTAAAAGCGTAGTTAAATTATTTTACGGAACTTGCATTGAATACTTGAATCAGTGGACCCGACCGTTTGAAGACGTGAACAATTTTGAATGGATCCTTCTTCAAAATAAATCAGTATCATGGTCTCAAGTTCAAGAAGTATTGAATTTTATTCAAGAGACAAAACCTAATTTGACACTGGATGACAATGGACTTTTTGGTGAGATTATGTATGTTAAGGAGTTTTTGACAAATAACAAAATTCAGGAATGGAAAGACAATGATTCGGAAGTGGATAAGAAATGGGTAGAGATTTTCTCTCACTTTCGTAATAAAA
Organism: Macrobrachium rosenbergii; assembly: GCF_040412425.1. Classification (NCBI taxonomy): domain Eukaryota; kingdom Metazoa; phylum Arthropoda; class Malacostraca; order Decapoda; family Palaemonidae; genus Macrobrachium; species Macrobrachium rosenbergii. The sequence goes on from NC_089786.1 coordinate 25,993,592, forward strand.
ATATTCCTTTTAAAAACATTTCAAAGCTTGTTGAGATTTGCCTGTGTCTCCCTGGGTCAAATGCTCCAGCAGAGAGAGTATTCTCTTGGACATTAGAAAAACCACTTGCAGGTAACTACATTGAAGTCTGGACTAATAGTGAAATGCAATTTCGACTTGAATTGCGCTGACATTTATGATTATCTTAAAACTCGACCCTCACTCCTTAGGAAAATAAAATCTAGCCAGAAATACACTTAAGAGTAAGGGTTAATGTAAAAACGTTTTTGTTTAATTTTACTATTCATAGAATCATGTCTATAAGTTTCTCTTTTATGCTATAAACGCATATATTTTACTATTGAAAGTAGTAATTGCTCTGATTAAATGCTTGCTGAATCATACTCTTTCATTTATTCAAATGTTTGTATATATATCTAAATATGTATTTTTTGGAGAATAAATCTCATTACGTCGGGATGAAAAGATTAGGTAGCTGCAACTCTCTCTCTCTCTCTCTCTCTCTCTCTCTCTCTCTCTCTCTCTTATATATATATATATATATATATATATATATATATATATATATATATATATATATATATATATATATATATATATATATATATATATATATATATAATCAGGGTTATGCCTATACAGAGGATATACGTACTTGTTAATTTATACGGGTATCCCCCTTTCACCTCTCAAATAAATGGTCACCCTACGTATATATGAAAATTTAGGATTAGTCAACTTGACACCTGTTCTATAGCTAACCCTCTCGTTGAGAGTCCAATGTCACTTTGACTAAACTCCGTGTGAAACCGACGTACTTCCCAAGATTACATCTAGGGCAATTAAATAAATATAAGACTCCTGAGGTCATTAGTGGATCAAGTTTCTCCTTATGTTTAAATAGAGATCTAATATTCATTGGGTTGCAGGGTATTAGCTTTAATTCAGTGGCAGGTAAAAATTTCTCGACTAACAACTTCAATTCACGATAGAAATTTAGGTCATGAATAAATGGGACGCTTGCATATAATCGTAATTTTGGTACTGTTGGTAATTTAATTTTGGGATGGAAGATATTGTTTAAAAATTTGCAGAGGTGTTTATAAACAAGTTTGGATGGAAAGCAATTGTCAATGAAATATTGATGGAGGTATGTTATATATATATAAATAAATATATATATATATATATATATATATATATATATATATATATATATATATATATATATATATATATATATATATATATATATATATATATATATATATATATATATATATACTATTTATCACATCACCGTGATTCATATACAATCATACAAACGTCCTTTAATATCCAATTCACTCTACCTCGGATAATATATTTTCATATATACCGATATTTTTAGGTGATAATAAGTCCACCGTCCCGTGGGATCGAACCAGCGACGGACAGGGGAATCAGGACTATGACACACTAACCAGTCGGCCGTAACATATATGAAAATATATTACTTCCGAGGTAGATGAATTGGATATTAAAAAGGACGTTTATATTTCTGATTATATATATATATATATATATATATATATATATATATATATATATATATATATATATATATATATATATATATATATATATTATATCACACATTACCACAGGTGAAAAATAAGAAACAGGGTGTAGGTCTGACCGGTTTCGACTTTATTTCAAGCCATTGACAAAGGACTGATACAGAGTATGAAAGTCCTTCGCCAATGGCGTGGAAATAAAGTCGAAACCGGTCAGACCTACACCCTGTTTCTTATTTTTCACCTGTGATAATGTGTGATAAATGAATCACGTACAAAAGTGATAATTATCATATATATATATATATATATATATATATATATATATATATATATATATATATATATATATATATATATATATATATATATATATATATATATATATATATATATTGGAGGCAAAGTTTTTTTGTACATAAATTTCGTTGAATTCTATGGCTTTTTGATTGTTGATCAACTTCTTATTGTCTGGACAATATTTTCTGAATCTTCTATGTTCTTCCAAATTCAGTTGATGCACAAAAAAAAACAAGAGTAACTCTCTGTTCCATTTACTATACAAACAACACCACAGCTGTTCCGGCACTCGTCGTGGCCTCTTCAAAGTGTATAATCTGGACATATCGTCTTATTGTTTGGTTACTGTGTGCGGACGGATATGTAGCATGGAAAACAAAAATAATGCAATAAATCATTATAATATAAATAAGTACAAAATAAACAATTTTAATTTATTCACAGTTATTAAAATTACAGTGCAATAAAATTTATACTAAAAAAATAATTTACTTTGTGAAAAATAATGAAAACAAAACCACGTGTTCTGGTGGCAACAAACTAAACAGAAATGGAAAAGCAGCTATTATACGGATTACGGGGGTAGGGGGAGTTGGAATGGGGCGGTGGAGGAGAGGGAAAGCGTGTGATATGTCTCTCTCCCCAACTTCCAGCTCCCCCTACCCCCGTAATCCGTATAATAGCTGCATCTCCATTTCTGTTTTGTTTGTCGCCACCAGAACACGTGGTTTTGTTTTCATTATTTTTCACAATGTAAATGATTTTTTTTAGTATAAATTTTATTGTATTGTAACTTTAATGCCTGTGAATAAATTAAAATTCTTTATTTTGTGCTTATTGATATTATAATGATTTATTGTATTACTAGTGTTATGGATGCTACATATCCGTCCGCACACTGTAACAGAACAACAAGACGCTATGTCCAGATTATACACTTTGAAGAGGTCACGACGAGTGACGGAACAGCTGCGGTGTTGCTTTTATAGTAAATGGAACAGAGAGTTAATCTTCGTTTTTTTGTGCATCAACTGAATTTGGAAGAACGTAAAAGATTCAGACAATATTGTCCAGTTAATAAGAAGTTGATCAAAAATCAAAAAGCCATAGAATTCAACGAAATTTGCATATAAAGAAAACTTTGCCACACACACACAACACACACACACACACACATATATATATATATATATATATATATATATATATATATATATATATATATATATATATATATATATATATATATATATATATATATATATATATATATATATATATATATATATATATATATATATATAATATATATATACACACTTACATACACACACACACACATGTAACAAATATTTATAAACATGTATGCACATAAAATATATATTTATATATCTATATATGCATATACACATGCATACATACACAACTCTATATATATAAATATATATATATATATATATATATATATATATATATATATATATATATATATATATATATATATATATATATATATATATATGTATGTAGTATGTATTATGTGTGTTTGTGTGTGTGTACCAGTACTTGTAAGAAATATCTAATGCAGAGAGAACGAAGGAAAGAGTTGAGGCAAGTGGACCTGTGTACTTTGTATCTCTGTATCTCTTTTTATTACTTTTGGAAGGAGATGAGAATCAGATGGTGGAGGATCTAGTTCAGGCAGACGAGAGAATGGCCCATGAAGCCCGATTAAAAGCCCCATCACGAGTCAGACGACAATGAAAATGAAGAGGAAAAAACCTACGAGGACAGTGAAGAGAATGAACAAGAAGAGGATGAAAATTCAGGGAAACTGGGAAAGAACAAAGGGGAGAAAAAGCCCTGATTAACCAAAATTGTGAAGGATTTTGACCGGTCACCAGTTGATGCTGGAGCATCGTGTTCCAGGAGACGCTGCGATCTCCTTGGCCCAGTCGGTGAGGCTGGCTGGAGGATGGGTGTGTGGGAGGTGGGGGGGCCTCCCTTTTGCTGGGCGCTGCCGGGGGGAGCAGCAGTCAACACCCATCCTGCAGTCAACCCCATCGAATGGGCCGAGATGATCGCAACGCCTCTGGAACACGATGCTCCAGCACCAACTGGTGACCGGTCACAATCCTTCACAATTTCGGTTAATCAGGGCTTTTTCTCCTCTTTGTTCTTTCCCAGTTTCCTTGAATTTTCATCCTCTTCTTGTTCATTCTCTTCACTGTCCTCGTAGGCTTCTTCCTCTTCATTTCCATTGTCGTCTGACTCGTTCTCTTCATGGCTTTACTTCCGGGAAACTAAAGATCTTGGAACGCTTTATCTGCCAAGTCCTTGATCGACTCCCTGACAGCGTCGTATTCTCGTCTTTCGTCGGCATCACAGAGGAGATCGTTGGCAAAGTTGATCTTCTGCATAATTTCCTTCAAGCGTTCTCGCTCTTCGTTGGACCCGCGGCACTTGTCAGGGTTGAATTTGAGTGTCCGCTTCTTGTAGGCCCACTCTATCTCCTTCGAAGTCGCATCCTCTGGAACACCTAAGATGTAGTATGGGCAGCCATGGCGTTGCATTTTTTGCACGGTCTTTGCGGCCGCAACTAAATCTTCTCGATCCTTCAATTCCTCAAGCTGGACTACAGCTTCACTGTGTCTGCCAAGCAACAAAAGACAGAATCCGAGTTTTATCCTGCAGTCCACTTGATCGTCGTCCATATGCAGTACTCTGAGGAAACATTCACTTGCTTGTTCAAGGTGTCCAAGCTTACAGAATACGTTTCCTATTCCCTCGATCTCTTCCATCAAACCGGTATTGTTATGTTTTTCATTTTCGATACAATTATTGATCACGGTCTCTTTGCATTTTCTTTTCGCTAACTTCTTCTTCTTATTCCGTTTTTCATTCTCCTGTTGAACGGGCTGAACTGTTTCTTCCGGGACATGGACCTTCTGCTGTAGACCTAGACTCTTCTGTGCCTCATCACCGTGATTTCTCTCTAGATCACGATTTCTTGCGAGAACAGATACTTCTGGCTGTGAGGGAAGCAATCTCTCGTCGAGCTCTGTGGTCGCCTCGATCCGTCTTTTCCTCTCGGCTTCGTGGGCCTTCACCTTCTCTTCGAGGTAGCCACAGTAAAAGTCATTGTCCACAGCTTGAGAGCGCAATTCCTCCAGTTGTTTTCGGTTCCTGTGACATTCTTCCTCTTTAGCTGCAAGTTGGTCGTTTAGATTTGCTACTTCCTTGGACTTCTGGATCAATGCCTCCTCCATTTCCTCAATTTTCTTCATCAGCCGTTCATTCTCCTGTTCAGCAAGGTCGCGATGTCTCCCTGGCTTTTCACAGTTATGCAATTCTTCCTTCGTTCTCATTAGGGCTGCTTCGTTACAATTCCTGGTGTTGATTTCATCAAGGAGGAAACAATTCTCCTCCTTACCATCTTTCCTTTCGTCCTTCAAGAGAGAAATCTTTCCGGCAGTGCAGAATTCGTCGTCGTCGTCGTCGTCGTCGTCCATCGGTGCGGTAGGATCTTGAGTAATCTGGAGAGCCTTCTGGCCTTCAATGTACTGATGTACGTGGCCAACAAATCCTCCCAGGGCAAGAACTACCGCGATCTTAACAATAAACAATCCAATTTTCTGGATCCACTTTCTTTGTGTAACAGGTATCACTGATCTGGTAAGGATCAGAGCCATTAAGCTTTTCAAAACAAAGTTAACTTCACTAAGTGCAGTCATGGTTACCTTTCTCTCTACCCGATCAAAAGCTTAGAATTGGATAACGCCACTAGAGCTCCGGGAATTCCTCGAATCGTCACTTCTGCTCCGAGGCCATTCTATCTTGCTTCAGGAGATTCCTCAGGGAGCCTTCGGAAGGACTTGGAGTAACTGAAGGTCCCTGAAGATTTTAACGGCTTCAGAAACCTACAAATGGAGAAGACTTGAAGGACGAATCACTAAATATCTTCATCGGGAAAGAAACTAAAAATACAATTGGAAAAAATTTTAAAATTTCAGACGCATATATATATATATATATATATATATATATATATATATATATATATATATATATATATATATATATATATATATATATATATATATATGCTTATAACATATATATAAAATGGATATTATAAAAGATTTAAAATAAAATTTATATATATATACAAAATTTATGTATATGTTCTCTAGTTCATATGAATATATATATATATATATATATATATATATATATATATATATATATATATATATATATATATATATATATATATATATATATATATATATATATATATATATATATATATATAATAATATATATGATAAGATGGAATAGCAACGTCAGTCTATTAGATATCCAAATCTGCTTGCCTCTGTATCATCTAATTTGCTTTTTTAGTCTTTCACTTAATTACTGATTAATAGAACCTCTACTGAAGTTTATTATTCCTGAATGTTTTAAAGAATCATCTTTTATCCTTTATGCATCTGAAGTTGTTTCGTTCGTTTGTGAATACTTTGTCCTCACTATTTCTATTTTCTTATATTTTATCTCAGTTACCGTCTCTCTAGATAAACGTCTGAAGATACGAGAAAAGGAAAAGAAATAAAAGAAGGAAACGAAAAAGAAGTTTGTTTAAAACTTGATTAATCACTTTAGTTACCTTTATTGTTTGATCGTAAGGTTTAATAAGATACTTTCTCTCTCCTGTTCTAGAAAATTAATTATTATTATTATTATTATTATTTTATTATTATTATTATTATTATTATTATTATTATTTTATTATTATCATTATCATATATTAAGAGAAATGCACTCTCTTATAAATTTTTCATTGGTATAATATCTTTATTAGTATTGTATAATTTGCAGTAATGGTTCTGCATTTTATAAATAATATTATTATTAATATTATTAAGTGGTAGGCAGTATTTATTTTTCGATATCAATTATTTTTATTATCATAATATAATTTGTAATAAAGATACTATATTTTATTATCATTTGTGGTGTAGACCCTCTTTCAAACAAGTATCATTGACAGTGATTGCTGTATTTGCTGCATTCAGTTTATATAGAATTTTCTCTAGTTTTCTAATGACTGACTTTTTTCGGTTACTGCATTGCGCCAGTAACTCTCCGATACTCGTCATTTCTGGGGAGGGAAATAGTCGTGGATCAGGATATAATTTATTTACGATGCATACTGGGTTTGGTGGGGTAATCGAAATGTAGGGATCATGGTCCGTAGAGTTTTTTTAGATATCTTAGAGATGGTAGCTGCGATAAAATATAAGAAAATAGAAATAATGAGGACAAATATTCACAAACGAACGAAACAACATCAGATGCATAAAGAATAAAAGATGATGGTTCTTAAAATATTCAGGAACAATAAAATCCAGTAAAGGTTCTATTAATCAGTAATTTAGTGAAAGACTAAAAATGGCAAATTAAATGATACACAAGTAAGGAGAGATTTGTATATCTAACAGACTGTTGTTACTATTCCGTTTACTATTATATATATATATATATATGTATATATATATATATATATATATATATATATATATATATATATATATATATATATATATATATATATATATATATATATATATATATATATATATATAATATATATATATATATATATATATATATATATATATATATATATATATATATATATATATATATATATATATATATATATATATATATATATATATATATATATATATATATATATATATATATATATATATATATATATATATATATATATATATATATATATATATATATATATATATATATATATATATATATATATATATATATATATATATATATATATATATATATATATAAGTGTAGGGTGAGGATCAGTCCTTTATTCTTTTTCAAAGTACTTTTTGTTGCTGCGACGTTTCAGGACGTAAAAGTCCCATTTTCAAGGTATAAAAATCAGTTAGTATAACAACTCGGGCTAAAAATCGAGTAAAAAATATATACAAATAATATAAAAGACAAGTACAAAGAATAGGGAGGAATGACTACCATACGGTGCTGAAGGCACAGACCGAGTGACAATTCGGGCCGGGTTCAGCTTCGACTTTAACTCACGAGAGATACAGAGGTGTTGAGGAAGACTGGGTGTTTAACTGTGGAACTACTGTAGTTGTTTAATGAAGACTGATTCCAAGATTGCTAAATATTGATCGTTAGGAGTTTGGCCTATAATTTAAAATCTTTCTAATTGATATCAGATTTACACTTCTTAGCATGTTCACGTATATATAGGGTGACCAGACGTCCTCATTTGCGGGGGACAGTCCCCTATTTCGAATCTCTGTCCCCCCAAAAATCACTACCTTCGAGGGACGTACTAATGTCCCCCTTTACGGAATTTGCCCGTCATATCCAATCGTAATAAACTGCTAATTGTTAAAAAATAAGAGTCAAGATATTTTTTCTCGAAACCTCAAAGTCTCTTGCATAAGTACCCATAGAATGTATGAATTGTACTCCATTTTCTTTAACTAAATAAAAGTAACTGAAAACAAACGCACCATTTATACACGTAAGATACGACCAGTAATCTCTGTTGCACTCATCCATGTATGTCTGAGTCCATCTACTACGGTGTTGGTAGTCTATTAGCAATCAAGTAGCACTCAAACGAGGACGACATCATTGCATCCAAAAGGAAGCGCACTTTCAATAAAGAATTAGAAGGTAAATGTCCTCTCATAAAAAAAGCAAAACGTGAAAGTTATTTCAAGTCTTTAAAGTGCATGTCGTATTTCCCGATAACAAATGGGGGATAATATGAAATATGCAGAACGAAGGATTTGCAGAAAAAGAAAAGAATTTGGCAGCAGCAGAAGGAACTTGGGCTTATCATGCAATGCAACACAGCTTTTCATTGCGTTCTATGGATTGCACTTCCAAACTTATTAAAAAGTGTTTTGATAATTCGTTTGCATGCGCTCGCACCAAAACGGAGGCAATTTCGAACAACGTTTTCCTGCCTGACGCCATAGAATCCTTAAAAGAAGATTTGTCTCAGATAAATTGCGTGACATTATATTGTGACTGCTCTAATCATGGAAATATTAAATTGTGTCCCTTAATGGTTAGATACTCTTTGCCCTGCCAAGGTGTCAAGGTTAAAATTTTGGAAGTCGAAAATCTAGGTGGAGGAACGAGTGAAATACTTTCAAACTATATAAAAGAATCGTCTTCTAAATTGTTGGCACTGTGTGCTGACAACACAAATTTCAACTTTGGTGGATCATCAATGGGAGGTAAAAATATTGTGTTTTACCGGATGTAACAAAATCTAAGAAGAAAATTAACTGGTGTTAATTACGCCGCTCATATGTATGAAAGCTGCATCGGACTGTCTGCCTGTAGATGGAGAAGTAATAACAGTGAAGATATTTCTTTTTGCTACATTTGTACTGTTAGAGTACAGCAACTGAAATAAATTTGTGAAAATGCTGATGTACACTATCAAAATTTATTAGGATATAGTAAGATAAGGTGGCTTGCTTGAAGACCAGCTATTGAGAGGATTCTGAAGCCATTCAAACCTTTGAAAACATATTTTTGTCTCAGGACAAGACCAGTGTCCCAGCCTTCTTAAACAGTTCTTTGAGGATCCAGTTGCTGAAGCGTGGCTTTTTTTTTTTTTTTACACAAAGTACAGTATTCCATGATTGCACACTGAAGGTCGAGTCCCAAAAAGTTTCTATGATGGAAGTTTCTTGTATTTTAAGAGATTTTAAAATGAAGTTAACAGACAGATAAATGAGCTATTCATCCCAATCATAATAAATAAGATGCTTCGAGATTTAGAAGGGAAAGGGCATGATATAGGGCATTTTAAAAGCGTAGTTAAATCATTTTACGGAACTTGCATTGAATACTTGAATCAGTGGACCCGACTGTTTGAAGACGTGAGCAATTTTGAATGGATCCTTCTTCAAAATAAATCACTATCATGGTCTCAAGTTCAAGAAGTATTGAATTTTATTCAAGAGACAAAACCTAATTTGACAATGGATGACAATGGACTTTTTGGTGAGATTATGTATGTTAAGGAGTTTTTGACAAATAACAAAATTCAGGAATGGAAAGACAATGATTCGGAAGTGGATAAGAAATGGTTAGAGATTTTCTCTCACTAACTTCGTAATAAAAATATTCCTTTTAAAAACATTTCAAAGCTGGTTGAGATTTGCCTGTGTCTCCCTGGGTCAAATGCTCCAGCAGAAAGAGTATTCTCTTGGACATTAGAAAAATCACTCGCAGGTAACTACATTGAGGTCTGGACTAATAGTGAAATGCAATTTCGACTTGAGTTGCGCTGACTTTTATGATTATCTCAAAACTCGACCCTCACTCCTTAGGAAAATAAAATCAAGCCAGAAATACACTTAAGAGTAAGGGTTAATGTAAAAACGTTTTTATTTTGTTTTACTATTCCCAAGAATCATGTCTATAAGTTTCTCTTTTATGCTATAAACGTATATATTTTACTATTGAAAGTAGTACTTGCTCTGATTAAATGCTGGCTGAATCATTCTCTTTCATTTATTCAAATGTTTGTATTTATATCTAAATATGTAATTTTTTGGAGAATAAATCTCATATGTCAGGATGAAAAGATCGAGTAGCTGCAATTATCTCTCTCACTCTCTCTCTCTCTTTATATATATATATAGAGATATATATATATATATATATATATATATATATATATATATATATATATATATATATATATATATATATATATATATATATATATATATATATATATATTATATAATTAAGGGTTATGCTTATGTATAGCATATACGTACTTGTTAATTTATACGGGTGTCCCCCTTTCACCTCTCAAATAAATGGTCACCCTAAGGATACTAAAAGGCGCCATTCCCGTCAACAACATTTACTGATGTTAAGTCATACACGGAAAGACAAACTAATCTTGGTAAATAAGTACCTCGTAATACAAACAATGTTGAACGATTTTAATACCAAATAATACTGCACAAAATGACAAGTTAACATTGGATAATAATAAAAATGTTGATTCAACAGATATGATGATGGTAATACCACAGGGTATTCAAGAATTTGTATTTTATTGCCAAGGTCTGATTTAGATAAATTTGGTTTAAAAAATTTTAAAGTTAAAGTGGTAATGTTGTCACAAGTAATTTTTTTTAATGAGGAGATATATATATCACAGAAACATTTGGTCTGTTACTCTTTACCGGAGCGAGGGTTGTAAACCACATATAAAACGATATAGTTTTTCAATGTTGATTTAGAGGTAATAAACAATTGTATTAAAATTTCTCATAAATTATGGCCAAAAATCAAGTAAATCTGGTCAAAAATTGATGTCAGGGGGATTTGGATTTATTGTATAGGTTAACCATTCGTTTGGCAGCGACTAAAACAAAGGAAGAGTCAGGTGAAAAATGAGAATAAACCCAGAAAACTGAAAGAAAAGATGACCTAAACACACAAATTACGCTGCTTTGCCTGTGTCTGTATGTCTGTCACGGGTAAGGGTTTGATTTCGAGTTAAAAACCTATCTGGGATGTTACACAGGACATGTACGAAATTTTTGTGTGGGTCTGTAAATATGTTTGTATATATATATATATATATATATATATATATATATATATATATATATATATATATATATATATATATATATATATATATATATATATATATATATATATATATATATATATATATACTTGATATCGGAAGGTGATATGACTTTAAACAAGTACTTTCGTAATTTATTCTGTATTTTCAAGTTCACACTTGATACAAAAGAAGTTAACAGATTTATATACAAAAACAGAAGGTGGGGCGGGGTTACAGTTTGATAATCTGGGCAGCATGTTCTTTGAACAACAAAGACAGGGACAAAGGATCGAGGGCTCATCTTTTAACATTCCTGCTTTCTATTTTTTCCCGATGGTCGTTGAAAATAACCGTTCTTAAGTTCATATATGGCCTGCCTTAAGCCAGCGATCTACAATGCCATTATTTGATAAGTTTCTTGAAATGGCATATTTGTGTTGGGAATTCTTACTTTTAGTCCTTTTGATGTTTGACCAATATAAATCTTATACATTCTTTGCAAGGAATATGCTGTATAATTTGTTTGAATTGGGTGGGCTATTCTTAATTATTTTATTTCTCAAAATATTATTGCTGTTCTAAAATGGTTTTTAAAATGGGGACTGCAGGAATGAAATTAAAGGGTGAAATGGTAAATAGAGGATATTCTTAAGTTCTTTGTTAACACTGGTTAGATTGTAAAATGTCTTTTTGCTTTATTTTTACAAAGTTTAAAAAATATGGAGGGTAATGCAATGAATCTCCAATTTTATCAGTAATTTTAAACTCCTCTTCCAAAAATTCAGGACTACAAATTCTAAGAGCTCTAAGATACATACTGGAAAATGTTAATACCTTAATTTGTTTAGCATGGTTAGAGTAAAAATGAATATATAACAAAATATTCGTGGGTTTCCTATATACTTTAAACCAAAATTGATGTTATTTCTAATAGCTAAGACATCCAGAAATGGTGTACAATTATTTTCTTCATATTCTATTGCGAATTTTATGGATAGTACAAGATTATTAATTGTTTGCAAGAAATCTGGAATATTTACATTTTCTTTTACAATACAGAATCAATCGTTTACATATCTAACCCAAAACACCTTAGAGAATAGAGTTCTTGGAATAAGTCTAGACTCAAAGAATTCCATGTAAATATTAGACAAAAGTAGCGAAAGAGGGTTCCCCTTAGCCATGCCAGATATTTGTTCATAAAAATTACCATTGAAAGTTAATTTATTTAATTTTTTTTTTTACAAAGGGATATAAAATTAATAATAACATTGATATGTAATTCTATATTATACAAGTCCAAATGTTGTGATGAATACTGAAGTAAGTCATCAATAGGAACTTTAGTAAATAAAGATGTCACATCAAAAGTCAGTACTGGATAATTGAATATGGGAAATTCTAGTACAGAAATCAACAGAGGTTCTTAAATGGGAATTTGAAATAGTATCTAGAATAGGTGATAGTAATTTAACTAGATATTTAGAAAGTTTATCACTAATAGAACCGGTTGAACTAATAATGGACTGAGTAGGAAAATCACTTTTATGGGTTTTTATTAATCCGTACATGTACGGTAAGGATAAGCCAATCGTTGACACTTTATTTTCTATTGAACAGAATTCCTTTAGTATAGTTTTTATTTTAGAATTGAAACTTTTTATGACATCAACTAGTGAGTATCTCCGTAGTTTTTTGTATTTACTAGAATCAGATAATACGTTTTTAATTTTTTCAAGATAGATAATTTTATCCATTATTACAACAACAAAAATGGATTTGTCGGGTTTAGCAATGTGCAAACTTTTGTCTTTCTTCCTTTCATGAATTGCATCTATAAACCTTTTCGGGAAATTCACTATTTTATTAGGCATTTGCAGTAAGCCGAAGAAAAGATCTTTAACTAAATTCAGTGAAGGTGATACAGGAGTTTTTCTTTTCCAGTTTGGATATTTCTGAGATGATGATTGCGCACGAAATGTCATCACTAATGGAATATCATAAGTCATACATTTAAGATAAATATATTTAATATATATATATATATATATATATATATATATATATATATATATATATATATATATATATATATATATATATATATATATAATATATTGTGTGTGTGTGTGTGTGTGTATATGTGTGGTGTATATGAGATAAGTCTGTAATTGGGACATTGTGTTTGTGAACTGAATATTTGAGTCTTCAATTTCTTTCCCTTTAGAAATAATCAATACAGAAGTAGGAAACCCAGAGACAAATTTTGGAAGAATTTGAGGTTGTTCATCACTTCAGATCTGCTTTTATTTTAAAAACAAAACTACAGAAAGAACTAAAAGAATAGAATATTTTCTTAGGATATTGCCTTTAATACGACATATCCTCCTATAATTTTGACATATTTACTTTTTCATGTGTTATGTTTAATGACAAATATTTAGTTTGGCATCAGATCTCAAAAACTAATGATAATTTTAGCGTTTAGAATTGTTATTTTTAATACTAACGTCATCTTATTCTTTCAAACATTCTGTGTTTATTCTCATTTTTTGTCATCAGTTGAGATAAGACATCACCTTTTTCCGCCGCTCATGGGCCAAGAAGTGATTTCATGATTAACACGCGTTGTTTACAATAATCCAAAGAAAGAATCTCTAACATTAATGTTTTGAAGATTGCAGAACGTTTTGCTGAAAACTTCCTTCTAGATCATAATTTATCTCACCCAAAATGAAATACGTCACTTCCCTGCTTCTAGAAATGCTTTAATTTTTGTTTCATTTACTAAATTTGTTTCATTCTGATTTCTGAGACCAGTCGATTTGGTTCCAAACTCTCTCTATCTCGTTTAAATGTTTAACATTAAGAGATTACAAAAAAAATTCATCTGAGATCTGAATTTAGAAATTTATTTAGTTCGTGTGGCGCCTGGTAAAAGGCTTTTAAAACTGCATAATTTACACAATTTAGTGTCTTTATACTGGATATTGTATATATTATTCTTTTTATGTTTTTTTGTGTATTTTTATTTACAGTTTCTTTATATTTTCACATTTTTTATATGTAACATTCATTTATATAGCATTGTATATTTCTTGGTAATATATATATTGCTTATTAATTTAACATTGCATATTAATTTAACATATGCATATTAATTTAACATTGCATACTTGATTTCATTTATTGAGATTTTCTTTTTAAATCTTGAGTAATTCTTGATAGTTTAAATTTTTGTGTGTTTAAATTCCTGATAAAGATTTGTGTTAGTTTTGTTTCATAATTTAATTCAAGAATTCTTGAGTTTTGTGTTATTTTCAACTAAGTCAATTTTTCAGATTGTGTTTGTGAATTCTAGTTACTAAATTTGAATTAAAATAAATTTTTGTATTTAACATTTTTAGAAAAACAGTCTTTATTTATTGATCACCAGTGTTTGATTGCTAAGGGCTCATTCGTTGTTTTGTTAAGTGAATTAAGGAAACAGTTAAGTAATCATTATACTGAAGATTTCTAGTTTAATTTTTGATTATATTCTGAGAACTAAGTTTGATTTTTCAGGATTGATAAATTTTTTTCTTAAGTTGTTCATTTCAGTCTTAATTAAACGTCTATCTTCTGAAGTATATATATAAAAATCTGAGAAAGAATATCCAGGTAAAACGAATAGACAATATATTATCAAACACCAGAAAGAACACTCAATTGTAGTTAATCAGTTTTAAAAGTCTGTAAAATTCAACTATCAGTGCATTAACAAAATGTAGAAAAAACATCTAAAGTGCCAGAACTGGTAATAATGAAACTGCATGTAAGGTACAATAGGGAAGAAAAGGAACCGTCATCAGCAGGATATTCCTTTTAAAGTCAATCCTTTTAAAGTCAATCATGTGCACAAAGAGGAAGGGAGAGATTCATGAATAATTCATTTAATTATGAGTCAGTCATATTTAACAAATTTCAATAATGTAGCCATGAAAAATGACCTGAAATTATTTCATCAGTAAATTTACATAGCCCATCAGTTTGCATATTTTAACACCTGTGATTTTGTCCACGTCAATAATTATGATTAGCAGTAAAAAAAAAACAGTTCGTTGAAGGGTTCCCTTTTTAGTTCTTAAGAACCATTAATCTTGTGAAACTATAATTGGTTGAATAGATTTTGTATTAAGCACAAATAAAGCAGCGTTATCTTGGTATATTCTTATGAAAGTGCGTAAGCTCCTCGTAACTTTAAGCTTTTTAAATATACATTTGTAATTAATAAATCACGATCCATACTTTGGATTGAAATTCTCGTTCATTCGGATATCCATGGCAGTTATTATTGGACCAAACTTACTTCAGTTATTTACTATACAAGTACCTCGGCAAAACTGGAAGTTTTACACCGTAATCATCTTAGTCAAATGTTATTTACATGCAAAACAAAAATGTTGACTGAGTTTTGCCTTGATTGTGGGTTTTTTTCTCTGAACCTGATAAACTGTTTCATCCCAAATCATTTATTACTTTAAGTGTTGTTGAAGACGATATATATTTACTGGTGGCAAAACCATTCGGCTGATTTCCACTTGTTTAGCCAAAACAAAATCAAGAAAACCACGAATAACTCCAAAACTTCTAATGTCAAGGTCATTGTTAATCGCAGCTGATGTTTGACGAAATAAGAGGTTGAAGGCAGACGTTTCTTTAAACCAAGAGTTATACAGCAGGAACTATATCTGAAACAGCTTTTCAGAGTTTCCAGAAGGATATCATAAATGACGAAGCGCACGGTTTTTTTAATGGTTACGTTTTCCACAACAGCATAGCTTTGTAATTTAAATGCTTGAATGGTAAACGTGAGTTTGTTTTAGGAGTTACAAATGGCAGGAATATCGACATCATTTTTCATAAAAGTATTGCAGAAAAGAGAGAGAAGAGAGGAGATGGAGGAAGGATTACCTGCACTACAAACTACAGAAAAAATAAATCTTTTATCACAAGACATGGAAATTGAAAATTAATTGACAATTCTTTATAAATTGGAACACTGCTTCTATAACTCTGCCTCCTCTCATAAGGTTTCAGAAAAATTGTTGCAAAATATTACCAGTGAATGAAATGAAAAATTTAAAAAACGAATCACAGTTACATATACATACAAATTCTCTCTCTCTCTCTCTCTCTCTCTCTCTCTCTCTCTCTCTCTCTCTCTCTCTCTCTCTCTCTCTCTCTCTCGTCCACGTTGTAATCACTTCATAATATCGCATACACCTCTTCCCAAATGGGACATCCAAACACGTGGCACAGGTAATTTCATTAATTCCTGGAGTAAAGGCATAAGGGAGAATATCCATTAAGGTTTAGCTACCATCTCTTTCTCTTTTCCCTTGAAAGCTATATAGTACACACCAAAGTATTTTTAGAATGACAGATAGACGCTAATGTGGAAGTAAAGGGAGACCTAAAACTGATCAACAGACGGAGCAGAGCAAGTGTTGGAAAAGAAGAGTCCTGACAACCAAAACGCCTGATAGTGTGAGCAGGATTAAGATGCTGAGCCATTAATGAACTTGTAATTTACGTCATTGTTGACTTTTAATTCGAACGTTTCCTATAGACATTTAATCTGTCTTCAATTAACTCACATCCTTTGTATCAAGTGTCCCGAAACCTATAACCACTGAAACACGAAAGCAAAAAAAAAAAAAAAAAAAAAATCGTTCAAATAATGGTTTAGACATACTTGCTGGTGGCTTTGTAATGATAATAAATATAACATAAAATTCATTATTTTCTGTTGACGTGATATTAGTCCTGACATTGTACAAAATAATGATAATAATTATAATGATTGCTATCTCAAAGTCCACTGATCTCACACCATTATAAATAATACTGCCTCAAAAAAAAATAATGAAGAAAAAAACACCATGGAAACGCATATTTTCGAGAACATAAACAAGGCAATCATATCTTGCTGTATCCTACCCCCCTCCTCTCTGTCTGTCTGTCTGTCTGTCTGTCTGTCTGTCTGTCTGGCTGTCTGTCTGTCTGTCTTTCTGTCTGTTTATCTGTCTTTCTCTCTTTGTCTGCCTGCTAGCCTGGAAAAGGAATTATTCCGTTCGTTTACCATCAACAGCTACTAATTCCACCACTTTCGTGAAAGACTCTCAGTGCCGCTGGATATGTTACTGATCTTTTGGAATCCTTTCTTTTTCAGAGAGAGAGAGAATGGTATTATTCTTTCCTTCTCTTTACGCAAAAGTAAACATGCATAGACTTAAGAATATACCCATAAAAAGAAAGGGAGAGAAGTTGCCTGGTTTTCATGTTCTTTTTTTCCAGTAAGTGTAAACTATTTTCACGTGCTGCGGATCACGTTACTGATGTTGGTGCTTCAGATTTTTGGGTGAGCTGACTTGAAGTGGAGCATATGATAGAATGCAAATATACAGTAGATTGAGAATTATAAAGAAGCAAAGGAGGCGATGATACTAGAGTAGTTCCTCTTTGGTTGAGTCGGCCGAGAGTTGTGAGGCTAATCGAAAGATTTAGAGAAATTTATTTTTCTGGAGATAGAAATTCATTTCTCGCTATAATGTGGTTCGGATTCCGCAATAAGCTGTAGGTCCCGTTGCTAAATAACCAATTGGTTCTTAGCCAAGTAAAATAAATCTAATCCTTTGGGCCAGCACTAGGAGAGCTGTTAATCAGCTCAGTGGTCTGGTAAATCTTAAGTATCCAGTAATACATTAAAAAAAAAAAAATAAATAAATCCATAAATAAATAAATCGCCTGCCTATAAAAATATATATATGTCCAATTAACATAATGATCCTGACAGTATTAAGATGATTGATTCTTTAACTAATATTTCCCAACGTCATTCATTTGCTCTAATTTTCACATTTACGTGAGCAGGTTTTCTTAATTTTTTTTTGGATTAATTTCTCTTTATTTTCCTCTACTTTTCTTTTCGACGTTTTCTCTTTTATCCAAGCGAGCATTCTGCTCTCTGGAACCAGCTTAAGAAAGTTGATGTTCTTTTGATTTGTTTTTATATGAGCATGTGCATTTGGGATACTATTATTAATTATAAGTAATAAGCAAACGTAAAAGCCTTCACAAGATGAAGTGAAAATGAATATACTGACAAAGAAAATGTACGCCAGATGAAAGCTGTAAGTTCACCAGCCAACAAAACTGAAGCAACAGTTACCTTACATCTTCGGACACATATTGTTCAATAATGCGACATCTGGCAACTCCAGGAAGGGGAGGAGCTTCACTCTTTATCATGTTTTTTGTTTGTTTGATTTCCTATAATAACTTTAAATCATAACTATCTTACAGAAGTTCTGGAATCGTTAATACCTGAATACAGTAACAGTAGCGACATTTCAGTTAATAATATCAATCATTCCTCTGCAAAACTTGTTGAGTAACGTTACACATTAATGACGTAATGGCACCAAAATGAAACAGAGTGCAGTGATAACAGGAAGTACGAGTATTTTACTCAGATTACAGACTCAGATATTCAGAGCTTAAGATTTGACATTTTTATCTGAGACACTTGTTAATAGTAACAAGACAAAGGATGAGTTTTTAATTGCCCAGGGAATGATGGCCCAGATTTAATTTACCGTCAAAACATCCTGACGACCTATATATCGTCAGAAAAACTTAGAGTGTAGTGGCCATGATGTTCTTTGTTTTGAGATTTTCAGTAAAATCTACAATGTATATGAGAGTTGTTGTTGTTTACCGCAATCCAAATATCGACAATTCTATATATGACTGTCTCTTGGAGGGGATTAGTATGGCTCAATCACAGGATTCAAAAGTTTCATTCGTTATTTGTGGAGACTGCAGTACAAAGCACAGTGAGTGGGTTTATTCAAATTCCACAGTCAGCATGGCCGGTCTGCTCTTGAGTTTTGTGTATCTTCCGATCTTGTCCAGCTAATTGAGGAACCCACTCATATTTCTGGTAATAAACTATACTTTATATTCACAAAAAGTTCCAGCTACTGTGAAGGCCAAGGTCTGTGAATATATAGGCACTTCTGATCTCTGCGCCATTGAGATGGACATTTCTGTCAATCAGTATATTCCTAATTCTACCATTAGAAAAATGTCTGGCTGGAATCTGCAGCCAATTGGGATTGCATTATTGAAGTATATAAGGCATACAATATTTCAGATGCTATATCAGATCCAGATCCCAAGAAGAAGTTAAATGAAATTCCGATGGCTATTTTTGTAAGGTATGTCCCTAGAAAGGTCATTAAATACAGGAAATGTGAACAGCCATGGTTTGATAATACATGTAGATGATCTTATCATGACAAACAGATCAAATTCAACACATGGGGACGAAATCGTTCAAATGAAAATTGCACCATTTTTGTTGAGTCTCGCTGTGCTGTGAATAGAATTCATCATATAGCTGAGAGAAATTACAATAGTTCCTTAAAGAGGAAAGCTGAAGGAATTACTCAGTCTCACCTGTGGCATCATCTATCTTTTGGGTCAGGCTCATCTTCCATTTCTCCTCCACTAACAGCTGATGGTAGATTGGTTACTGGCCCTAAGGAGAAAGCTGAACTGATTCATCAAGCTTTTGAAGCTAAGCAATCAGCTAAGGATGTCCCTCTCCTGATACTTATCATCCTGAGCCTATTCTTACAAAACTTGCATTTTGCTCTAGGGATTTTAAGAAAATTCTTGATAATCATGATAGCTGGGGTGGAGAAGATACTAATGGTTTCTTGCCCTTTTTTAAAGTTTCCAGTGTGTTGTCTTCCAAGATTAGATTACAGAAATTTTTATGTCGACATGGTACCTGGCGGATGAGCGCAAGCTTAGTAAATTAGTGCCTGTTCCAAAGAATGGCAGACTGCAGTAACTACAGGCCAATTTCTGTCCTCCCCATGCTCTCCAAAGTTGCAGAAAAACTTATTTTTAATCCACTATATAAGTATGGAGAATCTAAAGGATTGTTTGCTGATAGTCAATATGCACATCAGAAGCAGTTAGGTATCTGCAATGCCCTTTTAAATTTGACATACCATTTACAAGAGAACTTTGATAAGTGCTTTGATTGTAGAGTAGTTCAAATAGATTTTAGTGCTGCTTTCGATGTAGTAAATCGTAAGACACTTATTTATAAACTTCAGAATCTTAGAGTGGGTGGATATGTTTTAGTTTACTTTATGATTTCCTTACAGGTAGGTAGCAACGAGTTGCTATTGATGGGATCTTTAGTGAACCAAGACTTATTGTGTCTGGAGTTCTGCAGGACAGCGTTCATGGCCCACTGTTATTTTTAGTACATACGAGTGATATGGTTGTTGGCTTGGAGAACAAGATCATTCAGTATGCCACTAATTAGAAATGAAGCTACCCTTAGTCTCAATCGGGACATGGAGCAGATCAGTGAATGGTGTAACAGGTGGGGTATGAGGCTGAGCAGTAAAACGAAGATGAAAAACACCTTTGATCAGCAGATCTCATACAGATTTTCACGGAATTATTCCGTTCGTTTACCATCAACAGCTACTAATTCCACCACTTTCGTGAAAGACTCTCAGTGCCGCTGGATATGTTACTGATCTTTTGGAATCCTTTCTTTTTCAGAGAGAGAGAAATGGTATTATTCTTTCCTTCTTTTTGGGCAAAAGTAAACATGCATAGACTTAAGAATATACCCATAAAAAGAAAGGGAGAGAAGTTGCCATGGTTTTCATGTTCTTTTCCCAGTAAGTGTAAACTATTTTCACGTGCTGCGGGATCACGTTACTGATGTTGGTGCTTCAGATTTTTGGGTGAGCTGACTTGAAGTGGAGCATATGATAGAATGCATATATACAGTAGATTGAGAATTATAAAGAAGCAAAGGAGGCGATGATACTAGAGTAGTTCCTCTTTGGTTGAGTCGGCCGGCTAATGAAGATTTAGAGAAATTTATTTCTGGAGATAGAAATTCATTTCTCGCTATAATGTGGTTCGGATTCCGCAGTAAGCTGTAGGTCCCGTTGCTAAATAACCAATTGGTTCTTAGCCACGTAAAATAGGTCTAATACTTCGGGCCAGCACTAGGAGAGCTGTTAATCAGCTCAGTGGTCTGGTAAATCTAAGGTATACTTAAGTATCCAGTAATACATCGCCTGCCTGCAAAAAATATATATGTCCAATTAACATAATGATCCTGACTGTATTAAGATGATTCTTTAACTAATATTTCCCAACGTCATTCATTTGCTCTAATTTTCACATTTACGTGAGCAGGTTTACTTAATTTTTTTTACATTAATTTCTCTTTATTTTCCCTTACTTTTCTTTTCGATGTTTTCTCTTTTATCCCAAGCGCGCATTCTGCTCTCTGGAACCAGCTTAAGAAAGTTGGTGTTCTTTTGATTTGTTTCATATGAGTATGTGCACATTTGGGATACTATTATTAATTATAAGTAATAAGGAAACGTAAAAGCCTTCACAAGATGAAGTGAAAATGAATATACTGATAAAGAAAATATACGCCAGATGAAAGCTGTAAGTTCACTAGCCAACAAAACTGAAGCAACAGTTACCATACATCTTCGGACACTTATTGTTCAATAATGCGACATCTGGCAACTCTAGGAAGGGGGAGGAGCTTCACTCTTTATCATGCTTTTTGTTTGTTTGATTTCCTATAACTTTAAAGCATAACTATCTTACAGAAGTTCTGAAATCGTTAATACCTGAATACAGTAACAGTAGCGACATTTCAGTTAATAATATCTGCAAAACTTGTTGGGTAACGTTACTCATTAATGACGTAATGGCACCAAAATGAAACAGAGTGCAGTGATAACAGGAAGTACGAGAATGACTTACTTTACTCAGATATTCAGAGCTTAAGATCTGAGCTTTTTATCTGAGACACTTGTTAATAGTAACAAGACAAGGATGAGTTTTTAATTGCAGGGAATGATGGCCCAGATTTAATTTACCGTCAAAACATCCTGACGACCTATATATCGTCAGAAAAACTTAGAGTGTAGTGGCCATGATGTTCTTTGTTTTGAGATTTTCAGTAAAATCTACAATGTATACGTAGTTGTTGTTTACCGCAATCCAAATATCGACAATTCTATATATGACTGTCTCTTGGAGGGAATTAGTATGGCTCAATCACAGGATTCAAAAGTTTCATTCGTTATTTGTGGAGACTGCAGTACAAAGCACAGTGAGTGGGTTTGTTCAAATTCCACAGATCAGCATGGCTGGTCTGCTCTTGAGTTCTGTGTATCTTTCGATCTTGTCCAGCTAATTGAGGAACCCACCCATATTTCTGGTAACAAATTATACTTCATATTCACAAAGGTTCCAGCTACTGTGAAGGCCAAGGTCTGTGAGCATATAGGCACTTCTGATCACTGCGCCATTGAGATGGACATCTCTGTCAATCAGTATATTCCTAATTCTACCCTTAGAAAATGTCTGGCTGGAATCTACAGCCAATTGGGATTGCATTATTGAAGTATATAAGGCACACAATATTTCAGATGCCATAATCAGATCCAGATCCCAAAAAGAAGTTAAATGAAATTCCGATGGCAATTTTAGTAAAGAATGTCCCCAGAAAGGTCATTAAATCCAGGAAATATGAACAGCCATGGTTTGATAATACATGTAGATGATCTTATCATGACAAACAGATCAAATTCAACACATGGGGACGAAATAGTTCAAATAAAAATTGCACCATTTTTGTTGAGTCTCATGTGCTGCGAATAGAATTCATCATATTGCTGAGAGAAATTACAATAGTTCCTTAAAGAGGAAAGCTGAAGGAATTAATCAGTCTCACCTGTGGTGGACCAAATTGGCATCATCTATCTGTGGGTCAGGGTCATCTTCTATTCCTCCTCTACTAACAGCTGATGGTAGATTGGTTACTGGCCCTAAGGAGAAAGCTGAACTGATTCATCAAGCTTTGAAGCTAAGCAATCAGCTAAGAATGTCCTCTCCCCGATACTTATCATCCTGAGCCTATTCTTACCAAACTAGCATTTCGCTCTAGGGATTTTAAGAAAATTCTGGATAATAATGATAGCTGGGGTGAGAAGATACTAATGGTTTCTTGCCTTTTTTAAAGTTTCTAGTGTGTTGTCTTCCAAGATTAGATTACAGAGATTTTCACGTCAACATAGTACCTGGCGGATGACCGCAAGCTTAGCAATACAGTGCTTGTTCCAAAGAATGGCATATCTGCAGACTGCAGTAACTACAGGCCACTTTCTGCCCTCCCCATGCTCTCCAAAGTTGCAGAAAACTTATTTTTAAATCCACTATATAAGTATGGAGAACCCTAAAGGATTGTTTGCTGATAGTCAATATGCACATCAGAAGCAGTTGGGTATCTGCAATGCTCTTCTAGATTTGACATACCATTTGCAAGAGAACTTTGATAAGTGCTTTGATTGTAGAGTAGTTCAAATAGATTTTAGTGCTGTTTTCGATGTAGTAAATCGTAAGACACTTATTTATAAACTTCAGAATCTTAGAGTGGGTGGATATGTTTTAGTTTACTTTATGATTTCCTTACAGGTAGGTAGCAACGAGTTGCTATTGATGGGATCTTTAGTGAACCAAGACTTATTGTGTCTGGAGTTCTGCAGGACATCGTTCTTGGCCCACTGTTATTTTTAGTGCATACGAGTGTTATGGTTGTTGGCTTGGAGAACAAGATCATTCAGTATGCCACTAATTAGAAATGAAGCTACCCTTAGTCTCAATCGGGACATGGAGCAGATCAGTGAATGGTGTAACAGGTGGGGTATGAGGCTGAGCAGTAAAACGAAGATGAAAACACCTTGATCAGCAGATCTCATACAGATTTTCACGGAATTATTCCGTTCGTTTACCATCAACAGCTACTAATTCCACCACTTTCGTGAAAGACTCTCAGTGCCGCTGGATATGTTACTGATCTTTTGGAATCCTTTCTTTTTCAGAGAGAGAGAGAATGGTATTATTCTTTCCTTCTTTTTACGCAAAAGTAAACATGCATAGACTTAAGAATATACCCATAAAAAGAAAGGGAGAGAAGTTGCCATGGTTTTCATGTTCTTTTCCCAGTAAGTGTAAA
Source organism: Macrobrachium rosenbergii (assembly GCF_040412425.1). Taxonomy (NCBI): domain Eukaryota; kingdom Metazoa; phylum Arthropoda; class Malacostraca; order Decapoda; family Palaemonidae; genus Macrobrachium; species Macrobrachium rosenbergii. Next base: position 26,018,280 of record NC_089786.1, read on the forward strand.
CTATTTTCACGTGCTGCGGGATCACGTTACTGATGTTGGTGCTTCAGATTTTTGGGTGAGCTGACTTGAAGTGGAGCATATGATAGAATGCATATATACAGTAGATTGAGAATTATAAAGAAGCAAAGGAGGCGATGATACTAGAGTAGTTCTCTTTGGTCTTGGTTGAGTCGGCCGGCTAATGAAGATTTAGAGAAATTTATTTCTGGAGATAGAAATTCATTTCTCGCTATAATGTGTTCGGATTCCGCAATAAGCTGTAGGTCCCGTTGCTAAATAACCAATTGGTTCTTAGCCACGTAAAATAGGTCTAATACTTCGGGCCAGCACTAGGAGAGCTGTTAATCAGCTCAGTGGTCTGGTAAATCTAAGGTATACTTAAGTATCCAGTAATACATCGCCTGCCTGCAAAAAATATATATGTCCAATTAACATAATGATCCTGACTGTATTAAGATGATTCTTTAACTAATATTTCCCAACGTCATTCATTTGCTCTAATTTTCACATTTACGTGAGCAGGTTTACTTAATTTTTTTTACATTAATTTCTCTTTATTTTCCCTTACTTTTCTTTTCGATGTTTTCTCTTTTATCCCAAGCGCGCATTCTGCTCTCTGGAACCAGCTTAAGAAAGTTGGTGTTCTTTTGATTTGTTTCATATGAGTATGTGCACATTTGGGATAATATTATTAATTATAAGTAATAAGGAAACGTAAAAGCCTTCACAAGATGAAGTGAAAATGAATATACTGATAAAGAAAATATACGCCAGATGAAAGCTGTAAGTTCACTAGCCAACAAAACTGAAGCAACAGTTACCATACATCTTCGGACACTTATTGTTCAATAATGCGACATCTGGCAACTCTAGGAAGGGGAGGAGCTTCACTCTTTATCATGCTTTTTGTTTGTTTGATTTCCTATAACTTTAAAGCATAACTATCTTACAGAAGTTCTGAAATCGTTAATACCTGAATACAGTAACAGTAGCGACATTTCAGTTAATAATATCTGCAAAACTTGTTGGGTAACGTTACTCATTAATGACGTAATGGCACCAAAATGAAACAGAGTGCAGTGATAACAGGAAGTACGAGTAGGCTACTTTACTCAGATATTCAGAGCTTAAGATCTGAGCTTTTTATCTGAGACACTTGTTAATAGTAACAAGACAAGGATGAGTTTTTAATTGCAGGGAATGATGGCCCAGATTTAATTTACCGTCAAAACATCCTGACGACCTATATATCGTCAGAAAAACTTAGAGTGTAGTGGCCATGATGTTCTTTGTTTTGAGATTTTCAGTAAAATCTACAATGTATACGTAGTTGTTGTTTACCACCAATCCAAATATCGACAATTCTATATATGACTGTCTCTTGGAGGAATTAGTATGGCTCAATCACAGGATTCAAAAGTTTCATTCGTTATTTGTGGAGACTGCAGTACAAAGCACAGTGAGTGGGTTTGTTCAAATTCCACAGATCAGCATGGCTGGTCTGCTCTTGAGTTCTGTGTATCTTTCGATCTTGTCCAGCTAATTGAGGAACCCACCCATATTTCTGGTAACAAATTATACTTCATATTCACAAAGGTTCCAGCTACTGTGAAGGCCAAGGTCTGTGAGCATATAGGCACTTCTGATCACTGCGCCATTGAGATGGACATCTCTGTCAATCAGTATATTCCTAATTCTACCCTTAGAAAAATGTCTGGCTGGAATCTACAGCCAATTGGGATTGCATTATTGAAGTATATAAGGCACACAATATTTCAGATGCCATAATCAGATCCAGATCCCAAAAAGAAGTTAAATGAAATTCCGATGGCAATTTTAGTAAAGAATGTCCCCAGAAAGGTCATTAAATCCAGGAAATATGAACAGCCATGGTTTGATAATACATGTAGATGATCTTATCATGACAAACAGATCAAATTCAACACATGGGGACGAAATAGTTCAAATAAAAATTGCACCATTTTTGTTGAGTCTCGCTGTGCTGCGAATAGAATTCATCATATTGCTGAGAGAAATTACAATAGTTCCTTAAAGAGGAAAGCTGAAGGAATTAATCAGTCTCACCTGTGGTGGACCAAATTGGCATCATCTATCTGTGGGTCAGGGTCATCTTCTATTCCTCCTCTACTAACAGCTGATGGTAGATTGGTTACTGGCCCTAAGGAGAAAGCTGAACTGATTCATCAAGCTTTTGAAGCTAAGCAATCAGCTAAGAATGTCCCTCTCCCTGATACTTATCATCCTGAGCCTATTCTTACCAAACTAGCATTTCGCTCTAGGGATTTTAAGAAAATTCTGGATAATAATGATAGCTGGGGTGGAGAAGATACTAATGGTTTCTTGCCTTTTTTTAAAGTTTCTAGTGTGTTGTCTTCCAAGATTAGATTACAGAGATTTTCACGTCAACATAGTACCTGGCGGATGACCGCAAGCTTAGCAATACAGTGCTTGTTCCAAAGAATGGCATATCTGCAGACTGCAGTAACTACAGGCCACTTTCTGCCCTCCCCATGCTCTCCAAAGTTGCAGAAAAACTTATTTTTAAATCCACTATATAAGTATGGAGAACCTAAAGGATTGTTTGCTGATAGTCAATATGCACATCAGAAGCAGTTGGGTATCTGCAATGCTCTTCTAGATTTGACATACCATTTGCAAGAGAACTTTGATAAGTGCTTTGATTGTAGAGTAGTTCAAATAGATTTTAGTGCTGTTTTCGATGTAGTAAATCGTAAGACACTTATTTATAAACTTCAGAATCTTAGAGTGGGTGGATATGTTTTAGTTTACTTTATGATTTCCTTACAGGTAGGTAGCAACGAGTTGCTATTGATGGGATCTTTAGTGAACCAAGACTTATTGTGTCTGGAGTTCTGCAGGACATCGTTCTGGCCCACTGTTATTTTTAGTGCATACGAGTGTTATGGTTGTTGGCTTGGAGAACAAGATCATTCAGTATGCCACTAATTAGAAATGAAGCTACCCTTAGTCTCAATCGGGACATGGAGCAGATCAGTGAATGGTGTAACAGGTGGGGTATGAGGCTGAGCAGTAAAACGAAGATGAAAAACACCTTTGATCAGCAGATCTCATACAGATTTTCCACTCTATCTCCCCTCGAAGTCGAAGGGACTCTGCTGAATAACTCTGAAGCTTTAACCATTGTAGGTGTAACTTTTGACTCGCATCTTACTTTTGAGAAACACCTAATGAAAGTTTCAGCAAATGCCGCACGAAAGTTACGTACTCTACGAAAAGCCTCATATACTTATAACAGTGATAAAATCAGTGCATCCTGTTTTAGGTCATTTGTCCTTCCTTTACTAGAATACCGTTCTCTAGTGCGGATACCTACTTTTGCCAGAAGAAAAAAGTATATCTTAGTTTTACCAGACCACTGAGCAACCAGATTTGCTGAACAGCAGAACCAATATGCAGTAAATGTGCCTCGCTGTAGAACTTTTCAGTTCCAGAGGTCCTTTATTCCTCACACTGTTGGACTGTGAAAGTCTCCTGAGGATGTTGTGCAGCTGGAACTTCAGAAGTCCAAGCGAAGATGCAATGCATTACTACCCTACAGCAGTACTATTCTCCTTGCATTTCAATACATTTTATCTATTAAGTAATTGATTAATTTATTTTTTTCTTTTTAATAAGCGAGATCTCTTCTTTTTGTATTTCCCTTTACCTCGTCTTACTTCTTCCTAATGAACACCATATTGTTTGGAAACTTTGGGCTTGCTCCATATGAATAGGTTCATCTTCTGGATAATAATAATAATAATAATAATAATAATAATAATAATAATAATAATAATAATAATAATAATAATAATAATAATACTCTACTATATAGAAAATATATTACTATGTAAAATAAACTGAAGACTTTCGAACACCTGAACGGTGTTCCTCATCAGTGTTAACGCTAAAATGTAAAGTGAGGGTAGTTTTCTTATGAAACAGTTTTTAAAAATGGGGGCGGTTCGAGAAGATAACAGCCCATCACGGAAGTTCTGGTTCGGAGTTTATACCTAATTCAACAAGGAGATTGACGCAACTGCCTATATGTACATTTTGCATGTATTATAGGCATCGGTTCTATAGTGATATACGATCCTATGAGTGGTTAACTAATAGAGAACATATTCCTCTAAAAATGGTTTAACGTAACCTGTGTGTAACCAACAACGTTTTGCTTTCTTTATTTTAACAGTAACTTTCATTTAAAAAAAAAAATCGCCTGTAATATAGGCAGCTCCCTGTCCCTCTTGTAGTGTAGGCCGACCTATCCAAGGAATATTATGAAAGAGAAATTTTGCCGTCTGTCACACCGTAATACGATCTGGCTTAGATACGTTGATCATTGATATGGGCGCATGCAAGTCGTTCGTCCAAGCCAACCCGAACGAACGGCTGAAACCAGACCCTCAACACTCTCCACGTGCCTACAGCCAACGGCGCCCCACTAAAAATTTATGGAACCAGAAAGTAAGATAGTCGGATACGGAAATACACACACACACACATATATATATATATATATATATATATATATATATATATATATATATATATATATATATATATATATATATATATATATATATATATATATATATATATATATATATATATATATATATCAGAATATACTGTACTGTGTAATTAATAGAACATGAGCCCATTATTCTTAAAGAAGAACAGCAGTGATTTCTTGTGAGAGATGGAGATAGTTTTTATATGTATGATGTTAGATAACGATGATGATTGTGACAGTGAACAGGAATGTGAGACTGAGAGCGGTGATTATGCCGACGTTACTGATAATGATTTAATGTTGATGATCATGGTACTGATGAACGTAATCAGGATAAAAACAGAGCAATGAAAAGGATAATGATGATATTAGAATACCTGAGAAAGAACTCAACATCTCCGTAAAGAGAGAATTATCTTCTCTCTCTCTCTCTCTCTCTCTCTCTCTCTCTCTCTCTCTCTCTCTCTCTCTCTCTCTCTCTCTCTCTGTGTATAAGGGTCTTTCTCATCCCATAAATAGTTCATCTATGCATCAACATAGGTTTTTACATCATACCTATTTGCTCGTTGGTTTTAGCCCATAAATCACAATTACGAGTTGTTTGTTTTGTATTTTTTACCAGCAATTTAGACGGCTAAATATAAATAACTCGAACGCGTGAACTCCTTGAGTTCATTATCAAAATAAAAAGCGCTTCCCTTTCGTTCTCATTTTTCACCCGTCTCCTCAGCTAAATTACTTTCAGAACTAATTGGCTCTGTTAATTAACCCAAAGATTTATAGCAACTTAAATAATAAGCATTTTAGATGTCTGCAGAGCTCAGCTTTTACAAATTCTGCGCATTACTTTGGCACTGTTTTGGGCTGTTTCATATGTAACACGCTCATATATCCAAGCATACAAACAAACATATATATATATATATATATATATATATATATATATATATATATATATATATATATATATATATATATATATATATATATATATATATATATATATATATATATATATATATATATATATATATATATATATAACTAACAAAAGCTGGAAGGAGGAAAGGAAACAGATACTGCTCATGTCTTTCGTCTTATTGATTAGACATCTTCAACGCAACACGGACTGGTTCGACTTTGTTCTGGTTTTAGTTTTCTGTAAAAGAAAACTATTGTGCCGGCTTTGTCTGTACGTCCGCACTTTTTCTACCGCACTTTTTCTGTCTGCCCTCAGATCTTAAAAACTACTGAGGCTAGAGGGCTGTAAATTGGTATGTTGATCACCCAACCCCCAATCATCAAACATAGCAAACTGCAACCCTCTAGTCTCAGTAATTTTTATATTATTTAAGGTTAAAGTTAGCCATAATCGTGCGTCTGGCAACGATATAGACCAAGCCACAGTCGGACCATGGGTAAAGGTTCTTGGGTCGCGGCTCATACAGCATTATACCGAGACCGCCGAAAGCTAGATCTGTTTTCGTGGCCTTTTATTATACGCTGTGCAAAGAACTCGACTAAGCCGAACATGTATATGCAAAATGATGAAGACTCATGGCTACTCGCGATGGCTAAACATCGGCAAACTCGGACGAAAATAAACAAGTAAAAAGTGCGTCGAAGTTTCTTCGGCTCAGTCGACTTCTTTGCACAGCGTATAATGAAGGCCACGAAAATAGATCTAGCTTTCGGTGGTCTCGGTATAATGCTGTATGAGCCGCGACCCAAGAACCTTTACCCATGGTCCGACTGTGGCTTGGTCTATATCGTTGCCAGACGCACGATTATGGCTAACTTTAACCTTAAATAATATAAAAATTACTAAGACTAGAGGGTTGCAGTTTGCTGCGTTTGATGATTGGGGTTGGGTGATCAACATACCAATTTACAGCAATCAGCCTCAGCAGTTTTTAAGATCTGAGGTCAGACAGAAAAAGTGCGGTAGAAAAAGTGCTGACGTACAAACAAAGCCGGCACAATAGTTTTCCTTTACAGAAAACTAAAACCAGAACAAAGTCGAACCAGTCCGTGTTGCGTTGAAGATGTGTAATCAATAAGACGAAGCGGGCATGCCATTGTGCTTCCTCCCGCAAATTCCCAGTCATTTGCTCTTCAACTTATTAAACCAGAATCACACCACTGCCATTCTTCTGATGTGTTTTCTTTGTAAATATAACTAAATTAGCCAAACCCCAGAGTTTATCTAATCACTCCCCTCTTGAATTAGGCCTTCACCCTTATGTTGTTGCTTATATAATTTTAGCTGACCTCAAGGCTAGAGTCCAGGTTTTTGGTGGTAATTATGGTAAGTTGCTTATCATCCTAGTATACCCCATTGATCTGCAAGACCCCAGCTTTAAACACACACACACATATACAGAGTATATATATATATATATATATATATATATATATATATATATATATATATATATATATATATATATATATATATATATATATATATATATATATATATGTGTGTGTGTGTATATATATATATATATATATATATATATATATATATATATATATATATATATATATATATATATATATATATATATATATATATATATATATATATATATATATATATATATATATATATATATGTGTGTGTGTGTGTGTGTGTGTGTGTGTGTTTTTTAAAGAATGGCAGTGTGTGATTCTGGTTTAATAAGTTGAAGAGCAAATGACTGGGAATTTGCGGGAGGAAGCACAGTGGCATGCCGGCTTTGAAGGGCATTGAAAACGAGGTAGTAGGGACCACTATGCACACAAGATGATGCACAGATCCACAGCTGAATAACTTCTAATCTGTAATCGAAACTCCTATGGTTACTCACCCAAAACCAGCACTGTAAGGAAGGAATCGAGAAATTGCATATAAGATGCCTAGACTGAACTCGATTCCAATGACTCAAATATTATACGATTACGTTACATTTCTCGGCAGTGCTTTACAAATTAAACAGCACAAAATATATCGCACTACGAAAAGAAACAGAAAGTCGTTCAAGGTGAATAGGGAACATGACTGACGAAAACCTTAAATCCTGGTACTTTACCTTATTTAGGAGCTGAAGTTCTCTTCTTATGAGGGCCAACAAACGGGAGAGCAAGTGAATTAGTTCATAACAAAAGTTACTTTGGTTACTGCCAGCCACTTGTTGGAAATAGGCAGCTTAATGGAGCAAGGGACAGGACATCCGTCCTCTGGTGGCGACTGAGCAATTCTGAGGCTGAGCCTTCCTCCCCAAGACCCTTTATTGCTTTCGGGAATTATGTTTTTTTCTCCGTCTAGGTGGCGTTTGAATCATTCTGCCCACATGGAAATGCTGGCAGCATGGCTGAACTTTCAAGATGGCAGACAGCACATGTTCAACTCGACAGCTGACCTGCCTCGGGCGACGATTAGCCTTGATCGGGTCCGTACCTAGAATTCAAGGAATTCCGGCAGCACTTGGACAATAGTAGAGGAGCCCAGGGGGGTTTTGTGTCCACTTCGAGGTGCCCTAAGTTTCTCAACGGTTTTGAGTCAGTTCAGAGGTGCTGAAACCGAATTAATTGGTGTCATAATTTTTTTTTTTTGTTGGGGGGAGGGGGCGTCAAATGAAGGCCTTTATTCGTCCCCAAATATGTGTTGTAATAGCCTACATACTTGCATGTGGTGAGCATAAAAGCCCTTAAAAAGAGTTTAAAATGAAATGAAACAACATTTATAGATATACAAAACAAAATTAGAGCTATAAGGCATTTATTCTTGGGTAAGGAGTAAAAATCTGTTTCAGTGAGGGGCGAAGACAATAAAACACTTAGATCGACCCCATAGCATTAAAATAAAGAACTGAATAACTTACATCACATTGTAGAACATGAAACTTAAGCAGATGAACTTTTTATTTTGTTTTTGTAATAAAAATTAAGGAAATTCATATATCTAAACATCATAAAAGAGTGGAAAGGACAGTGTACACGAGAATAAAAGAAACAAAAACTATTTCGATAATTTCAAACACTACTCCTGTTAAAACTGAAGCCTGAAATATAAAATATCATTTAAATAAAAAAAAATAACCAGTCTCCTTCTTGAAAGTTTTTATGAGTTGATCTACCATCAAATATTAACAAAATTCTAGTCAAGAAATAGTCTATGATGTACATTGTTATTGCAGTCATAAATCGTTCTTTCCAGTTATTTTGAAAAGATAGTGTTTAGGTTAATGTTAATATAGATTTTTACACATCTACAAAACTTGCAACACTTTATTTCATTTATTCTACAAATGCATCTATTTTCAAATTCACACTTGTCACAAGTACACGGATCTGGTAAGTTTGCTGGGCGTGTAAGCATTCCTGATGGAAGTAATGTGGCACTAAGTTCTCCAGTATCACTTCGAGTTATTTGATGATCAAGCGCAAAATCATGTGCTTTCATCTCTTCTTTAATTTTAGATGTAACAGTCCTCACTGATTCCCGGTCACCTTTTTTAATGTTTCAGCTATATCAATTGCTTAAATATTATTCCCAAAGAACATATGAGAGCTTCTTTTTGTTTCAGGGTACGTGAATACTATACTTACTTTATATATCTCAATGAGCATTGACTTAACTTGGATATTTGCAACATGAACTCCTTCATCAACAAGGGTCGTGTTAATCTTGTCTCGTATAGTACTTGAAGTGTATCCTTTATGTTCAATGCCAGGCTGGTTCACAACTTGATCAAAAGCTTGTGCAATGCCGTCGCAATGTCGTTAGTATTATTAGCAACATTTGCCTCTAGTTCAAGGTTGTATAAAATTTTCTTAATATGGTCATCATACCTCTTGATATATTTCTTTATGCAGTCTTTATGAGCCAAGATATCTGCTGCAAAAATTGATCTTTCATCCTGGTGTACTGAGATCCGTCAGGCACTAAATCTTAAAAGAGTGCTGCTGCATTGATTAATTTTCTTGCCTTCCAACAGTAAAAATTGTAAATAAATCACATGACCAGTCATTCTTGCTTTTGAACAGTGTTCGTGAACCGCACACAACACAGAGTTGTTCTTTTTTTCTTCTTCTTCTTAATGAGGAAGATGTAGTTTTTGTTCTCTTGCTGCTTCTGGTTGTTGAGGGGCCAGCTAGAATCTCCTCTCCAGGAATTTTCTCTACAAGTGTTTCCTGTGATTCTCTTTTCCTTTTTCCTTTGAGGATGTAAGGACCGTAGCAATCTTTACTGTGATATCGAAAAGTAGAAAGCTCATCAGGGTTAAGGCTAGTTATTGTTTTGTCTCCAAGGAACTTTGCTGCTTCGAGGATCTTTAATCTTCCCTGATCACATCCATGCACTTTCCTCCATGTTTTTTACATGTACAGCAGGTGATTGATAGGTCAAATGATGGAGATTTCATCTCACGATCCAAAGGACTGAATAATAATTCTTCTCCAGACATCTGAAATATTTTTTTTTAATTATTGATTATCTAGTGTATTATACTTGGCGTCATAAAATGTTTTGGTTTTATTGGCAAAAGAATTAACCAAAAAAAGGGAAAGCCAAGAAAAAGTCAATTTAAAAACATAATTCTTTTCTTATCCTTACTTTATCCTAATTTCCATATACCAGTAATTTTTTGTTCTCGATAGTTTCAATGGTACCAACTAGTTAGGTTTAAAAACCATGATTTGCACTGAAAAACAAATGAAAATTTCTTGAATGAGAATCTTTAACTTTTTGAATTTCTAATAATTTTAGTCATGAAACCTTATAATGAATGTATCCTGATTTAGAGTAGAATATAGAATATGAGCACATTCACACATACATATGTGAATGTGTATATATATATATATATATATATATATATATATATATATATATATATATATATATATATATATATATATATATAAACATGTAACGAAAGTAAATTAATAAAAAATTTATAGCAATTTTATTTTGCTAACAAATTAGAAGAGGTTGTTTCAGAAAAATATGAAGAATTTTTAGCCATTTCCGGTCAAAGAAAATGGCGGCTATAATGGCCTTTATTTGACCAATGAAAATTATGATACCATTTTTTTTCTGATTCAGCACGTTTAAATGGACTAAAACCGTTGAGAAAATTAGGGCACCTCGAAATGTGCACAACCCCCTTTGGGCACCTAGCTGTAGGTCCCGTTGCTAAGTAACCATTTGGTTCTTAGCCACGTAAAATAAGTCTAATCCTTCGGGCCAGCCCTAGGAGAGCTGTTAATCAGCTCAGTGATCTGGTAAAACTAAGGTATATTAAAATTTTTAGAGTACAAGGAAGAGATTAAAGTGGTTTCCCCCGAAAGGCACTGGTGAGAGAGGTTATAGAGCGAATTCTCCTATAGTTAATCATACTAAAATAAATATAAATAGCTTAGTCCTTATTTCATTTGATCTATTGACTGGAAGATGGCGTATAAGAGGATACTCTTGATATCTCTTCCACCTTAATGGCATTTACACCCTTAGACGGGTTGAAATGGCTAAAATTACATTATCACAACAGGCAATAATTTCTCTCCTCACTACCTTTGGGGTACAGTATTCTAAAATATAATATTTCTGCTTAATGTCAAAGTTAATTATAAACAAATGAAATCACTTATGACTCTTACTGTACTTTGTAGAATTAATTTATACTGCTGAGAACAGTAATAAATTCACTTTCTAAGAGTTGAAAATAAGCAGAACTTAACGATTATAAAATAACTAGGGTATTGCTTATTATGTAATAAAAATGAACCTAACATAGAGAGGTTAATATTGTTTTAAATTTTTAACACGTCATGCACTTATTAGTAAAAGACTTTTAGTCACAAGGTTATGTGTTAGTTAATATACCTGTTTTAGGAGGCGCAATAAGTGTTGCCACGAAACTTGAGAGCTACGACTCATTGCCATTCAGGGCACTATAACATTTGTGCCAGGAGGTACACATTATAAGTACATGTGATGTATCAGTACTTATTAGTGGCTATGGAAGCCAAGTGTTATAATTTACAACGAAAATAGCAATAATAATAAAGATTTATCTCACTTTGGGAGTCACTGATAAACCATACCACAACATGGCACTAACCTTAAACATAAAATTACGGACTTAATTATAAATTAGTTGCTCTATATATTTTTTCTATGTATTCGTATGTTTAATAAATTTTTTTTATTTTGCAAAAAGGTTCATCTTGCCAAAAAAAAAAAAATAAAATCAAGATAATTATTTAGTTGTACTTTTATAACATTTTTTAGTGGTAAGTCACCTCCTTGTATAATCTTTTAATTGTCCTGTCCCTGCTTCTGAAAGGTTGATCCTAATCCATTGTAAAATCTCTTAAATATTTAACCATGTTTTGGTAGTTCTACTAATTCTTCAACTGTGTTGGATTCGAGGTACTTATTTTTTTCCTTTGTAATCCCAATCTGTCATTTATATGAGCTTTCTATGTAAACTTATTTTTATATTTCTTCAGTCTGCTAAGTACAGGACGCCAGTTGAGTCTATGCATATTTTACTGTGTCCTTACTGACTTTTAATTTGTAAATCTCTCCATTTACAGAGGGGTTGTAAGCCCTGGAAATCTCTCTTGATTGTGTCTTGTATCAACATCGTCACACTGACTATGTTCCCAGTTATAATTAACCTCTCAGGCCTTGCCTGCCTGATTAGTTCATTTCATCTTCTGACAGTTCATTTCATGTAAAGAAACGCAATCTTAAACTTACCCTAACATGTTTACTTACAACTACCTTTTATGTAGAACCCTCAAGCAGTCCATTCCCCCTAAATTCCATGCTGTTTACGATTTCCTTAATCAACAAATATTGAGATAAGTAACGAAATAATTCATTTAGAGTCTATAATCTACCTCATGGTAAGCATTTCCTTGGGTAAAATCATGTAAATTTATGAGGACACACACACACACACACACACACACACACACACACATATATATATATATATATATTTATATATATAATATATATATATATATATATATATATATATATATTATACTATATATATATATATATATATATATATATATATATATATATATATATTTATGTATATATATATATATATATATATATATATATATATATATATATATATATACAAGGCCTAATACATATATATATATATATATATATATATATATATATATATAGGTATATATATATATATATATCTATATTGAAATTCTCTTAAGCATTTTACCTGTGGAAATGCTTACCATGAGCTAGTTATAGACTCTGAATAAATTATTTCGTTACTTTCTCAATATTTGTGTAAATCCACACATGCTACACTGCCATAGCTAGGGCATCCACACACATATAATATATCTATATATATATAATATATATATATATGTGTGTGTGTGTGTGTGTGTACTGTGTGTGTGTGTGTGTGTGTGCAAAATCACCAAATGTGTGCAGCTTATAAACATATCTACAAGATAATAAAGACTTGTGAAGATTTAAAACTGAGAATTCAGTATCATTGCATGTATGTACTATATCTAAAATTTGTTTCCCTGAACTCAGCTTCCTGCTATCTAAATCGACCATTATCATGGTATGACGGAATGCCGGGATGGAGGAGAGAGATCCTGTTCGTAGAAATGTTATTTCGAGACGTTGCTGTATATTGATGTTGCTCCGTTGGAACATGCTGACCTCCATCAAACATTCAAACCCAGCTACCTCGAATACATAGGAGATTTCATATGTATAGGGGTTATTCACCCACGCTGTTTCTTCTTTTATTTAAACTATGAAAGGTTTCATGTAGGGGTAAGAGAAATTTAGAAACAGAAGTTTCCTATCAAAACCGAGGTCTAAACAGAGGCCATTTAAGAACTCAGAAAAATGAAAACAAGCAGACAACGATAAGTTATTTTACAGCTGCCTTTTCAGTTATAGATACGGAAGACTTTTCGTCAATCGATTTACAATGGAGAGAAAAAGAGAAGATTACATAGAATATAGGAGGAATGTAGGTAAAAGGGATGGGGTGTGAAAACATGGAGGAATACTGAAGGAGATGGGGGAAAATTCAGCCATAAGGCAACGTATAAAAATAAAGTGGGAATGAGTATGTTATGGTATACTTGATTGTTACATTGGCACACTGTACATGAATGGTAGTGAAAAAGTTCACCATTGCATTCTTCAGGGGCGTCATTTCAGATTTTTATTGTAATGGGGCGGCGGCCTAAATCGGTTTGGTGGGCGAAGCGAGCCTAATCACCCGTTTTTTTTTTTGGGGAGCTGTTTTATGTGCTTTTTAAAGCAAATAAAATTGATAGATAGATGGAAAGATACAACTTAAGGTGATGACACATTTGAATTTCGGTAGGAATAATGGAAAACCAGCTGTTGTTACTTCTTGAGGCTTGATGGGGTGAGGGGGGCAAGCTGACGCTTGGGGGACCTCTTGAGTCTTGGGGGGCGCAACTGCCCCCCAGCCCCCCTTAAATGACGCCCCTGCCATTCTTTAGCAAGAAATTTGGTGGAGGTAATTATAAGAATAACGGGATAATCCGACAAAGTACAACCATAAAAGGTATACTGTAGAATTCTAATTAAGGAAGAAGACAAAGTCCAGTGGAACGGTTAGGGCAGCAATATCAAGGAATTTTTACTATATGCAAATCTATAAAAGCATGGCTTAGCGTACGTTTGGTTCAAAAACCATTCATTATATGATTGAATGTCAGATTTCATCAGAAAGAAAATTATTTAAAAATTGTTCATAGAAATCTTCTGGAAAATTATGATTGAAATAGATGTTTGATAATTTCAATCCTTAAGATATAGTATATATATATATATATATATATATATATATATATATATATATATATATATATATATATATATATATATGATATATATATATATATATATATGGGCTGTATACTATATATATATATATATATATATATATATATATATATATATATATGCATATATATATATATATATATATATATATATATATATATATATATATATATATATATATATATATATATATATATATATATATGTATATATATATATATATATATATATATATATATATATATATATATATATATATATATATATATATATATATATATATATATATATATATATATATATATATATATATATATATATATATATATATATATATATATATATATATATATATATAGCTATATATATATATATATATATATATATATATATATATATATATATACCATATATATATATATATATATATATATATATATATATATATATATATATATATATATATATATATATATATATATATATATATATATATATATATATATATATATATATATATATATATATATATATATATATAACATATATATATATATATATATATATATATATATATATATATATATATATATATATATATATATATATATATATATATATATATATATATATATATATATATATATATATATATATATATATATATATATATATATATTGTTATGTGTATATTTGGCAGATGAGTTTTTTAATTGATTACTGCATGTTATGTAGCCCTGCTTCACTGAAGGCATACATAAACTGTCAATTGAAGCTGAAGTTACCCACAAAAGACAGATAATTATTTAATTGGATTAGGTCGTCTGTTAGAAACTACACATGGAATAATGGATTACTTTGTAACAAATGAATTACATCAAACCCCTTCACTTCCCACTCAGTCCCAACAAAGAAAGAATGTGCGGTGATAGCGAGGAAATTACATGAACTTTTTGTCAACATCTGACTCAGTCAATTTTCCCTGCTCCTGTAAAAGAATATAACACAACGAGTATCTGCACTCTAGTAGATATCGTACGTGGTTTAGTATTGGGAAGGCTATTTCTCTTCCAAACAATGGGCCAGGGGTCCACGGCTTGCCTAAAAATTTACTTATGCTTGGCTTTCCTAAGTCCTACTTACTACACAGGAATAGCTTTTGCAATTTCACTAGGCAATATTAATTATTCATGCACTAGAATTAAACAAATAAAAGAAATATGGCTGAAAGATTATACCAGGTTTAAGCACAGTGGAAGAATGCACTCAACAAAAAACTGCCGATCAAGGTTCTCAAAGATTCGAGGTAAATATCACTTGTTGATTCACTGAGTAAAACAACAAATAGGAAAGGACAAAAGGAAAAGTTAGCCTGAGCACGACGCACGTGCTCTTAGTCTTAAAGTTGATCTCTCTTTACTGGCATCAGTCAGGTCAGCTTAGGTAAAGCTGTTTGTCCATATGTTCGTCCATAGCCCGTGGCATTCTGAAAATTGGCAGAGACATCGCCGAATGCATAGAACAGAGGAAACGGAAGCTTAAGACCACCTTCACTAGAGGCGACATGATAAACCCTCCCCTGGGTTAGGCCCCCTAATGCTAATCTATCAGCTACTAAAAGCGGTTATTTTTTCTAAAGCACAGCCCTACCTCTGCTCGCTTAGCTTTGACACAGACCCTGTCCCGTCTTTGTTTGAAGGACATTCCTACTAAAATAATGCAGAGAGGGTGAACAGAAGAATATTTATAAAAGCTCTCCCCCATTAAGAAGGCCTTCACTCCCTTTCAGGCATGAAGGTCTGTACTAAAGCTGTTCACCTCTATTATGTTACTCTTCTCCCCTGAGCAGATTTGTCCTGTGCAGTCTAACTAGGCACAGATCTTCCTACTGTAGCTCTGGATAGGATGAGCTTTGATCACTTACTTACAGAATCCTAACTATACTTAAAGGTCCTTACGGTTATTACGTGCTACCTCTTATAATCGTGATGTTTTAGACCTAGCCAAATGCTACATTCTATGGTATCTTCTATCCTAACTTATCCTAACATGGCCGTAGCACCAACATATGGGACAATGAACTAGCTAAATTACAAGGTTTTCTGCACTACAACTGATAATTACTGGTTAATACATGCAGTCTGCCTCATATGATAAATGCTTGCCTCACTGAGGTCTTAGGCCATGTGTGTCATGAGCGTAGTGGCTCTCTTCACAATAATTCAGATTGTCTGATTTCAGTTACACTGTACGTGGTTACTGTGGCTTGATGAAAGGTGTAAGTGATAAAGTTACTATTCCAATGTACTTAATCTAGTCTAGGTTACTGTATGGTAGAGATCACGCTGGCTACCTCCTCTGGGCAAGGGGCCAGGATCACTGTAAGATGGTACGACACTGTGCCGAGAGGGCACTAGTGCCAGGATGAGCTCATGGCTCTGCAACTACTGGGCTCTCTTCTGCCCCTTCTTCTTCTTCTTCGGGTTCCTCCAAGGCCTATCTATGTCAGACCTAGGAGGTAATGAGGGCACTGACTCTGGGGAAAGGCCAGAAGGGCTAGTGGGCATGAAGTCAGGGGTAACTTCAGAAGCTACAGGAGGGCTCCTTACTCCAGCTGCTGCGACAACCGGAGCGAGAGTGATCTCGACCTCTGCGTCCTAGGAGGCCAGTTCCTGGTCTCCCATAGAAGGTGTGACAGTTTGGTCCATCATGGGTTCCTCTTCTGGGGAAGGATTTGGTGAAGAAAAAGGTGCTGAGGCTCTCCGGCCGGAGGTTCTCCCTGAGGAGGATCTGCCTCATGATTTGGGCACAGGGTCCCCTTTTGATTGGTGGCTGAACCTCCCCAGCGTGGCACTGCTCAGGCTGGGCAGTGGCAGCGGTTGAGTGTCAGGCATGCCTGAGGGGTCCGAGTTTATCCTCTGATGGCTTGAATGGCTTTGGCAGAGATTCCTGCCCCAGCTGGAGATCAGAGACTCTCGGTGAGTCTTGCTCGGGGGTGTCCGCTGGGCGTTGCTTAGGGCAGCCCTGTGAAGTGGCCTGTCCACTTACACATCCCACAGCTGTACTGCTCCTCCTGAATGTCTCTTCGGGGAGAGGAGGATCCGACCCTTCACAAATGGAGAGGGCTAGGCCATGGTTTGAGCGTGGACCACTTTGGTGGGCGGAAGGTGGGTTTTCTTCATTGGGTTCTCCTACAGTCTGGGCCTCCGTGGAGGAGGTAGCGTGGCTGTGAAGTGGCGTTGGAGAAGGTCCCGACCCAACAGGAACTCAACTTCGAGCTGAATTCCACTCGCCACACCAAGGCAGTGGGGTAGTGTGCCCCAAGGTGTCTTCACCTGGAGCTTGACCATGGGAACAGTAATGGTCTGACCCTCTATCCACTTCATCTCCCACTGGGTTTTCTCGTCAACCATGGCACCGGCTGGCACTTGGGCCCTGGAGAACCAGGCCAACATCTTCCACAGTGTCTACCATGACTGGAAGGTTTAGGGCAGGCTAGAGCCCTTAAAGGGGCCACAAGAAGAAATGGTCTTGTCCTCATGGTAAAGGATCTTTTGCAGTCCTGCCGCAGAAAAGGAGGTCTTGATGAGGTTTGGCTTGGTGGTGGGGACATGATGTGGGCAGGCCTGTCCAGCACTATAGTGGCTGGCAGCATCAGGATCAGCACCGGCCTCTTGTAGGGGCTCGGTGGACCTGCGGTGACAGCTGGTGGAGAGGGCTGAACATGAAGAGGGGAGGAGTTCTGGCTGGTAGTAGGAGGCTGCTTGTTAGTGCCTGAGCTTGTATCGGCACTCAGCTTCAGTGTGCCCCACCCTCTTACAGTGGGTGCACACCTCTTGCTAGGCAGTCCATTCTTTGGGCGAGTTGAGCCTGAGAGGTAACTGTGGCCTGAGATCTGAGAGACTGGTTGAAGGTTTCCACAACCATGCAGCAGGCTTTCATAAGGATATACAGCAAGGGGGCCCAGGCACACTTTGGTAAAGATCCTCCAGCATGGTCCAATTGAAGAGGTCCTCAAACGTAGGACAAGGAGTCAAACCAGGGGTACCAGACTGGGTCTTGTGACAGGCCCATTCAGCTCAGGACCAGCTGACTTCCTGGCACTTCAGAACCACTGTCTCCATGTCTCCGGGTTATTTCATAGGCCTTCGTGATGACTCACACACACTTCAACCATGTTGCCTCTCTGACTCTTCTCCAGTGAGCGAAGGGCTGCCTTAGTTTTCCCTCCATGTGCTTGGCTAGCACTAAGGCCTTCTCTGTCTCAGTGGTGCTGTAGTTCTCAAAGAGTGTCCCTATTTCCTCCAACCATGCTTCCGGCTCATCCCCAGTCCACTTAGGGACGAGGGAATTAATACTCGAGATTGGAGCATTTGGAGTAGCAGGTGTGGGGTTGGAGGCTTGGTGTATAGCCATAGCTTTGGCATTTACCAAGAGCTCGAGCTCTTTTTTTGAGAGCTAGCTCCTCACTGTCTTCTTGTCTTTCTTCTCTTTCCATCCCTGCCTCTGCCATACCTCCGCTATTCACCCTCTGTCTCCATAATTCCGCCGTTTCAGTCTTTCTTCCTTCTCTTGCTTGGCCAAGTCATCCAGAACCTTGACCCACTTGGTGAGGTCCAATCCCGTCAGACCTGCCACCGTCCCCAGCTCCATGAAGGCTCTATGATTCTCTGTTGCCATGGTTCTGGTTGGTAAGGGCATCTATCTGTGTAGACTGGACATACTTGGGCAGCAAGGAAGTGTCTCTCAGATTTAGGGTGACTCTTCAGTGATGTGGCACCTTTTCAATAAGGTGGCACTGTGGTTGAGTATGCCATGTAAAGGTCACACTGGTGGCACTCAGTATCTTTATGCACTGGTGTAACTTATGTAATCAGAGGACTTTTCTTCTGTGTTCCTTTTTTCTGCTTTTTCTTTGTTAGGTGGCACTATGGTACCAGTGCATTCCTAGGAACCCTTTACTTGAGTCCAACTAGTTTATATTTAAGGGGAAAATGCGCTCTACCCAAGCAGAGCGTAACAAATGAGTGAGAGAGAAAGGGAAAGTAAAAGAGAGAGAGAGAGGTGTAAGTTATTCAGTTGATGACAGTGCCTCAGATTAGTGGCACTGTGGAAGGAAAATTGAATTGTGGTTGCTTTTGAGGCCCTCGTGAGTGTCTGGTTCCAGTACCCACTGTGCTACTCCCTTTTCATGCAGAGGGAGAAAGGCTACTTTCTGCTTAGGTCTGGATAAAGACCTCACTCATGACCGACAGTTTCTAACTGTAATTAATCTTAACGTCTCCTCATCTAGTTGTGGGACAAAGGTGTTTCTGGTTGCTTTGGTTTAGTTTAATTAATTATCCTTGTGTTGGCCCGTACTTTCTATGAAGAGGGTGCACATACACTTTTTTAGGTTGAGTTTTTATGGTTGAATGCTTACTTGGATAGATGAGAGAGAGAGAGAGAGAAATTCATCCAGCAAATTTGTGTTGCCTGAAAAAATTAAGTAAAATTTATTATAACTGCACACTGGCAGGGTTCTTATTTGAAGATACTTCTTCTTGGGCTATTTTAGAGGATTCTAATAGCAATTGTAACTTTCCTGTGGCCCAAGTCGGACGTCTTACTCTGAGATAGTTATGTAAAAATATAAGTTCTTTTCTTTCATATTATTTCTTCCTTTGGTATTTGTATAGGAACCTTTTGTTATATATTTCCTAACTAAGTCCTATCATTCCCTGACTAAATTATGTCTTGTTTTTATCTATTGTATGGAACCCTATCCTATTTTCTATCTATTGAAGTCTATGTCTGGCTAAGATTTTGCGAGGGGGATTACTACACAAAACAAAGTAGTTCCCGAAGTGGCAATGGAGGCAGAGGCTAAGGTGACTATGGCCACCACAAACCAATCACACAACACCCACAAGGGTTTTAAGATGGCGGACAGTGAGCAGTCAACCCGTTTCCCAAAATGTCGGACGAATCCCTTTATAACACAGCAAAATTCAAAACAAAATTGGGCTAGGTGCAGTCTCGGCGGATGAATACACAACG
Source organism: Macrobrachium rosenbergii (assembly GCF_040412425.1). NCBI lineage: Eukaryota > Metazoa > Arthropoda > Malacostraca > Decapoda > Palaemonidae > Macrobrachium > Macrobrachium rosenbergii. Next base: position 26,038,763 of record NC_089786.1, read on the forward strand.
GCTCGAGGCGCTTTGTTTACAATTGAATAACACAATGCACTCAAATTCCTCTCACAAAACGAACGAAGCAAATGCAGGAATAGAAATTTTAACTAAATGCACCAACAATGCAAAGGATTTTACTTGATGGAGTTAGAAAACTGAATTACTACGAGCTACGCTTTTTTTTTTTTTCATGGAATTAATTGCCATTCACACTCCGCCATGCTTATACTACGGGTTCGAGGACACAAAAGGAATTGATTTGTGCCATCCTGACGGCTGAATTTACGTTAACTGGAGCTGCAAATTATGAAATTGACTGTTGCCATTCGCTTACTACTTTAATGATACAAAATTTTTATATGCTTTCTACGATGAAAACTTGTTAACTCCATCACACTCGTAGGCTGAACGCAACGTTACTGCTTTTGAAATTCAACGAACTTCGCAAATTTTGTCCCCCTTTAAGCTATGAGAGAAAAACGTTATGCACACTTTCTCCGTTCTTTGTCATGCAATAGTTAATTCGTTCAAAAATCAATATCATGCATCAATCCTTGGCCGAGGAAAATAGAAAAATATTAAATATGACTTGATAACTCGGCTAACGACTTTGAGAAATATGCAGCTGGCACCATGTCAGAACTCAGCAATGTTCTCTTTAAGAGTTTGTAAATTGTAAATTATAAATTAGCTCCTCCCAATGTACACTTCCCTAACTACACTAATTTCTTATTTATAAAAATTGTATTCTTATTGCTATAATTCCTTGTCCTGTCTCCTTGTTTGGAAGAATAGCATGAAATTAAATACAATCTGACTTTCTCTGAAATTAATGTGTAATTAATGTGATTCCTTTCTTTTCTCTCTAAATTAATTAGAATCTTCTGGCTAGGTACGCCAGTGTTATGTGTGGGCTTTGGCAGATGAGTTTTTTAATTGATTACTGTATTTTATGTAGCACTGCTTCACGAAGGCACATGCAAACTGTCAATTGAAGCTGAAATTACCTCAAAAGACAGACAATTACTTAATTGGATTAGGTCACCAGTCAGAACTACATGTGAAATAATGGATTACTTTGTAACAAATGAATTACATCAAACCCCTTTACTTCCCACTTAGTCCCAACAAAAGAAAGAATGTGCGGTTATAGCAAGGAAATTACATGAACTTTTAGTCAACGTCTGACACAGTCAATTTTTCCCTGCTCCTGTAAAAGAATATAACGTTACCAAATGCCTTTGTACTCTAGTAGATATCGTACGCGGTTTAGTATTGGGAAGGCTATTTCTCTTCCAAACAATGGGCCAGGATCCATGGCTTGCCTGAAATTTAATTATGCTTGACTTTCCCAAAGTCCTACTTCCAGCACGGGAATAGCTTTTGCAATTTCACTAGCCAGTATTAATTATTCATAAACTAGACTTCATAAAAGAAATATGATTATACCAAGGTCCTCTTGTAAATGGTGGCTGAAGGGGAAACACTGGAAAGGTTCAAGTACAGTGGAAGAATACTAGCAAATCGACGAAAAACTGTAAATTTTCAGACTTACCGTTACATAAGTTGCTTGCGCACTGCAAATGCCGATCAGGGTTCTCGAATAACACTTCTTGTCGAATCACTGAGTAAAACAACAGATAGGAAAGGACAAAGGATAAAGTTAGCCTGAGCACAACGCATGCTCTTAGTCTCAAAGTTGATCTCTTTCTACTGGTGTCAGTCAGGTCAGCGTAGGGCAAAGCTGTTTGTCCATTCGTTCGTCCATAGCCCCTGGCATTCTGAAAAATTGACAGAGGCATCGCCGAATGACAGAGGAAAAGGAAGCTTAAGACCACCTTCACTTGGTAAAACCCTCCCTGTGGGTAAGGCCCCCTAATGCTAACCTATCGGCTACTAAAAGCGGTTATTTTTTTAAACACGGCCTACCTCTGCCCGCTTAGCTTCGAACAGAGACATTGTCCCATCTTTGTTAGAAGGACATTCTTACTAAAAATAATGCAGAGAGGATTCGCGAACAGCAGAAATATTATATATATATATATATATATATATATATATATATATATATATATATATATATATATATATATATATATATTATATATATAATATGTGTTTATATATATATTATATATTATTATATATATATATATATATATATATATATATATATATGCCTATATATATAATGTTATGAATTCCATGTGCAGTCCTTTGAGGAGCCACTAAAAATGTATTGTTAAACTAAATATTAAACACACTTATGTAAATTATATATATATATATTATATATTTATATATATATATATATATATATATATATATATTATTATATCTGTATGTATGTATATATATTATTAAGAGAATGTATGTATTTATTTATACATACATAGATATGTATAAGCCATATATATATGTTTGCTATATATATATATATATATATATATATATATTTATATTATATATATATATATATATCTGTACATATACATATATATATATCCAGCTTACATTTGTGTGTGTAATGTTACGTTTACATTAGGCTACATGTCTATGACACTTCAGTCAACAAATAAATTCTAAGCATATCTGGTAAAGAAAAATTTCAGCTAACAGAATAAATCAAGCTAATCAGTTATTTCAGCCAGTTCATAACTATGAGCTTTCATAAAACACCGAAACTAGTTTATCTGGGAAAAATAACTTAAAAATTAAAATAAGCTGATTATGCAATACAGCGAATATCGAGGAGCAATAGTAGTAGCTCACTAATAGTGTGAAGACTAACAGGAAGCATCCCACTTTTTAAATGCAAGTCTTCTTTACGCTAAATGTACACTCTGTTGGATTACACTTTGACTGTCTGTCTGTCTCGCTTTTCTTCGATATCTAACCTCTCTCTCTCTCTCTCTCTCTCTCTCTCTCTCTTGACTGATCTCCTCAGAGCCATAAAATCCACTTTTTCTAACAAAAGACCAGAATTTTTCCTTGTATATGTTCATTTCTGATAATGAATATACACATAAAAACACACACATATGTATACATCTATTTATATATAAATTGTGAGTTCCATAAGAGATTCCACTGTTATAAAAAAAGTAAACATGCACCCAGGTTTTAAGACTAAAATGACCTTTGTTGTTAACTTAAGTATACCTTAATTTTTATCCAGACCACTGATTAACAGCTCTCCTTGGCTGGCCCGAAGGATTAGACTTATTATTACGTGGCTAAGAACCAGTAGGTTATATTCCTCGGAGCAACGGGACCTACAGCTTATTGTGTAATTACCGAACCACATTATATCGGGAAGAATTTCTTCACCAGAAATAAATTCATCTAACTCTGCAGTCAGCCGGCCGTGGGAATTGAACTTCGTGCCCATCGAATTATCAGTCTCAAATCTCAACAGACTTTGTCACCTTGGAGGGCTGATGACTCAATGTGTTAATAGGGAAAAATGATGGTGATGAAGAGTCTGAAGATGATATCTATCAAATATATATTATTACACTATATAACCCAGCCTATTCACACTAAGTTCAAGCCTTAATAACCATGACATATGCAAAAAATTCATTTTATATTTTGCATCTGCAAGAACAGGTAGCCCTATAATATATATTTCTTCTATTGAAATATCTCTCGGCAATTCTTGCCTTGTTCCACATAGTGAGTTTGGATGATGATGATATATATAACTTTTATCATCCCTTATTTAAGTGGGTAAAACAATAGTTGTCCTTAGAATGTAATGAAGGAAGGAGATGCTACAAATCCTGGCTCTTCCCAGCTCCATACACATCCCTGCAATTGTGGCTATCTTCAAGCTAAGGGTTGCTGTATGATGATGATGCTGATGATGTAATGTACCAGCAGGAATATAGTTATGCTGAGAAGAGCACATCATGATTGGAGAGTCAGTCTTTTCGCCGATGTGATATGTTTGCATATATAACTCAGTGAAGAGGTCGTGTCCTGAGTTTAAACTTCCTCAACCAACTTCTTCACCACTCTTTACTAGCAGAATACAACGGGTATAGCTTACTGTGGTAAGTATACAATTTTTTTCGGATTTTTTTCAAAAGATGAGTATTGTTGGATGGTATACAAATGCTGGAAGGTATACAAATGCTGGTGTAAATATGAATGAGAGGGGCTTGCTTGGGAAACTCATGGTTTCATAGGAGAATATTCAGAAGCATCCTATGGCAAAGAGAAAATTTAAGGAGCAGTTTGTTTGATACGTTAGTGCAGGGAGAAAAAAAGAGCACGTTAATGGAAGCAACAGTGAGAAGATGAGTAACTGGGATTATATCTGATCATTATTTGGCTGAAAAATAGGCAAAATACATTTAAATATCATTGGAAAGGAAAGGCTAAAATATATAATCAAGATAAATTGACTTGACCAGCAGGTATAAGTATATATGTAAGGAGAAACCAGATAACAGAGCTGGAAGGAGTAGACAATGAGCATATTAAATTTCATGATGGGTTTACACGGTCAGCAGTTACTCTTTATTGGTAAAGAAAGGTATATAAAAGTGAATCAAGACAGTAGTAAGAGTTTGGATGAGGATAAAGGTTTACTGATATAAAAATATTATTATTTGAGGTGCTATTGCATGACATAAGAGATCATGCATGGTATATATGAGGACAGATATAAGAGTCAAGCTGAAAGTGAAGAGAAAGAAGGTAAATAAACATTACAGATGGAAATAGATGAGCGTGAATTTTAAGGAGAATAAAAATTAGTTCTGTATAAAGATAACGACGAGCAAAGTTAACGATATCTAAAGATATCTCAGAATAAGGAATACAAAAGGAAATATACGGTCTGAGTGATATGAAGCTCTGGTTCGATGAAGTGAGTAATAAAAAGTCTTATTGAAAGTGTAAGATAGAAGAGGTGTTGAGCTGTATGATACAAGAGTGGAAAGGTCAAGTGGAAGCGACTGTTGAGGACTTATTAAATATATTAAGGGTTAAAAATACTGAGACCAGGAGTTAATGGTATTAAAAGTGAGGTGATGTGGTATGGCGGTGATAGTGTGATTGAGGAGCTGAGAAAGATCTGTAAGATATGTCTAGATAGAACAAAATATATCCCACTGTATAATGATTAAGGTGATAAAGGTGATAGACTTATATATGAATAATGCTATTATGTCATATATATATATATATTAGAGTTTGATATATAAATATATTATATAACATAGTTATTGATATATAAGAACAGTATATAAACTTAGAGGAAGGTGTGTTGGTTTGTGTGTGTCAAGTAATTGTACTGAGAAATTATTTATGAATTACTACAAATTAAAGGGTGGTAGTTTTTGTACTGCAAAGTGTCATGCCAGAAAGCATTTTAACAATTTTGTTTTCCAAAGAGGAATGTAAGGTGGGCTGCTGATACGTCTTGTTTGAACAGACCAGGAGGGAACAGATCAATAAGACTAATTTGCATTCCTTTTCTTAAGGTTTAGAATGAAAGAGTATCTGGGAAACAGAAAGTGATGATTTAAGAAAAATCTTCCTGCATCATCTTTTCTCAGCTTAAATCAAAGAGGGTCATGTCTCAGAGAGACATATAATTTCTTTTCCTTCCTTTGATTTATTTTCTTTATTACCACGAGCAAACATGTAAATTCCCTGCTGATTGTTTTGAAAAAAGGTTGTTGGTTTATCGCACATTTCCCAGACGTCGTCATAGGTCAAATGGAGGACGGAAAAAGAGTTTTTTTTTTTTTTTTTTTTTTAGACAATCAGCAGGAAGAAGGTCCCAGATACATGGTAATTTTACGGAATTAGCTGGGATGATGAAAGGAAATAAGAAACATGAGATGTGAAAATGAAAAAAAAGGAAAATAAGTGAAGAGTTATGAACAAACTGATGAAAGTGGTTGTGCAGCTGTTTGAAGAACTGGTGTTATCACTAAAGCTTTTCTTACAGAAAGAACCAAAGAAGAAATAATGAGCAGGAAAAATGGAAAAGATGAAAAGTATGAAGCAGGGAGGCACTATTATTAAACAGTATTGCTATATAAGTAGTATAAGTAGTTAAATATTCACGGAAATTCTACATTCGCCATATTATCAGGAAAAATCTGCTTCGTGGACAAAAGGACTGGCATTGCTTTTCGAATCTTTTCAAGCGGTGGCGGTTGTTATTTGTCTCTTTCAATGGTGGTCGTTATGGGCCGCTTTAATCTTGTTACGAGCTGGGGAGTGGAAAAATTTCGAGTCTGGCTGCAGCATGCTCAGTCTGAAAAGATCTGTCATCACTTTTTTGTCATGAAAACGTTATTGTTCTTGTTGGTTAAAACACTCTCACACATACAAATACATATACCTATCAGACAGCATGGATTCGATTCCCGAACAAGACTGAATTGTCTAGGGATGTACCGTTATTGACCACTCGGCCTCAGTTGACTTAAGAAGGATATTATGTATCTGATAGTTAAAGACTCTGTGCAGCTTCATCAAAAGTACTTACTGTGAACTTGCTTCTCATTAAAGACAGTCACCGTTATCCAGATTTGAATTTATAATATTTTCTGTTTACTTTGCACCTTTCCCCAATTATTTCATTTCAATTATTGTTTAAAAACAGACAGATTATTTCAGATCTCAGACATTTTTATATTGAATGACAGATAAAGAAACTTTCACACAAAGGAGCAAAATAGTATCCGGTAAGTTTGTATTTCATTAATTATGTATAACTGCACATGCCCATAGCTAACCGCAAGAGAAAAATTATAAAGGGAGGGGGTGGTGTTTCTGAAATTTCAAACTACAGCCACTTTCTGTTATTTCTGCTTTGCCCTAAAATCAACAACACTTACCCCCACATTCTATTGTCTTAAAATCTGCAACTAACTGGGCACAGGCTGGACCATATGGAGTTCGTGCTTTAACTGACAGGAGATGTAATACTTCCAGGTAATTCCTTTCTTCCTTCACTTTCAAAGAATTTCACTTGGAGGGAACGCAGTAATGCGCTATCTTATATACTCCTTGGTCCTAAGATCGTTTGACATGCATGTGCCTTCAGTTGTGCAGATCTTATACTGGATATAAGATATATATTGTGTTATTTAATTTGGGTGTCCAGCGTTTTTCATCCTATTCAGAATCACATTTCAGTTTTCCTGTATCTTCCTCTTTTTCGCTCTTCTTCTCCTCTACTCTTATCTTTTCCCTTTCTCACTATTCTTAACTCTGATCTTCAGAAAATTGGTTTTGACTAGTTCTATTCGAAGGTTGTCTTATTTTGAATATCAGATAAATAGATATTAATCTAACAAATTATTTGAGATACTTTCAATGATCCATCATCATCTGGAGCCCCTCGTCTCAGCTCCACATGAAAAGTAGTGATGAAGCAACATCAAAAACAGCTTTAGTTGATACGATGACAGAAAGGTAGGGTAGAGTAGGAATGATTTTGCTAAACCTAGTTGAATTTTATGGAAGAACACGACACGTTATTTAGGAGTAATGTGATGGAAGAGTTGGTGGGTTTATTACTTTTCTCACTGCGGCGGTTCAGAAGTTGCCTTAGTGTGATTCTTTCTTCTTCATTGGTTAGCGAGAAAAAGAATGGGGTCATTAATAAAACAAAGATGCCATAAAACACTAGCAATTTTTTTTTATAATGTTGAGTAACAAAAGTTTGTATGGTTGATAACCTCTCATCTATTTGTAAAGTACAATATTTAGTCAGAAATTATTTGCAGAAAAAGTCACAACTTCTTCTTAAAAAAATGCATCTTGCTTTAACTTACATCCATGGAATTAATCAAATATTAAGAATGGTCAGTCTCAAACATGCAATAGAGAAAACAAATCAGACTGTCTCTTCTAGATCTCTTCTAACCACTTACAAATTTTGGAGTTGTTTCTGTGTTTCTTAACTGCAAAATCTGTTTTGTCCTAAGGATAAGAACGATATATATTATATTTAAACCATAAACTAACTGATTTTAGGATGTTAATCTTATCAGTTTACAAGAACCAATTGTTACTCCAGCATCAAAATCTTCTAACGCATGAACTCCCAAAACCACATGATGTTTTCCATCTTATTGTTAGAGAGAAACTCCAGCAAATGAAGGCGAAGTTAATCATGACGCATTTCTTTCTCATAAGAGAAGGGAGGCAGAGTGTCAGGAAAGCCTGTTTCAAAACCCAATTATTATGGATGGCATAACCACGATGCTGAGAAGAGGTTGTGATGAGAGATGGAAACCGCCGAGAGGGTGCTTGCATGTTACCCGTGTTTCCTCAGATATAAAGTGTCGCTTACTCATGCACATGATCATATCATCGCAAAACGTATAGTAAAGATTCTTGGCATGTTCATAGCTCTCTATCTCTCTCCCTTTCTCGGTATTGTAAATGCCAGAAAAGATATGAATATAAGCCACAGAATTGAGAAAGGAATTTCATTTGTAACGAAAATAACCAAGCAACAGACATTATTTCAAAGCAGGTGGATATCTTATCATTTTTATTACACTGGATTATGAGATTGCACCTCTCTATTCTTCTGTTATTTCAAGCGAGGTTAGAATTACATACTTTGTACCTTCTGAAATATTGAAATACAGTAGGTGGTTTGACTGAGTATGAATATTTAAAGAAACCATGTTTACTTCTTCCCAAAAATAAAAGGCATGACAACTACCAAATCGTTATAAAACTTGAAGAAAACAAGTTTTCCGGTAAAATCCAACAGCCTATATAAATCTAAGGAAGAGAGTAATGGACAAAAACCACTCACGCGGAAACACAAGACTATTTCTCAAGATTTGTCGCATTAGTTAAAAAAATTACTGAGAAAATCGTTTGTTTACTTTTTGCACAAAGACGGAATGTCTGCTTTGTAACTACAGCAGAAGTGAACTTTCACCCCATGAAAGAAAGCGATTAATAGGAGAGAGAGAGAGAGAGAGAGAGAGAGAGAGAGCGAAATCGTGTAGTTCTATGGGTAAGGTCCTTGGAGAACACTTCGCCTGCCTTTGATGACCTGTGAAACATTTCTTGCTTTTTTCCAAATTCTCTCTCTCTCTCTCTCTCTCTCTCTCTCTCTCTCTCTCTCTCTCTCTCTCTCTCTCTCTCTTGGCGTTTGTTCTTTGACTTTTCGTTACACCAAATTTGCAATTAAATTTGACGTAACTAAATGTGCATGCTGTATAGTATAAAAAATATTGATTATGAAAATGTATATACTTGAAATATATGTATATAATTCGAATGTTATTCGTGCCTCGGAAACTCATTAGATTATAAATACAAGTATTTTTATGGATTCGTACTGAATATGCTAATGTATAAATAGTGCTTAGTGTACTTTACACAAGTGAAAATTATTTTGAGTAAGAATACAACACGGATTTATAAGTAGTTTATATATCGTTCATTTCATAAATATTCTTGCTAAACAGGATACCTATTAGTCAAAACTACCGTTAAATCCTATTATTAGATATGAATATAAAAAACACATTTAGCAAAACTTGAGTTTTAAAAAGACACACCCAAATTCTCTTACTTTCGAAGAAAGTAACTTCTTGCACAAGTCTAACTTTGTACCCTAGAGTTATAGACAATTTCTCTTTTCAATCTATTAAAAGAAAAGAGAGAGAGAGAGAGAGAGAGAGAGAGAGAGAGAGAGAGAGAGAGAGAGAGAGTGACCGTTTCACTCTTTTTCGTTTGTGTACAATTCCCTCTTCTAATCTATTTAATTGACAAAATGGGGCTCGTCAGGGAATTTATTTTTAACTTGAAGATCAGTTAGTGGGGTGTATCATTTCACTTTTATACAAAAAAACATTTAAAAAAAATTCAATTGCCCGGTTGGCCATAAGTTGCCGGCGAATTCTTGAAATGATCCAGTTCACTTGCTTGTTTAAATTTCTTTCACTTCTATTGACATTGGAACCAAAGGTATTCAAATGTCGACGATTAATAATATGTTAACGCCAACAATAATGAAGCTATATCTCATTTTAACAGAATCTTACATGTCAAATTCCTTACATTTCACAGTTTGAATCCCTGAAACCTCGAGATAATAAACTTTTGTGCTTATTTTATTTCGGTGTGTCTGTCGTTCATCAAGAATTTTTGGAAACTGACGAGAATCTTTGAAACTTTTTGGCAACTCTGTTTCACCCGGAAAGGATGGCAATTCTGAGTGAAGGCTCAGTAATTTATGACAAATATCTTTTTGTATGAAACTTCTTCACATTAAAGTGCAGTCAGGGAATGCTCTTCACACTCAGAGCCTGATTTACCAAAATAAAACGATTCAGGTATAGATGAGGCTACAGAAAACATTCAGATCGAGATGTAACGTGAAGCTCTAGATTTGATCAGTGTCTTTTTTTTATAAGTCCATTCTGTAATGGCATTTTCTCTGCCGCTGTTAATTCCCTACATACTACATACGAGAAAGAAGCCACTGTTATGCTGTGAACAAGGACAAAGAGGAAAAGCTGAAAATAAGTTTGCTGAGAAATGGAGCAAGTTCAAAATCATGACTTGATGATAACAGGCCTTGTGCCAGCTTCCTCCACATTTTTTTTCTTTCGAGACATAAAGAGTCCCATCAAAATAAAAGCCGTAAAATGCTATAACCATCGCTGTCATCTACGGATAAAATCGATGGGGATGCTCCTGTGTATTGGATGTTGCATAAATTAATCTACATTCATTAGGTGGACCTTAACACCTTTGGATGAGATGTATTGCCTGGATGAGAGCGTTTGTACTTATTTTATGAACACAACTGATATAATGCATAATACAATTTAGTCTGAGATCGAAGGAATATGAAGCAAGACTCATTACTTTTTTCGTTGAGTGAATTCATGTACGCGGGGCCCGTATCGCTTTCAGGTCAGTGTTGTTACGTCTTGCTCGCATTCCTCAGCCGGTTTTGTTGTTGCTTCTCGATGCCTCCTCTCCTTATTGACTGTCGCATTTTGGTTTTCTGTAAAAGAAACCTATTGTGCCTGCTTTGTCTGTCCGACCGCACTTTTTCTGTCCGCCCTCAGATATTAAACTACTGAGGCTAGGGGGCTGCAAATTGGTATGTTAATCAGCCATACCCCAATCATCAAACATACCAAATTGCAGTCCTCTAGCGTCAGTAGTTTTTATGTTATTTAAGGTTAAAGTTAGCCATAATCGTGCTTCTGGCAACGGTATAGGATAGTCCAACACCGGGTCGTGGTTAAAGTTTCATGGGCAGTGGCTCATACAGCATTATACCGAGACCACCGAAAGATAGATCTATTTTCGATGGCCTTGATTATACGTTGTACAGAAAACTCGATTGTACCGAAGAAACTTCGGCGCATTTTTTACTTGTTTTGTCTTTTCACTTAAATTTCTCTCCTCTGATTACATTTTTAGCACTCTTTATTTAATCTCTCTATGTTTCATTAATCTGTTCTCATTCTTCTCATGCACACATCTCATTCTTCTGCTTAAGTTTTAATTTTTTATTTAATGCTTTATTGCTCACCATTTTCCATGTATCGTCTTCTTTCCTTTTCCTTGCTTCTCTGACCTCCATTCATTTGTTGTATACAATGTCAGTAATTTTTCAAAGGAAAGAAATCTCCCAAAAAGTTTCTCCGACATTTTATATTCCTTTATTTCTTTTCATCTTTCACTTTTCGCCTTGAGAGATTAGGGCGAGGATGACAGAGGAGAGGCGAGGGGGAGGTGGGGAGGGGAGAGGGGAGTTTGAGGAGGTTGACAAGAATGTTTAGTCTTCCAGTTCCGATGCAAGTCTTTAGGGAAGAGGTCGCGGGAGCGAAAAATTTATAGATTAAACGATAGACTATAGAAAATAAATTTTTATAAAGGAACGAAGTTTAATTATCAGAATTTAGCTTTAGTAACTCAAAGTAGATTGGTCAGTTACGCCTTTATTATTCGTCTTCAATAAATACAAACTTAGCGATAATGCATACATCAAGTATAAATCAGGATTCCGTTCGCTCATAAATCGCCTCTGCCGCTGCATTGTGACTTTTGTTTTGTGTGTGTTTTTTTTTAGTTCAAAGTATTCTTGGTAATGGTTAATACGTTCGTTTTATTTAAAAGTTCGCATCACAAGCTTTCATACCTGAGTAGTAAAACGGTGAAACTGTTTACCTGGGTATTGAGTGGATGTTACTCACGCGTGTTCACCGGGCATACAAAGTAAAAATAGTAATCTCTCTGAGGCATTCCACAGATGCCTAATCAAGAAATTGCTTCAGGGTTGGGGATGAAATGCATAGCTAAACAGTTAAACAGGTGGAACAAACGGATTATGATTCGGATTTCGGTATCATTTCCTTTTTGGAAGTTTCAACTCATTACGAATGTCATGACTGATCAAACGCTTTCTGCAGCCTACTGATATATCATTAATTTATACTATTTCTTGATAAGGCGGGAATGAATAGACGCTTCATAACTGATAGCAAGATGTTTGATTTAATTACTAATCTGGGAACAAAAAGAAACTCTTAACTTCCCTGTCTTCCCATTTAAAGAACAAAAATAAGAGCAGCAGCAATAACAACAAAAACAACGATGCCAGATGCAACTGCAAGATATCAACAATAGCAACTAAGAGAAATTATTTTGAGCCTATTTATCCAGACAATGAACTAGGAGCTGAAATAGAGTGCCTCCATTGTTTCCGTTAATTAACATCCTTCCGCCTGGGAAAACTATTGCAAATCTGGTGCTTTTCATTAATTGCCGAGACGTAATTTTCTAATGAACAGCAATAGCAGATAGGCATTACTTCCATTCATAACTAAACAAAATTAGAAGATTCTCCTTTGGCTTTCTTTATGTTTGAATGATTTCGTTTTATTGATATAGGCATTTTACCCCCTATAATTTACTTCCAACAAATGAAAACACGGAGGTAGGTTAAAAGAATTATATCCTTGAAATGCAAGAAACGCTTCTCTCAGTAGCAGGAAATTACCTTACAAAGAGTATTTGTCGTGACAATGGAAGCAAAGCTATCAGAAATATCGCCGCTGTTCAATTACTTGATCAACAATCGTTCATTCATTGCCACTTTCCTTCAAGAGAGTGAGAGAGAGAGAGAGAGAGAGAGAGAGAGAGAGAGAGAGAGAGAGAGAGAGAGAGAGAGAGTCAAATTTTTATTAGAGGAACTGAAATAAAATTTGTTGGGGTCTTGTAACCAGATAACTGAATTCTGCATTGCGTCACTTGGCATAAGTATGCTATCTAATATGTACTCTTATTCTAGCTTCCTATTTTCTTATAAAGGAGCTTATGTATCATCCCTTTAAACTATCACATATATTTCGAAAATAGCATTAGATTTGCCTTAGAACTGTAGAGGCTGATATGCACTCGGAATCTCTCACTCTTTGCATAATTTCTTAACTTAAAGTGAGACAATGTTATACAAGAAAATGGAAAATTGGAGTTTTTCAGTAATGAACGGAGGTACGGCTCTTACATGAAGGAACTTGTTCTCCAAAACCCAGAATTCTCACAGATGAGGGAATTATAAGAAAAAATAAGTAAAAATGAGGGATGAATTTTGCTTAGTTTTCTTTAACTTGAATCTCATGAAAACATCAATTTTTACAAGAGCTCAAACTGACAGGAAATTGTTTAGGCCTTTTTGCCAGCATTAATACGGTAGTCTTCACTATTTGAAAGTATTCATATGCGCTGCAAAAAAAAAATGGTCACAAACTTACAAACTATCCAACAAGAAAATATAACGAATGACATACAAAAATACACACACACATGTATATATATATACATATATGTAGATACTATATATATATATATATATATATATATATATATATATATATATATATATATATATATATATATATATATATATATATATATATATATATATATATACATGCATACCATACACACACAAATAAACATCGACATGTGTCAAACACAGGATAGCAAGACATTTGCATTATATATATATATATATATATATATATATATATATATATATATATATATATATATATATATATATATATATATATATATATATATATATATATATATATATATATATATATATATATATATATATATATATATATATATATATATGTGTGTGTGTGTGTGTGTGTGTGTGTGTGTGTGTGTGTGTGTGTGTGTTTGTAAACTTATGACAAGCCAGAGAATGAAGGATGAATTAAACAATTATAAAGGAATGTAACATACAAACGTGAAAGTATTTTTAAGAATTACACGAGAATTCTTAGTAATAATACTGCGTAAATTTCTAAATTAGTCAGCTAAAAACCAAAACTATCTTTGGAATGATCAAAGCTTCCTTGAATGGTGAAATAGGTCTTCTGGGGAACAATGATTGACTTTCCATGCAGTGCATGTCATTCAGTGGTTAGCAAATGTTTTATATAAACCTTAAGTTTTGGGATTCAAGAGTGACTCGCAAATTGTTTCAGGATATTTCGATTTCTCTTCAGCAGAGAATTTTTCCTGAACAAAAGACACACTACTGATTACGAATCTAGTATCTTCATGGAAGAGTACTCGACGAAGTTGACTGCTACATCATGAATGACGTGTCCTCGACCACAGAGTCCTTTGATGATTATCGAAGGAATGGTGTAAGTGAACAAAGTTATTATAAATAAGTGGTGAAAACCATGAGTCATGAAAGCGATGTGCCGAAGAGAGAGAAAGTAAAAGAAAAGATAAGTAATGCAGAGTGTGAGAGAGGTAAGATAATTGCTTTCGTGGATGATTAGAAATTTTTAGAGGAAAGGGATTCTTTGCAAATTTTGATTAAGTATTCCTTTCATGGCTTGGAAGTTGGCTTTTTTCAGGCAGAGGAACAGGCGTGGGGTTAGGGGCTTGTGAGGAGAGGAAGGAGGTGAGAAGGAATGAAAGGAGGACAGAGTTAAAGGAGGGATCCTTTGCCAGGTTAAGAACTACAGTGCAGGATGAAGAAGAGATGGAATAAATTGCCTCCAAGATGAAAGGGTAGAAATGCATTATGAACGAGATTTTTATTGGAGAAAAGGCAATGAGTGGTTTGAGTTTGAAAAAAGTCGACGAAGGACTGAAAGCGAAAACCATTAAGAAGATGGAAGCCTAAAATTAATCAATAAGTAAATAAATGAACGCAACTAAGTAGCCAAGAACAGACTGTAATAGCCCTAATCCCTAATTAGAACATTCTGTACCAAAACCGTTCTGACATAACAGGTTTTTGTCTCTTAGTTTTGCTTTTCCTCTGTTTTTTTCTTTTCATATCCGGGCCCTCATTCTGTGAAAGCCTGGTTTGAGAATTAATGACCAATAAGTAAAATCTGATGGTTTGTGCAATTACAAATCTCAAAAAATTTGGAATGAAATCATAAAGAAGCAGGAACAACAAACGTGCAAACGGAAGAAATGAAAGAACATAGTAACCAAACTATAACAATGTAACAATGTGGACCATAACCAAGAGCAGAGCGCTGCAGACAGCAGAATATAACAAATCTGGATTTAAAGCCAGACGCGTCATTGCCAGAAAGAGGCATGTAATGGAAAGGGATATATTGGAAAGATGAACATTTTATGTTTTCCTCTGATATTTTCTGTTTATTGAAATATCAGTTTTCTACTTGTGATCTAAAAAAAATCAAAGAAAGGCTTATATTCTGCTGTTGAAGTCGAAGCTTCCAAACCGCTGGAGACCTCTTCTCCCCAGAAACCTGAAGCTTTGCTCTCTTTCCGTCTAAGTTTTGAGCTTAAATGAGGGTATGTAAGTTGAGACTTAGGTTGAAAGGTGTATTTTAAGCGACTTTGTACTTTATAGTTATTTTTGTTACTAAAATGCAAAAAAAAAAAAAAATATTCACAGAGAACAAGCTGAAAGTGCCATTGAATTTTAGATCAAGTTCACAAAAACAGAATGACGAAAAGAACATTAGAAAAGGTTATTACAAAATAAAATAATGCTAAACCAATCAACAGTTGCAGTATACTATAAAATACAGTTAACTGTCATCACACTGTTACGATATAACCAAAATAAACATCTTTGAAAGTTTGTTAAATGGAAGTTTTCCAGTATTTCGGTTGTCGAGTTTTCCTGCTAAGAAAGAGGCTATGGGGATCTACAGTCAGAGGCGGTGGCTGGGAAATCAGAATTGTTATTACTCTGAAGGGTATTCATATTCACAATTTTTTCACCAAATGAAAGGAAGATGGTGAACGACTCTGATACCAAGACAGGGAAAAAATTGTGACCCTCAGTACAAGGTATGAGCGCGAGAGAGAGATAATAATAAGGGATTGACCAAAGAAGAAGAACAACCCCCTCTGTAAGTATATTCTCAACATGAAAGAAATCGTGCATAGATGACTAATTTAGTATTCTTAAAGAGCTTCGCTTTAAAATCAACACAGGCTTCGACCAGTCCCCTTACTTTTCCTGGTTTTCCTTCCTCATCAGCACCTATTAGTGGAGTAGATAATCCATACAGTCGTTCATTTGACGACACAAGCATGAAATTTTGCAGAAATTGCTGGGTAGACTTTAATAAAAAAGTGCTTGCCACCTGAAATTCCCTTTTGTGGCCTTTTAACAAGATGGCCGCCATATGACGAATATCGTGAAAAATGTCAATATATTTTTGTATAAATTGCCAAAGTTCAATCATTACTGGGATAAAAATTAGGGGGTTCTTTGCAGTAAAATTGCAGACTTCACTTGGGAGAACAGTCCTTGCCATTCAGGAATCCAAAGTGTCGGCCGTTTTTCAAGATGGCCGCCAGGTAAGCCTAATATGTAAAATAATCTAACTTTCTTGGTATTACTACATGTTTTTCCATATAACTTTATTTCTATGAGCATTTATAACCATTTGTTTATAGATATAATTAAAGAAATATATATAAGTGACAAATATACTAACTCATTATTAACTGCATCCAAACTTGAGAATTATGATTATGAGTATATTAGTGTCTGTTCTCCTTCTATCATTGTTGAACATCAGTGTCTTAGACTCCTGAAGATGCATGGCAAGGGCAGCTACAGCGTGCAGTACAGTCTAATCCTGTCGTTTTACATGGGCACCTTCCAACACAGTCAGTCTTGCATCCAAATTTAATCAGTTGCCATCAGCATTTAGGAATCGGTTCAAGTGTGGTCCACACAATTCTCCAATTGTCATCCTCTTTCTTCTATCCCCACCTAGGAGGACATTGAAGTTTTGGATCACGCTTAACACATTGTCCCCAAATATGACCTGCCTGATAGGCTGCTCTTTTTGCTTGTTCCTTTAGCACATTTTTAGTTGGTGGGATTAAGTCATATGACCTCAGCTTCCAGGTAAAGAGATCAAATCTTGCCTCATCTACTGGTGATGTCGTGCTAGACCTGTCATACATTAGAACTACAAATTGCCTCAGGACTTGTAGATCAGACTCCTCAACTTCAGATGTGTTGTGACTGAATTTTGCAAAAGTGGCTGAAACTTCATTGAAGACAGTCCATGTCTGCCAAGCTGTCTTTTTTCCTTTACCATTGAAATCTGATACAACCACGCACCCAGTGAAAGCATGGAAAAACAACATTCCTTTGGAATTCTCTGGTCCAAGAATAGATGCAAGATCATGTATAGGAATCCACCTAGTGTGCTTTCGTTTGCCAAATCGGACCCACATTTTCTCAAGTCCCATTGCAGTGAGAGAAGGCATCAGATATATGGCATTTACCACAATATCTGTGTCATTTGCATCAATCACCATAGACTTGTAGCCCTCCCTTACTGCATGCCAGACATGTAGAAATATTCATGTGTCGGCCTCTTCGTGCATACAGGGAGCCAGTTCCTCCATTCTTATGTTAGTGTAATTGGTACTCATGAGGACATTTTCCCCTCTAGTCACGAGAACTGCATTGCTCATGGTCATTCGAACTATTTTATTACCAAGAAAATGGAAGAGTTCTGATTTGTTTTTGCTGTTATAAAGGAAACTTCTAATTTGATGGTGTTTTTGCTCTTTTCTGTAACTCTCATCATGATAGCCTTTCCTTGTTTTGATCTAAATTCTGACTGGTCTTCTGGTATACATCAAAAATTATGCCAGTTCTCTTATGACTGTTGCTGTAGTTCTCTACCAAAGGAAGAATATCCTTTTTGGCACATTCATCAAATGTCTTAGGTGTTTCTGGAGTAACAGCATTCACCAGTGAGGCCCCATCAGCAATGAGAATATCAGATTCTGGCTTGGACTCTGGAATCTTGACTTTATCTTGGAGAATATTCACAAGATCTAACTTAAAAATTCTTGTAAATCACATCCTTGGTTTTGACAAGAGATGAAAAGGCAAGAAAACAGGTGAAAATCCTCCTTAAGCAGCTTTGTCTCAGATGGGTTGTTCTGTGTTGGCCCTGCACTGAAAAAAAAAATCATTCTTGTTCTTCTTGATTGGCTGGTAGAAATAATGACTATCAGCCTGGATTTTATCCATAAAAGTTTTGAACTGTTTCTTTCCCTTAACAAAATGGGTCGCAACAAGTTCAGCTGCAGAGGGTTATGATATGTCTTTCATATTAGGGATCAGAAAATCTCCTGTCTCCTCAGCAAATGGATTGCCTGTTTCTTCTATGGCCATGGTGAGCCGCTGCACCTTCTCAAGGAATACCTTTTGAGCTGCTTGTGACTGTTCATGGTGATGGGCATTTTTATTTATATCTTTACTTCCCGATGCTGTTTCATAATTGGCTACAAACTGGCTTATTTCTGGTCCAGCCAACATACACCTACAAAGAGCTGATAGGTCCTCTGTAAGCCCTATAGCTCTCTCATCTCCTTTGATGATAGCATTGTTCTGTTTATAGGCCTGGTCAATAGCCATTGATGATAAATGCCTTCCAGATTTGTGAACAACAAAATTTCCATTTTGGAACGTCCTTGCAACCTGTGGGTGTTGTCTCTCTAGGCTCATTATATCTCGAAGATGAACTGGAAGCCGTCATGTTTAAATCGACGTTATTGTTGGCAAAGAAATACGGTATTAGTTCCAACAGAGATTCACAATACATTGCAAAGTTTCCCTCTCTATATGCATGTATCATTGTGAAAATATTCAACTCCATGTTCAAAATCGAAAGCCAAAATTGAAGATACAGACATTCTTTCTTGCATGTATCACACCATTTTCCTAAAGTTATGGATTCCTTTTCACTGCCTTTTTGCTCAGCAGAATGTGCACTATAGGTTTTCTTCAAGAGCTTAAATAAACTGTATGCTGTAACCTGATGGGCTTGGTGAGTCTTCGTGACGTTGGTAGTGGATAGAAATGAAGCTGCAGAGCTTGAAGATGGCACAACAGCTTCAACAAGTGCTCCAGTCCATCCACTACCCTCAAAGCATCGATTCAATAGATTTCAAGGCTGTCATCTCAATGTGAAGTCCACCAAACTTGATTACAAACTTATCCTCCCCATATTTGTCAGGCCAGTGCCACTGTATTCTATTTGGCAATGCGTAAAGTGGCTGGTCAGCTGCTATAACTGGTGTTTGTCCCGGGTTAAAGAACGTTACAGCTTCCTTGATTTATTCCATAGTATGCTTGATGGTGGCAACACTGTGGGCTTGATCTCGCAGAAGTATCAGCAAAGGACTAATGCTGGCCACAAAGTCATTTGTCCTTTGTTTGCTTTAATTGGATGAATCATCTACATCTGTGGTATCATGGATCTTTTCTAACCATTGATATTCAAGCTAGAGTTCCTTTTGGAGAAGACTGGGGTCAGTCAATGATACATCATCAATGGTGCTCAGTTCTGGATACTTTTTTTTTATTTCATGAATGACTCAGGAAGATCAGGAGCCTTTTTTGCTCGACTGTCTATAAAGTTGGGCAATGTGCATACTTCCCCTTCTTCCTCTGGACTTTGATGCTGGAAAAATGAAATACTTGTACCATAGGAGGATATACTGGCTGTTGCAGCTGTTGGATTGTGGTCTATGTTGTCTAATGCAGAAGTTGTGAAAAGACCTTTTCTCAAAATAGGTGGACACACTACATCATCTTCCACATATTGCTTTACTACACTTTCACCTAACTGTCCTGATATTTCCAACACTTTGTCATATGATATGCTCATCCCATTCTCATGAAGCTTGTCAATTAATTCTCTTTTTCTTGTTTTGGCAAACACTTTCATCCTGACATATATGAGAAAAAGTGTTTCACGATGTTTTGCATGCCTGCAGGTTTTTGATCCTTCAGTATACTTACTGTAGAGTAGCAGCTGTATTGTAAAAGTTGTGCAACAGCAACATCTGACAGTACAACAGCATGGTCCAGATGGGACATGATGTCAACACCATGCTCATTGCTACAAACAAACTGTAGAAGTGCTTGTGTAACAGCTTCCTTTCCAAGTCCTACTTGTAAATGTTGACTGAATTTTGTCTTATGAGCAAGCATTTCTCTTTCAATGATATCGGCAGCTTTAGCCAGATGAATGGCTTCACTGTACTTTATAGCATCAGAAAGAATTGTGCCAATGTTTTTCTGAATGCTGGAAGAACATCACGCCCTTTCTTATGGGCCTCAAGCTCAGGGATCCTAGAGAGTAGTAACTGTGCTTTTAAGCCGGTGGTATTGACGTCTGGGGAGCCTACACCTAGTTGTTGTAGCCAGCACTTGTATAGGGAAGCTAAATCAGCAAGTCTGATGTTACTGTATTAATAACCTTGTTATCAATGATGTAAATAACAAGTTCAGAAAAAGCCACAGGATATAACTCTTTCCATTGATGATAGCGATTCTCCTCATGCTTTACCACATTAAGATGTGCTCTCTCTGAGTTGTATAAGTCTGCCAACAACATCACCAGCACTTAACGTTGTAAGAAGCTTTCCCTGGTTTAGGATCTTGACACATTGACTGAGCCTTTCATTCACCTGCTTTGTCATTGCTTGTCTTAAATTTGATATTTCATCGTCTTCTTCACACAAATACATTGTATCTTTGGAGGGTCTGAGGTTCTTGAAATCTTTCCATGGTTTTCTTCTGTGCCTGATGTACTGGAAGTCACTGTTCTCTTCTGTGTTCTTTTCAATTTTATATTATTAAACAAAAGTCTGCAGCTGTTATGATATTTTGTTTTATTTTGTACCAATGTAGTTTCTATGCCTTCCTCACCATCTAACCGTGCTGGATCAAATGATATTGGCATAGCAATAAGTGCATGAAACAATGGTACATATGTTGCAAGATTAACATATCCAGCAGAGTCCCATTTCCTCTGAAATAAGCTAAGAGGTGAAATTTGTGTTTCATCACTTTTGTCCTCTTGACAAAGACAACATCTATTCCACTCAGTTTGGATTTTTGGTTTGACATCCATGATAAGATACTTTGAACTTAAGTAGAGCTGGCCGAGGGTTTAACCTTTTACCACCTTTGGTCATGTTTATGTATGGGATACAGTTAGGTTAGGTTTGAGCTGTTGCCCAACACCTAACTTGATTGTTCATCCAATATCATTTAAATCCCGTGCGATCTGTGCACCATCCGGATAATGTTAAAGCCCCTGTCATCCTTGGCTCGACCCTCTCAAGCAGGTACATCCTGTCAGTTCAGGTGCGGCTATCTAATTTCTTTGGGGCTGATTAGATAGCATTTGGGATATTAAACTTGCAGTTTAGCTGATATTGAATCCCATACTGAGTTTCACAGCAGTGTCCATCACCATTGTGCCCTGGTACTGAGCGACAGACTCTTTCTTGGCTCTACCTCCATAGTTTAATTTTAGAGTTTTCCTTCTTATATATGAATAGTCTTTACTGTGATATCATGCTTCATCTGCCCAAAGCAACTGGTTTTTTTGTGCCAAAACCTTCCTTTTGCCCCATTGCTGTCTACAGAATCCCCCCTTGCCTCAGGAGCAATAGAGTTGACTTGACTGCAAGATCAGCTCTGTAGTTTGCAACCCTTTGGGACATTATACAGACAAAAAGATGTTATCCTCTTTGTCTTCCCTTCATTAGTAGCCTATTTTAGCAACGCAAGTTGGAAATAAATGGATAAAGATCGGCGTTTTTATGGTTTATGGCTGTTTTTGGTGTGCTGGAGGCCATCTTGAGAAAATTGGTGGCCATATTTGAATTTTTGATGGCTAGCACTTTTTTCTTAAAAAGTAGCGTCCAGAATATAATCATAGCAAATTTCATGTGATTTTGGCCAAAAATCACATTAAGCTGCTTCACTATTTTAAGACTTATCAATTATGATATCCTGGGAGTGTTTTTGCTGATTTTCATATAATTTTCGTTTCATATTTACAGTTGCAAGACCAATATTAACTTCCATTTGGTTTCTTTTTCATATCTGGAGCATTTTTCCGGTCCTATGTCTTCTGAGGCTTGCTCTTAATTTATTACATTAAATTACAGTTTGTGCGGTTACAACTTCCATTTTTGTTTCTTTCGTGTAACTTCTTTGCCTCTGGTCTGAATTCCGAAACAAAATGGGCGATTTCTGATATACTCGTATATACCCTTGCTGGCAACTCTTAATCTAATTCATCATCATCTTTTGCTATTTCATCATTATCAAACCACGCTCGAAAGAGATACGATATCTGTAGAACTCAGTTTTTAATTATCTCTTAAAAATGTAATGTAATTTATCAATTGTTTATTCGTTCATATAGATTCATGCTTGTTTCCAGATGACTTTTACATGCTCACCTTTAAAGCGTTTTAGATTCTTCAGGGACCCTGGCTGAAGGCTTCAGTATAGAACGATAACAATTTGAAAAGTGTAAGATTGTTCAGAAATATTAGAATTAATTAGAATATGCTGTTGGGAAATAGTTACCTCCAAGGGGCTTGTCTAGAGGATAATTTGTTGAAAAATTAAGCCCATATCCGATCACGCAAAGCGAAATCATTCAGGCATATTTTTTTTTCTGGCTTTGCCATTACCCTAATAATAGGTGTTAGCTCTCTTGCTAACTTTCAGCTAACGAAAATTAAGCAGTATTGGACTTAGCATTATGCAAATGGGTGACCGCCGCAGAGTGACAGACGCCACCCGCTGGCAAACCCCAGTAAAGATGTTAAGGGGTGGTAATTATTTTTATTATTATTATAACCAGTCAACATGTATTCTTTAATAACAAGGATATTATAATAAAATTTGTCGCTTGTTTTGTTCAACATTCAATTGTCCACACTGCATCAAAATGGGAACTCATCGATTACTCCGAAATAAGAAAAACAAAATAAACGTTTACTCATGAAAGATGAAGATGGTAGATTTGACGTCTGAAAATATATCTTATTTTTAGCACCCGCTAACGTTAGAAGCTATATAGTCAATTTTGCAGGATGGAAAATCCCCTTTGGATACCGAGAAACTACAGCGAGAAGGAGAATTCTTTTGGTAAGAGAGAAATAATGAACGGAAGAAACTCAAGATTGATGAGGAACAACTAAAGCATCAGTTTTCTCTTCTTTCCCTCAGCAACCAAAAAAGAGTTTCTAATATTTTTGGTCGTCTTGTAATGATGGTAATCAAATGTATTTTTCTACGATTTTCTATTTCTTTTAATGAATTAAGATTTTCCCTAGGTGTACTCTTACAGTTAAATAGAAATGTAAAATAATTTTTACTATTACATATAGATTCCTTAGGCACCATTAAAGTAACTTTTGTAGTAAAATCTTTTTAAAGCGTAAAGGTGAAACCGCGTCGGAGTCCTTTGGGAACTGACTAATTACAGGAAAGTAACGTTTCCTTCAATTAAGGAAGGAACATCGGTCTTTCAAGGACCCTCCTTCAATTACACAGGTCAAATAGAATTTAATTTCGGATCCAGGCCCTTGTCAGTGAAAGGGGTTTCCACTCGTTTACAAAAAGATGATGGATGGGGGGTTTCGAAGGGAGTTTGGAGGGGTTTGGTCATTAACTGCCAATGGCTTCCATACTGATTGTTAATTAGGGCCAGAGTCCCTTCAAAGGTTTAGACGTCCTTATACCGGAAGGTAAAATTTCTTCATGCTATTTCCGGCTTCAGTAGATTTTCTTATAATTACCTTTGTTTGTTTGTGGTTCAGCCTTGCCTCATTTATCTCCCTAGCAACAGGTCCGGATTCGATATAAGGCGACGACTGAGTGATCTGGCCCCTTTCCTTAAAAAGCCAAGTGCCTCTGTTGCAAGGAACGTTGAATCACTTACCTGGTAGTCAGCACATTCCAGTGAGTTGCAGGTGGTGTCGATCCGTGGTCCATCATGAAAATTATTTAATTTACAAATGTATATACCTTGTGTAAATTGCACTTTGGTGATCAATCATATGAACGCATTTCTGTCTGTCATTAAAAACGATAAGACCTTAACGAGCTATTTGTCAGACTACTGTCGTGCAAAAGCTCATGAAATAAATCAGTCTAAAGTGTTAATACAATAAGGGTGCAATAAAAAAAAAGACGGGAACTTTCCTAGCAAAAGAAATACTCAAAATGGAACAAACTCTAATTTCCTACTGCTTAGATTCTTTTTCTCTTAGTGTCTCTGTCATTAACTTCCGATAAAAGGAAAATACCTTTCAACAAAAGTTTCGAGAAAAAGAATGTATACTATATTTGTACGCATTACTGATTACCACTGTTACATTCCACATATGCAGTGACACGCTTAAACAAAAATATCAGGCTATAAATATCTTTTAATGTCGAATTCACCATGCCTTGGGAGAGGCATGGTTCTAGCGCAGAAAAACAAATAATTACAACTCCCTTTCAATGTAAGTAATTCCAAGGTATAGTGAATTTGATATTGAATGGTAGTTGTTCTTTAATATTTGTGAATATATAATGTGAAAAAATTCGCATTACAGACATGCAAAAAATAAGTTCAAACAAATGTCTTAAGCTTCTTGATGTACGGAATGAGGCCAGAAACTGTTGGTAAAAATAACAAGAAAGCATTTTTCATCACTACACTTTGGGTAATGTCTACAGATTTCTAAATTGTGCATTTAATAATCATGATTTAAATTCTAGGGTCTTGTCTTATAACTAAATGCATGTTTTCCACTTCAGATGTTATGCGAGGTCAGTATTTAGACTATTGTACAACGCCTTTCAAAATTCTCTCTCTCTCTCTCTCTCTCTCTCTCTCTCTCTCTCTCTGATGTAGATAAGAAATTAAATGATTTTAATGACTACAAACCTCATTGCCTTTGGCATTAACGCTTTACCAGAGAATTAGAATACTGGTGATCTTCGAGTACGTCTATTAGATTTAAGCTTCATCGAAGATTCTTGGTTTCGATATTTAGTCTCTCTCTCTCTCTCTCTCTCTCTCTCTCTCTCTCTCTTCTCTCTCTCTCTCGACAGAGAGAGAGAGAGAGAGAGAGAGAGAGAGAGAGAGAGAGAGAGAGAGAGAGAGAGTACTTCATTCCAACTAACGTTATGCTGTAGGTTTCTATGGCGAAGTAATGCACATAGGCCTCATTGGTGAGCTTAATAAGTTTCAAAGTATTTAGAAACAAACGCTTCATGGTTTAGATTCTATTTCATATATACACAGAAGAATCTAATTAAAGAAGTTTCATTAATTGACTATTATATTTTTTTACGTATTTATGGTGAGTACACAAACACAATATATATATATATATATATATATATATATATATATATATATATATATATATATATATATATATATATATATATATATATATATATATATATATATATATATATATATATATATATATATATATATATATATATATATATATATATATATATATATATATATATATATATATATATGTATATATATATATATATATATATATATATATATATATATATATATATATATATATATATATATATATATATATATATATATATATATATATATATATATACACACATATATACATACACACACACACACACACACACACACATATATATATATATATATATATATATATATATATATATATATATATATATATATATATATATATATATATATATATATATATATATATATATATATATATATATATATATATATATATATATATATATATATATATATATATATATATATATATATATATATATCATCATCATCATCATCCAGGTGCCATATCACCAAGGACGTCGGCAATCATGGCTCGCCACTCCTCTCTATTTCCGGCTCTCTGCAGCAACTGAGCTGCAGACATTCTTCCTCCAGTCATTCTCACAAATCCATCCATATATTTTTGTCTAGGTCTTCCTCTTGGCCGACTTCCATTGATTTTACCAGTGAGAGAGAGATGTTCTAGTTCTTGTCTTCTCACTATGTGACCCACAAACCGCATTTGTCTACCTCTCACTGAAGCCAAAAGTTCTCTCTCAATGCCTACTCTCTAATACCTGCTCATTAGTTTTCCTTTCTGTCCGTGATATTTTCAGCATCCTTCTCCAAAACCACATTTCTGCAGCCTGTAACCTCTCCTCATCTGCCTTCCTCAAGGTCCAAGTTTCACAGCCATACAACAATACAGACCAAACAAAACATTTCACAAATCTTCTCCTAAGATTCATCGATATTTTTGAGTTGGTGACTAATTTCTTTATCTTACCAAATGCATCTTTTGCCATGGATATTCTCTTCCTGATCTCTTTTCGCATTTTCCATCACTTGTGACAGTGCATCCTAAATAATTAAAACTATCGGTTTGTTTAACTGTTTCAGCATTAATTCTTATATCTGTTCTTGGGGATTTCATCTTTGGAGTTAACTATAACATCTGTTTTCTTAATATTTATTGACAGACCTCTTTCTCTGCTTGACTCGTGTAAAGTACTGACTATAGCTTGAAGTTTATCATGAGAGTCTGCAATAAGTGCTGTATCATCATCATATCTGATATTATTAATATTGACTCCTCCAACCTTAATTCCTTCCATATCTCTGAGATCTCTCATTATCATTTCACTATATAAATTGAAGAGATCAGGTGATAACACACAACCCTGTCTTACACCTCTCTTGATGTGCCGAGTCTCTGATTCGTCATTTTCTACTTTCACTGATGCCTCTTGATTCCAATATAAATTCTTTATCAATCTTAGATCTTCCCCATCGATATTTATCTGTTCCAATATCCTTATAAGGTCTACATGTCTAACCTGATCAAAAGCCTTTTCATTGTCAACAAAACAAATATATAGATCTTTTTTCACTTCTATTGCTCTCCCCATCAACATTCTCAAAATAAAAATTGCATTTCTTGTCCCTTTATCTCTCATAAAACCACACTGTTCATTGCCAATCTCTGGGAGCATCTTATTTCTTATTCTATTCAAAACAATTCTTAATATTATTTTTGTGATCTGACTCATGATACTGATAGTCCGGTGTTTATTGCACTCAAGTGTTCCTGGTATTTTTGGCATTGTGATAAATGTTGATTTGTACATCTGTGTTGCAGGCTCTCCATCTTCATATATTCCTTCCACTATTTCCATTAATATATCAATGATGTATTCTCCCAGAGCTACCAACATCTCTGCTGCTATTCCATCATCACCTGTTGTTTTATCGCTTTCCATTTGTTTTAAAGATGCCTCTATCTCTGATTTGATTATACTTGGTCCTTCTCCGTTGTCATTGAAGTCTAGATGTTCTATTCTATCATCATCAAACAATTCTCCAATATATTCCATCCATCTTTCCAATATTTCTTTTGACTCCATTACTATGATTCCATCCGCTTTTTTTGATACCAGTGCTGATACTTCTTTCTTTTAAAAGTAATTTCTTTCACCTTATCATACTTTCTCCGTTCATCCCTTTATCCAAATCTTCTACCTCCTCACAAATCTCATCCATCCATATCTCCTTTGCCTTGTGCATTCCCCTCTTAATACTTCTATCCAGAGCTCTATATCTATCTTCATTTTTACCCTTCTGTAGCCTTCTTTCATCCATCATTATCAAGATATCTTCTGTCATCCATTCTCTCCGAGCTCTCCTTTCTGTTGTTGGTATTATTTCATTACCTTCTCTTATTGCATTTTCCATATTTTGCCACTTTTGCTGAGGATGTTGGAGCACTGGGCCTTCCTCCTTAAGCTGGTCATATCTATTTCTTACAATTATATTATATTGGTTCTTCATTTCCTCTGTTTTCAATAATTTCAGTTGCCTCTTTGATTTAGGTGTACTCTTCCTCTGATTTTTCAACTTCACCATCACTGTTGCTGCAACTGGTACATGGTCACTATTACAATCGGCTCCTGGGTAGGTTTTCACTTGCTTGACAGAGTTCCTAAATCTTTTATTGATGGTTAGAAAGTCTATTTGGTTTCTAACTCTGTCACCAGGGCTTTTCCATGTCCAGAGATGTCTTGGGTGGTGCTTAAACCAGGTGTTTGATATAATCTGTTTCTCTCTCTAAGCACCAGTCTACAAATCTGTTTCCTCTCTCATTTCTTCTACCTAATCCAAAAGGCCCAACAATATCCGCTGTTCTTCCTTGTCCCACCTTCGCATTGAGGTCACCAATAACCATAATTACTTCATGCTCTTTGCACTGCTCTCTTGCCTGATTTAACTCTAGATAAAATTGATCAACATCCTTTTCATCATGTTCAGATGTAGGTGCATATACTTGTATTATGCATATATTGAATGGTGTGGCTTTTATACGCACCAACAAAATCCTGTCAAATACAGCTCAATAGCCAATCAAACATGGTTTCACAGATTTGTCTAGAATCACACCAACACCTCTCTCAGCACTCTGGCCTCCCGAGTATATGAAGGTTCCTCCTGTTGAAGTTGGAGAACATCCCACTCCTGGCCATCTAACCTCACTAAGCCCTAATACTTGTAGCTTCATTCTTTCTATTTCTCTCTCTACATTCATTTTCTTTCCAGCCTGATATAATGTTCTAACATTCCAAGTAGCTATCCTTATTTTCTGTTGTCTTTGGGTTGTTATTACATTTCTTTCTTTTCTTTTTGGGGCAGTAGCTTGATGACGGTCAAATGCCACCTGCACCACATGACTAGTTTGACCGGGCGAGACAACCACATCATCCACCTGACATAGTTCCCACTAACGCCGTTCATCTGTAATCTTCTTTGTGACGTAGCCATGATTATTCTTGGAGGTTATACATGGTGAGGTCTCAAGTTCTCTTCCATGCTATGGTTATAAGCCATAGACCTAGCCTTTACCTAAAAAGGTTGACCATACAAGGCAGTAAGGGTTTTAAATTGGGAGTTTTCCTTCTCCTTAGCCTTTAACTAAAAAGTTTATTCACAAGGCAGTGGCGCTGTACCCTAGCAAGGGAGGTTTACAGGTACTACACCTTTCCCAAGGGTGACCTGGAGGTAGTTGCAATTCAAGGTAACCTCATCATGTCCTTTAGCAAAAGCTTTGCAACCGGATACAGTTTAGCCTCATATCCAGGAGGATATATATATATATATATATATATATATATATATATATATATATATATATATATATATATATATATATATATATATATATATATATATATACATATATTTATATATATATATATATACATATATATATATATATATATATATATATATATATATATATATATATATATATATATATATATATATATATATATATATATATATATATATATATATATATATATATATATATATATATATATATATATATATATATATATATATATATATATATATATATATATATATATATATATATATATATATATATATATATATATATATATATATATATATATATATATATATATATATATATATATATATATATATATATATATATATATATATATATATATATATATATATATATATATATATATATATATATATATATATATATATATATATATATATATATATATATATATATATATATATATATATATATATATATATATAAACATATATATATATATATATATATATATATATATATATATATATATATATATATATATATATATATATATATATATATATATATATATATATATATATATATGCCACGAAGGAAAGTAGCAGGGAAAGGCATCCTAATCCTTTAACAGTTTATTGTCAATGCCGATGTTTTAGACACATCCAAAGTCGCATTTTCAAGGCTATAACAAATATTTTGTGAACATTAGTGTCATACAATATTTTGTGTGGATATGCTATGACACCAGCTCTTTATGAAATAAAAACTTAAAAATAAACAATATATTCATAGAAAATTACATAAAAAACATCTAAAATAAATGTAGTTCACTAAAACCTTAAAATAACGTAGCTATATGAAGACTAACTTGATTACATAAAAACAAAATGTTGAAAACCCAATTGCTCCAGCTGGTTGTAAACAATTGTACGGCAGACGATTGAGTGTTGAACGACGGCACAGTCTTGTTGATGATTATGGATTCTAAGATGGTTAAATCACTGCTAATCTGCTCTTAGCCTAAGATGGAAAAATCCTTGTTGTCAATATAAGTTTGACATAATTTTGAATATTATGAACATCCGATTGTTCAGGATTAGATAATCTACTGCCAGTTCTATGGCTTACGCCCCTTTGGGGGGAATCATAGAACTGGTAGCAGGTTATCGAATCTTCAACAATCGAATGTACTTAACCTCTCAAAATTATGCAAAACTTATATTGACAGCAGGGATTTTTCCTTTTAGGCCAAATCCAGAACACATAATCATCAAAAAGACTGTACCATCGTTAAACACTCAGTTGGCTTCCATACAAATGTTTTAGCATAACTCGGGCAACTGGGTTTTCCTCACTTTTTTATGTATTTAAGTTAGTCTTGCTCTTTCTTTCATATACGCCAAGTTATTTTAAGATGTTATTGAACTCCTTTTTTTAATGTCTTTTAATGTCATTTTCTATGGATATATTATTTAGTTTTAAATGTTTTTGCTTCATAAAGAGTTGTTGTCATAGCATATCCATACCAAGTATTTCTGGACACTAATGTTCGCAAATTATATGTTAATAGCCTTGAAAATGTGACTTCGGATGCGTCGCGAAACGTCGGCATTGACAATAAACTGTTAAAGGATGAGGATCCCTTTCCCAGCTACTTCCCTCGTGGTGTGTACTTTGACCCCAGCGCTAGCCCCATATATATACAGTATATATATATATATATATATATATATATATATATATATATATATATATATATATATATATATATATATATATATATATATATATATATATATATATATATATATATATATATATATATATATATATATATATATATATATATCTTTATATTCTCCACGATATAGTAAGCCATACCTTCAAGAACTGTTATATATATATATACAAAGGTCAATCTTAAAGAAAAAACTATGGCAGCTTTTTAATAAAGGAAGCGGTTACTATTATCACTCAGATACCGAGTCTTGACGCATATTCAACAAGACGGAAAACACACTCCCCACCAGTAGAAAGAGGAAGCACCAGCAGATAAAAGGAAATTCTTACGCAAGACGAAAGGTCATCATATCTTTATTGCTAAAAAAATGTTCATGCTGTTAAAAAATGGTCTTGGAATTAATAAAATCAAATTAGCAGAAGTCAATAAAGGAACTTTTCTTCACTTTTACATCATTCCTTCTAACATACATCCCCTCCCCCCCTCTCTCTCTCTCTCTCTCCCCTTTAGCGGTTGTCTGTATGCTTGGATGTTCCAATTCTTGCCAAATTTACTATGGCCTTTTCCCCAAGATCTTTGCTGAACTCAAAACACATTTCAGAAAATGAACTCGGGTTAGACAAAATCGTCTTGGGAGCTCGAGCTACTGCCCGGTGAAAGAAAAAATAAGATGACAAGACAGGAAAGCAAAGAATATCAGCTGGAATGAGCACACTGAAGTATTTTACATTTTTATATTAGACAACCGAGGCTGACTTCAACAAAATGATCGAAAGGAGAAATATTTATCGTATTTCAGTACTCATATTTTATACGCCCTAAGTTTAATAATCGCCACCGACACACACACACACACACACACACACACACACACACACAAACCTACATAAGGCGTATATGTGCTGGAGAACAATAAAATTTGTTTCATATATCAAGGGTATACTGGTTTACATGCGTTTCATAATTGGTTCTGCTCTTCAATGTGAAACAGCTATGACATTGAAACTGAATAATGATTCGGATGTCAAAGGTTAGAAGAGAAAATGGCCATAAGTTCAGCTGGTCAATCACATTATCTTTTGCTGCATATTGGCCAATCAGATTTTGCAATTATATACTTTATTCTCTTTGTTCTAGGACTTATAAGAAGTATACAGCTCAGTGGTTGTTTACGGGAATCGACAGACTTAGGGACTGTTACAAAATAAATTATATTCTGAGATATATTTCTTATTTACCAACCATTTAAGAAAAAAAAAAAGGATAATACGTTAGATTTTTATCTATATCTTCAATCAAAATATTATCAAATCAAACGGAACAGTATCATGATAAGTACACAGGAGCCGACGAGAGTATAAAATCTCCCGGATAAATTAAGAGGACCGTAACAGATCTCTGACATTAAGCGCTTTCGAGCTGCCTCGATATAATTCATTACTAAATAAAGTCTGGATCTGCATTTGTGAGATTGGTCTGTTTGACGGACGTGTATTGTGCATTTGTTTCTGGTACGAGACAATTAAAGCCAATTATAATCTCTCTCTCTCTCTCTCTCTCTCTCTCTCTCTCTCTCTCTCTCTCTCTCTCTCTCTCTCTTGTGTCGTAAAAGATTTATGAGACGATTTTGGAAGTATAAAGTTTCATCATGCAAAGAGATCAGATCATTTGATACACTTATATCTCCTTCATTCACAAACACATCGGATTCTTTCTCTGTTTCTTTACTTTTTATACTTTCGATCTGAGCATGCAGACAGAAATATAATCGTGGAGCATTCATAGCGTTTTATTGATTGAGTGCCACGGCCAGAATGAGCACAGAACCCAGGCTCCCTGATTATTCCAAGTAGCCTTCTTCTTGATGGCCGTGGAAATTTTTTTTTTTTTTTTTTTTTAAAGTTTAATTGCTGGAATCCATTTGACGGAAAATGTAAATATTTTTACAAGGTTTCTGAATTTCATGTAAGAGGCACAGAGGGCACAAAGTCTTTTCTTAATCGTAATGAATCTCATTTTTAAATCCAAAAAGAGACTTGAAGCCTTGCGAGGCGAAACTGTTTCCTTGGAATGAGAACTAGCCTTCTTGAAAGAACAAAAATAACTGCGTTTCATTAAAACTGTAACGCGAATATCAGGTCAGATAACCAATTAATAATCTCCTCCAACAACAAGAATTATTTGTCATTGTATGCATGTAAGTAACTTTTTGTGTGTTATTAGGTCATTTAAAACATTTAAACAGAATGAGAGTTGGCCAATGTTTCCATTAGGGAGCGGTCTCTAAAGATTGTGTTGTTAGATGATTCTGCTCAATTTTTTTCAAAAACTGCTTAACCAAAAACTAAGTATACGGATTTTTGGTTGTTTAATGTTTCATATCAACCATCATATTCTTTGGAATTTTTTTAATTGTTAACTACAATTTAGTAATAATCCGCACATACCAATTTGCCTTCTATTAGTAATAGTTTGTTATTCACTGCCCTCTGTGTATTCATGTTCACGTCATTATTTCTTATTCCTAATTTTGTAAAAAAAAAAAAAATCCATCGTATATTTTCATTCACATATTTAAAGACCCATGTTCGCACGTGAATATATGGAGTCCTGATTCTTTAAACAAAAAAATAGGTCAAGTTAGAAGTAATGGTCAAATAAATAGTTTCTCTCTCTCTCTCTCTCTCTCTCTCTCTCTCTCTCTCTCTCTCTCTCTCCTCCTCCTCCTCCTCCTCCTCCTCCTTCTCCTTGAATATGCAAGCACGCAATGAAATGTTAAGAAATATGGATGAGTGTTTTTTAATGTTTACTTCTATGCTGCCTCGAGCATTTCTTCACAAAACAAATATTTCAGGACTATTTAACAACGAACATTTCGGCCCCGGCGTTATTTGCTGAAATGTCGCAATTTGCATCAAATAGAAAAAAATATAACATCTGTTCATGTCAAATCAAAATTAAAATCTGAAGATTTTCACGTATTACTAGAAATGAGTTTTTCTTACCGGCAGTTGTTTACGAGTATGTTGCGTCTTTCAAATCCAACTATCGTCTTTAGGGAGCCTTCCGATCCCCAAATCCCCACCTTACTCAACTCAACGAAAGCATTTCTATAAATCTACGGTAATTCATTCTTTAAGTCTGTTGTGACTGCACTTCTATGATTTCCACTCTCTCTCTCTCTCTCTCTCTCTCTCTCTCTATCGCTCTCTCTCTCTCTCTCTCTCTCTCTCTCTCTCTCTCTCTCTCTCTGGGAACAAGAAAAAAAAGATTTATCTGATGTTCGTTTATTATGTAGATATTCCCGAAAAAGATTTATTGAGTCCCCCCCCCCAAAAAAAAAAAAAAAAACGAAATCTTTTATATTTTCTTGAACTTTCTGTTACATCAGGGATTATTTTTGCGGTTTATTTCTGATTTATTCTTATTCACTCTATGTAAAAGGGCGTCACTTTGTGAAACTCCAGAGAGGCATTTTTCAACACTACGTTATGCCTTGAACCATTTTTTTGGGAAAAACTCCCCATTATAGCTTCAAATTACCTTCTAAATTCACGTCCATTTACTCGCATTGATTAAGTGTGACACATACATTATGTGAGATCAAACACTGGCCAGAAGGATCCCCGATGGAAATGGCAGTGTTTGCTGGAAAGTAAAATGAATGTTTCACATTTTGGACTCTCACATGAGGTTTTAATGTTATTTCTACTGTTTCCGGAAACATAATGCTCACTGTTTCTCTCTCTCTCTCTCTCTCTCTCTCTCTCTCTCTCTCTCTCTCAGTTGTGGATGGATAAATTTTCATTTGGTACAGAGGTTTTAATGTTATTTGTACCCTGTTTCCGGAAAGATGAAACTCATTGCTCTCTCTCTCTCTCTCTCTCTCTCTCTCTCTCTCTCTCTCTCTCTCTCTCTCTCTCTCTCTCTCTCTCTCTCTGTCAGTTGTGGATGGATAAATTTTCTTTTGGTACAGAGATTACGATTAAACCTACTGTTTCTTCTTCGTTCGTAAACAGAATGTAATTTTTGCGCTATTTCTTGTAGTTGTTATAGTTTGGATCTCAGGCATGCAGGCAGGAATATAACCGATGTGAATCAAGGCATTTTGTTCAGGTAGTGCTGTGGCCAAAAGAGGCACAGAACTCGGGTTTTCTCACTAGAGAGGCGAGTGTTTTATTCCCAAAAATATCGTCATTAATGGCCATGCAAATTGAAGTATTCCAAGTAAGTTTTCTCCTCGATGGGAATTTGCGAGCATTTATTTTCAAAGAAAAAATTCACGACTCTTGTTAATGAGGTTTTCCTGAATAATTCCTAACCTCTATTCTCAAATGGCTAAACAAAACAAGAAATGCTTATGTGTTTATTAATGCCTAATCTCCAAATTCAAAAATAGATTAAACCGTAACGATAGTGAGGAAAAAAGAGAGAAGTGGTGAAAACAAGAATTTTTAAGACCAAGATGCATAGCGTGGGGGCAGAATATAAAATACGCAAAATCTCCACATGGAATTTTATAACTTTTAAAATGAGATGGCCTCTTGCGGCTATAGAAAGACTCGGTTGATGGTGTTGCGGGTAGCAAATTTGCATTGCAGATGAATTTTTAAGTCTGCTAAAGGCTTTATTTTACCAGCTGGGGCAGAATTTCATTACTGTGAGAGAGACAGGCAAAAAGAATTACTGAAAGATTTTCTGGAAAATCTTTCGCAAAGTTATTTCCAAATTTCGAGACTTTTCATTTTTATTTGTCTTGATGAACGTGGCATTACAAAGATCCTCAGATACATATGCAAAATGTCAGTAAAATTATAACTCCAGTTAGTTTTATCTCACAGGTTGGCAAGGGTCTCCTTATTTCATTTTCGCACTATAACTGATGTAGTTACATATAAACTTAATATCCCAGTTAACTAAGCTGACAAGTCTATTTTCCCCAGGTCTCAAAATCTCAATAATGAACGAACAGAATATGCTGAGTCTCAACAAATAAAATCATCGAGAGACCCTCTCGAAATTACCAAAATTTGCGAGAAGTCGGCTCACAGATGCCCATCTGTTGAATAAAAACTGCATCCAATCCTGGGCTGGTTTCTCTCAAAGAAACTGCGTTTAAATTTGTTATGGTTGGATACATAATTTCGTGATCTTGGCATAGACATATTCTCAACTGAGTTCTCTTGCGGTTAGGGATGCCATATCTTTCTTGCCTACAAAAATATCCTACTAAATTATCAGCTTCCTGTGAAGAATAGTGTATGCTTTCCTGTTACCACTGTACTACAAATTATTATGGAAACTGTACTTAAAGTAAATTTTTAGCGTTTGGTAAAATGTTCAAATGTGCGAATATGTACAGTAGATATTATTCACGCACAGTAGCTTTCACGCATTAAAGACTTGAAAAGACCTAGATTTCAAGGAAGTGTTCGCTGCTGATATTAATTTCGTAGCGTTCATATTACGATATTTAGAATTTTTCCTCTTGCAAAATGGTAAGGAACCTCTAATCGGCCATATGATGAT
Source organism: Macrobrachium rosenbergii (assembly GCF_040412425.1). Lineage (NCBI taxonomy): Eukaryota > Metazoa > Arthropoda > Malacostraca > Decapoda > Palaemonidae > Macrobrachium > Macrobrachium rosenbergii. Next base: position 26,075,592 of record NC_089786.1, read on the forward strand.
TTCCTAATTTTTTTTTTTCAAATAGAAAATATGTACCTCAACATTCACCATACCAAATTAATTTCCTTGTATACTTTGCATATACAAATAATTCAGAACTATATCAATTGGATATCTTTTCAGTTAAAACGCTTTGTAAACATTAACATGATTTATTGAGATGAAAAAGCTCTCTTAATTTTTCAATGTAAATGGTTACTGGAAAACAAATAGATATAAGCATGAGAATAAGGACTATTTAAAAAAAATATACGAATATTGTTGTAACAATGAAATGAATATATCAAAATTATGCAGCTATTTGAAGACATGAGTCAGAGACCTACTTTCCTTCAGGTCTACCTTTTACATTTTTATACATTTAAGAACTGTTTTTCACAAGGGCAATCATGCCTTTTGTTCGCTTCAAGATGATACAGGGGTTTTGCTTTTTTATACATTTTAGAGGCTATCTTGTTTGGGTATTTACCTTATTTCTGCTATTGGTTTTATAAAGGTTAACGTTCACACTCAGCCTTGGAATGTGGTAAACTCAGGACACAGCAAAATTTGCAAGACCAAGAAAGTAATTATTATCCTCTCTTTTTGACACGTAAACTCAAAATTTAGCAGAAGGTATTTTGATGTCAAAAGTGCTCTTGACTTTAAATGTGTAGAGAATCCTTCATTGGTCATTTCTTTTTAGTTTCCTGTAGAAGAAAACTATCGTGCCGGCTTTGCCTGTCCGTCCACACTTTTTTCTGTCCGCACTTTTTCTGTCAGCACTTTTTTCTGTCCGCACTTTTTTTCCCGTCCGCCCTCAGATTTAAAAACTACTGATGCTAGAGGGCTGTAAATTGGTATGTTGATCATCCACCCTCCAATCATCAAACATACGAAATTGAAGCCCTCTAGCCTCAGTAGTTTTTATTTTATTTAAGGTTAATATTGTGCTTCTGGCAACGATATAGGATAGGGCACCAACGGGCCGTGGTTAAAGTTTCATGGGCCGTGGCTCATACAGCGTTATACCAAGACAACCGAAGGATAGATTTATTTTCGGTGGCCTTGATTATACGCTGTAGCGGTTGCACAGAAAACTCGATTAAGCAGAAGATACCTCGGCGCATTTTGTACTTGTTTGTGTTAGGGAACAGTTTTCCCGTGAAGCCCTTATCTGTATGACTATAACGGGAGATCAAATTGAGTCTTTCCAGACGTGGGAAGAGACCGCAGAGCAGGGGCCGCCGAACCTTTACAGGTCACGTATTTCTCGCACGCTCGTAGAGTCGAATGTTATGCACAAATGATCGTATGATCGTCCTTACAGCAGACTTTGATATCCATGGCAATTGAAGCATGTATGGACTTGAAGAAAAACTTTGAGAATCTTGTTTCTCGTTTAATTTAACGACTTTTAAAATAAGGCATGAAGGGAAAAGTTTGCAAGTTGGTAATAACGCAATTAGGTATATTTTAGAGATGGCGTATTATCTAAATTAGACCACGAAGGTAAGGGTGTATAGAGCATGAAAGGAGTAATACAGCCTCTTTTATCTTGAGAGCATCGACGCACTGTACGTAGTGACTCCCGGAAGATACTCCCACAGTTTTGCAGTACAGGGGATGCAAGCCATCTGAAGTGGGTAGTTTGATAACATGGCATGTCTGCAGTGAAGATTAAAATTAATTAATGGAGTAAAAGATGAAGATATTTGCCACCAAAAAATATAACATTATGTAGGTATATACACATATTGACACTACGATGGGCCAGTATTAAAATAAAACGATCGGGATGCTATTGCATACGTTATTTCCAGGAGAGAGAGAGAGAGAGAGAGAGAGAGAGAGAGAGAGAGAGAGAGAGAGAGAGAGAGAGAATTCAATCTATTTCCATAATCCTCAGTAATCGTTTCACATTTGTCTCTCTCCTAGCCTCCCAAAATACATGCAATGTCGGTGGAATCAGCTCAGTCACTACTTTTAAAGAAGCCAATAACCGAAAATGGAAATTCCAGATCACAGTCTGAGACGGAAATGGAGATCTCATTCCATTTCTGGTAAGGAAAGAGGAGTCAATGTGTATCTTTTTTTTATTTATGAACAAATGTATATATAAAACTGTATTCGTAACTATCTTTTCTTATCTGTTTCTACATCCGTTTTCCTCTTCATTTTTTCATCTCCGTACTTCTTAAAGTCGTTGTTGTTTTCGTACTTCGATTTCTTTTGGTTTATGATGTAATTCTCAACGAGTAATCATTGATGGCTCCACCCATTTACGCATTCATTCACTTATATATACATAAAGGTTCTGTGTGGCATTTGACATGTTGCAGCACTTACGCAGTCAACATTGTGATATCAGTTTATTACTTCCCCATTTCGTGACAAGTTTATTTCATGATGTCAATTATTGGTGAAGTTTTCATTGTTATCACTGAAAGATGAATGTATTTTATGCTCTAGATGGATCTACAACGCACACACTCCATCACCTGAATGTACTACAGCATATCGAGTAATAGCTTTCAAGAGTGTGGAGACCACGCAAACGACATCCCAGAACGTGGGAGTTCTGTCATAAGAGTCATGAACAAAGGAAATTTTAATACTCCTCTCATGTAAGGTGATTATAATTATCATAGATCTTACTAGATAGTTTAATTTAACAGCATCTGTAAAAATATGCTAATTAGATTTCAATTATTCTTTTTTAAAAGAGAGACAGGCCTATAAATAAACACAGAAAGCTAAAAGCTAGCTTGTAAATAAAGGTTAAAATGAAGATGGAAAAAATTTAGGTGTATACTTTTAATATTCTTATTTCTTAGAAACTCCCTTCAGTGTTTGAAGATTCTGTCAAGATAATAATTTCGTGATTTTTAATTAATACAGACAGAAACACACCAGATTAAATGCCGCCTCAGAAATTTATAAAAATTAGGAAAACAGAACCTCGTTGGTAAGCAGGAAATTACGTAATCTAACTACCCTTACAGTGAAACAGGAGCACTATAGAATGAAATTAAGCCCATTGTTTCCCGTATCAACATACTGTTCCTCCAACCATACCATGTTTGCTGGTTTTAACAAACTGGAGAGGGATTAACTCGAGAAAACAAAGGTAGAGAAAAGAGCTTGCATGTTTGTTAATTTCACCTTGCGTTACAACAATCTAGTTATATCGAACGTATTTCAAAGGTCAATATACTGAAGCTAGAAGATAAGTAACATTCATTATTTTGTCTTAAACACAAGTAACTTTACTGACAAGGGAAAAAAGAAATGTTTGCAAATTGTATTTGCCGTGACAACGAAAGAATCCGTATGAAGGATAGCGCTCTTATTTTGTTAGTTAAATAACATTCGTCATTTTATTTTAAGGACTGCAATACTATCGGAAAATAATGTTAAATAATTGCGCCTTTTGTTTATTGGATTTGGGTTTTCACCCGTAATTGTTTGCCCGTGAAATAGTGAGTGTTAGCGTTATAGCCTGAGAATGGTTTACGGACTTTGATGAATTTTGATGCATACATACACTCATTACCTGACTCCATCCGGATAATTACGTCTTGGTGCACAAAACTAAAACTTTGCCACGTTTTTACCGCAAAAGCCATGTAGTCCGGTTATTTGGTATCTCCACCACTTAGACATTTAGCCTGCTAGAAAACGGTATCAGTTATTTACTGGTTACCGTAAAGACTTTAATTAAATCTCACGGACTTCTAAAACGCCATTGAAGTGAGGCAGTAAGAGAGGAAAGAAAAATTAGCCAAAGCGCCAAAGAACCAGAAAAATTTCATAACGATTCTTCAAAGTTCATTAACGAGGACCAATAACATGGCCTCTTTCTCCTCGTGCATAATAGCAGGAATTGGACATCGCTCGAGTCAGCCCAAGGAAAAACCTCCACAGGAAGATCTCTCATCCACTGACTCTATTTCACTGATTTTTTAAAAATCATTTTACTCTTTATCTTTTTTACCTGCGCTTTTTTATTTTTTTTTCGCATAATATCTTATTGATTATCATATTACCCAATGAAATGATTACAAATTATTTTACCTTAGTTGGGTGGATACAGTTCAGAGGTTCACAAGTGTCTTACCCACTTCAATAGCTTATCTCAAGTCTCCCTTGTTTGTACGAAGTTGCTGCCTTAATATAAACAACCAACTACTTCAAAACAAACTATCTCCCAGTCTCCTCAATTATTTGGAGTAATTAGTCGGAGTTTGTTTAACTTGTCTGCAAAGTCCCACGTACAGTAGACAAAAACTTGTATCATAGACCTGCCTCCTTTTAATTTCAATGTAAGGTAAACACTATATTTCTTTATACTCTTTGCATTGTTATTTTTCTTAATAATGAATGTCTGTTTTTTTTTTTTTTATTTGGTTAATTTTGCTTCTCAGTGTCAAAGCATAGTGGTTTTATCCTCAAGTATTACGAATTTTCGCTTGGCAAAATAAACATGGATATTTTTATTCGTTTGAGGCTAACCACTTTGAACTGCAAATGCATAATCATTGAGAAGTATTCCTGAATAACGCATCATGGCATCAACAGAGGTATTCACTCTTGTTACTTGTTCTCGTAAAGGTTGTAATGTTGACAGTTTCATGGCCAACAAAAGCCTCGATGAAGGATGTCATAAAATTTAGTGCTACGTCATCTTTGTAAACCTAAATGAAAGTGTAGCCTTCATTTACTTGATTTTTTTCCAGATTCCTTTACTGTACAGAATCTCCTGAACGAAAGGAACGGTTAAAATCTTAATGATGACATTAGAGAGAAAAGATAGCATGAAAGACAGTTGAGACAAATTAAAAGACTAAAACCACAAACAAACAGACATAAAGGAGCAAGAGAGAAAACTATGCCACTGGTTATACAAATTCAATGAAAACATTGCCAGACCTCTTGACCAAACATAGGATTTTGAGCGTAGGATTTGTCTTCTCAGGTCAGCGCATATTAATTAATGTACTGATTTTTATTCCTATTTTATGAATAGGCCACAAGGGGATATATTCGGAATCGGAAACCATAAAACTTTTTCTTTTATTTTGGCCAGTTGAATGGTCGTGAATGCAACTACCGTTAATGCAATGTGATCATTCTCGAAACGGGCTGAGAAGGAAGAGTCCGATCTCACATTTACTCTGCCCTGGTGCTCGTTGTACAATGGTAGTCACCTGGGCTCACAACCGATCCGCCCCATGTACAACTCAATGGTAAAAACCAAATTACTTCTGTTCGTCTAGTGGTCTTCAAACTTTTAAGACCATTGGCAATATTCATGGCCTGGATTTAGCTAAATTATCTTCAAACATACGATCCGCTTAATACCTTGTTTTTCATGATAGTTAAATTTAATAACGAAATCAATGACTGAACATTAAAATAAAATTCATGGAACCTTATGGTTTATGGCTAAACATGGCCAAAAATAAACTAAAACACAACTTCTCTGCTGTTCATGGTTCTTTTGCCTAAAAGTTTATCCAAATTACTTCTGTTCCACCTCTAACTTTCTTGACTTGAAGCTAAAAAAGCCAGTTATGGATGAGCGCCTGGTCAACTGCCGAAGTATGGATTGTTGGTAGGAATTGGAGGAGATAGGAGAAGTAAATTTTGACAATCTAGTTCAAACGGATTTGAAACATCAAAATTACCAGGTTCTGAATCGTCAAATTGAATCAACAAAATGACAGTTTTTGTCTTTAATTTTAGCACTTTTGTTTTTAAATTTTTTTATGGAAGTCTCCAACAAGTTCATATTTGCATCCAACAGAAATGGATTGTTGGTAAATCGTTTGATCAGGTCTCAGTTTTACTTAATGCACAAATGGAAGTCTCCAACAAGTTCATATGATTTCTTCTAAAAAATCTAATGTTACCTGATGATTTTCATTTAAATCCTAATGGCAGAGTGTCAATTTTCAAATTTCACATAAACGTGCAGAATCGAAAAGGAACAGTCGATCAGACATTTTGTGTCGTAATTTCATCGAGTTTGGAAGTTAAGCTCAGGCGACCTAAGAGAGAGCTGAGAGAGCTCATATTGAGGGTGTGAAGCGCATCTTGGTCTTCAGTGGTGATGACCATAATTGGTGGTCTACCCATAAGTCATCACTCTTTGAAGATGGTCCCAACTTGCCTCCTCTTGTAGGAGTGACGGAACTGCAGTATATTGCCCTAAACAAAAGTCTTTGTGAGAAAACAATGTGTTGAGTACTTGGAGTTGCCTCAGCCATGCTTTCCATAGCCTAAGTTGAGTTCAGTGGCCCTCAGATCTAGGTAAGTCAAAATTTTACTTCTGGGGCTTGACAGTTACGGCAGAATAGGCCCTAACGTGAACTTTCCTATCTTTTTAAAATTATTGCTGATTTCAAAATGCTGAGAAGCCTATGAGAGAAAAGCATTGGTTACTGGAGCTAATGACAAAAATCTAAGAATGGTATTCCAAATGTAAATTAGTGAGAGAATGGTTGAATGTACGTTTGGCATACAAGCATGTGATCTGAATAATAACAATAAGGAAATCTGTGGAAACAATCGACAATTGATAGTTTCTTTTCGCTTTTGGTTGTTTATATATAATATGAAACCTATCTTTCGCTTGTTTATATGGGGTGACCACAAGATATCTTGAGATCTCGAGACCACTTTCCCAATACCAATCCGAATCGTGAAATATTTGTTGAATATCTTGAAGCTTAGGACATCTATTACGAAATATTCCATAACCATGCGCCATCCTGCACCTGCATGTTTTTTTTTTTTTTTTTTTTTTTTTTACTTAGAAGCGCTGAGCATGCTAGAGTGAAGTCATTCACATTGTTATAGCAAAACCACCAAGGCATTCACTTGCTTTCACCACCTTTATTTTCTCGTTTGTAAGTGATAACCACGTTTGACAATCCCTGCCTTTCTTAAGTAGGCTTGTAACATGGATTTCTTCTTGTTAGTTCTTTCTGAGATTACATTTTGAGCTAGCAATTTTTGTGCGGGAGCATCACAATTGAAATATATTTACCACCAGTCTGATGCTCAGTTCCTTAAAAATATATTTTAAAGTGTTCTTCTTACACTTTCTACTATCGCCCACTTAAAAACATGTACCGACGAAGACTAAAGGTTTCTTTTTCCATTACTTTGATGAGTTTCTTTCTTACCCGAGTCTCACTATTCGCTGGGACATGAAACGTGGCCTCCTTCATCCTCCTTCCACCTCATTTCATACTTTTCCATTTGATATTTTGAGCGCGTTGGTGGAATCCTCCTAGCATTATCTCTGCAACTATCTTTTTCCTCTTCTGGAATTGAATTTTCCATCAACTTTTCCTACTATTTCCTCACATTCATGATCCCAGATTTAATAAGGCAATTTTGTTGATAGTTCGATCAGCTGATCTGAAGTGATTAAATTTATTATTCTGGATTCAATCTAAATTATACGCCCACAAACGCAGAAAAATAAAAATTACCCGTATTTTAAACATAAAATATTTGCTTTTGTGTACTAAGGAGTTTTGTGTTTAAATCTAAATCCTACAACAGTTGACTAACTACCATGTATATGAATAATTATTTGACGTTATAGATTCATGGGTTTAACGAAGCGTTTTCAAAATCGTAATTTCTTCAGGAATCAATTCAAACCCTTTTGGTAGTCCAGCAAATCTAATGACAGTTAGACCATGTACCACATACATACAAATATATATATATATATATATATATATATATATATATATATATATATATATATATATATATATATATATATATATATATATATATATATATATATATATATATATATATATATATATATATATATATATATATATATATATATATATATATATATATATATATATATATATATATATATATATATATATATATATATATATATATATATATATATATATATATATATATATATATATATATATATATATATATATATATATATATATATATATATATATATATATATATACACAATCATGAAGCTACAAATGTCGTTTAATATCAAATTCATAGCTACCTCGAAGTATCTCCGATGGAGAATTATCACCAAGGGAATTTATATAAGTGATAAATGAACAGGTACCACTGGGACGCGAACCCTTGACCTAGACCCATTCAACGACGCCAGTAGACGTTACCACCGCGCCATCAAGAGAGGTATAAATCATTACCGAGTCTGCTGTACTGTTTTTTCCCCGTCGTGGCGGGAAATTGTACTGCCTCGGCAATGACCCACCTCCGCCATGATAGTTCGTTGGTACGTTTGGAACACGCAGCTCTTATTATGACATTTTTTATCACACCGTGATTTATATACAATCATGAAGCTACAAATGTCGTTTAATATCAAATTCACGCTACCTCGAGAGTATCTCCGATGGAGAATTATCACCGAAGGGGAATTTATATAAGTGATAAATGAACAGGTACCACTGGGACGCGAACCCTTGACCTGGACCCATTCAACGACTCAGTAGACGTTACCACCGCGCCATCAAGAGGGTATAAATCATTACCGAGTCTGCTGTACTGTTTTTTCCCCGTCGTGAGCGGGAAATTGTACTAACCTCGGCAATGACCCACCTCCGCCATGATAGTTCGTTGGTACGCGTTTTGGAACACGCAGCTCTTATTCTGAAATTTTTATCACACCTGTGATTTATATACAATCATGAAAGCTACAAATGTCGTTTAATATCAAATTCACACTACCTCGAGTATTCCGATGGAGAATTATCACCGAAGAGGAATTTATATAAGTGATAAAATGAACAGGTACCACTGGGACGCGAACCCTTGACCTGGACCCATTCAACGACTCCAGTAGACGTTACCATTATGCCATCAAGAGAGGTATAAATCATTACCGAGTCTGCTGTACTGTTTTTTCCCCGTAAGTGGCAGGAAATTGTATTAACCTCGGCAATGACCCACCTCCGCCATGATAGTTCGTTGGAACGTTTGGAACACTCAGCTCTTATTATGAAATTTTTATCACACCGTGATTTATATACAATCATGAAGCTACAAATGTCAGTTTAATATCAAATTTTTAATTACCTCGAGTATCTCCGATGGAGAATTATCACCGAAGGGGAATTTATATAAGTGATAAATGAACAGGTACCACTGGGACTGAACCAAATGACCTGGACCCCCAACGACTCAGTAAGAGCGTTACCACGGCGCCATCAAGAAAGGTTTAAATCAAAACCGAAAGGGCTGTACTGTTTTTTCCCGTCGTGGCGACGAAATTGATAACCTCGGCAATGACCACCTCCGCCATGATAGTTCGTTGTTGTTTGGAACTACAGCTCTTATTATGAAATTTTTTATCACACCGTGATTTATATACAATCATGAAGCTACAAATGTCGTTTTAATATCAAATTAGACGCTACCTCGAGTATCTCCGATGGAGAATTATCACGAAGGAATTTATATAAGTGATAAATGAACAGGTACCACTGGGACGCAGAACCCTTGACCTGGACCCATTCAACGACTCCAGTAGATTACCAGCGCCATCAAGAGGTATAAATCATTACCGAGTCTGCTGTACTGTTTTTTCCCGTCGTGAGCGAAATTTTTACTTTTTTTTTGCCTCGGCAATGACCCACCTCCGCCATGATAGTTCGTTGGTACGTTTGGAACACGCAGCTCTTTATTATGAAATTTTTATCGCGTCCCCAGTGGTACCTGTTCATTTATCACTTATATAAATTCCCCTTCGGTGATAATTCTCCATCGGAGATACTTCGAGGTAAGCGTGAATTTGATATTAAACGACATTTGTAGCTTCATGATTGTATATAAATCACGGTGTGATAAAAATTTCATAATAAGAGCTGCGTGTTCCAAACGTACCAACGAACTATCATGGCGGAGGTGGGTCATTGCCGAGGCTAAGTATAAACCGCTCACGACGGGGAAAAACAGTACAGCAGACTCGGTAATGATTTATACCTCTTGATGGCGCGGTGGTAACGCCTACTGGAGTCGTTGAATGGGTCCAGGTCAAGGGTTCGCGTCCCAGTGGTACCTGTTCATTTATCACTTATATAAATTCCCCTTCGGTGATAATTCTCCATCGGAGATACTTTGAGGTAGCGTGAATTTGATATTAAACGATATTTGTAGCTTCATGATTGTATATAAATCACGGTGTGATAAAAAATTTCATAATAAGAGCTGCGTGTTCCAAACGTACCAACGAACTATCATGGCAGAGGTGGGTCATGTTTATCGAGGCTAAAAAATTTCCCCGCCACGACGGGGAAAACAGTACAGCAGACTCGGTAATGATTTATACCTCTGATGGCGTGGTAACGCATTCTGGAGTCGTTGAATGGGTCCAGGTCAAGGTTCGCGCCCCAGTGGTACCTGTTCATTTATCAATTATATAAATTCCCTTCGGTGATAATTCTCCATCGGAGATACTCTCGGAGTAGCGTGAATTTGATATTAAACGACATTTGTAGCTTCATGATTGTATATAAATCACGGTGTGATAAAAAATTTCATAATAAGAGCTGGTATGTTCCAAACGACTCAACATTCATCTAACTATCATGGCGAAGGTGGGTCATTGCCGAGGCTAAGTACAATTTCATGCTCACGACGGGAAAAACAGTACAGCAGACTCGGTAATGATTTATACCTCTCTTGATGGCGCGGTGGTAACGTCTCACTGGAGTCGTTGAATGGGTCCAGGTCAAGGTTGCCTTCAACGAGTGGTACCTGTTCATTTATCACTTATATAAATTCCCCTTCGGTGATAATTCTCCATCGGAGATACTCTCGAGGTAGCGTGAATTTGATATTAAACACATTTGTAGCTTGTTTGATTGTATATAAATCACTCTGTGATAAAAAAATTTCATATATATATATATATATATATATATATATATATATATATATATATATATATATATATATATATATATATATATATATATATATATATATATATATATATATATATATATATATATATATATATATATATATATATATATATATATATATATATATATATATATATATATATATATATATATATATATATATATATATATATATATATATATATATATATATATATATATATATATATATATTTTTTTTTTATAAATATTACTGCTGTTCGCCCTCGATGTAGTTAGGTGTAGAATATTAGTCCAATTGACCTCGACAGAGAACATCTCTGCCCGCCCGGCAGGGTAGGCAATTTAAAAATAACAATCACCGCCCGTTGGCAAATGGCGCCGCATAGGCTGGAAAGTTTGTAAACAAAATATGTTAGGGCATTAGGGACCTAAGCCTCAGAGAGGGTTTACGCTCAATGACCCTAGTTATGGTCCTTTTTACCTTCTATGCATTCGATGATGCCTTTGTCAAGGTCGGATTGCCGGGCGATAAGCCCTCCTCTGGAAGAACGGTTGAGGTCGGGTCAGACAGAGATCCCAGCGGTCACGGAACCAGGTGACGCTATTCACGTGGCCAACGATATTCTTTATTCTTTATTACTTTCTCTCCTACGTCTATCTTAATTAGTGAATTGGGAAGACTGCCAGAATACGACTCCTGAGGTCCCTCGTTTGCGCGCGACTCGACGTTCACGGTAAGTCCGATTCTTGTTGAAGCTTCGTCGATTGACTAGTACTTTTCTGTATTTCACATTTTTTTGTTTTCTTCCTTCAGCCACCACTTAGGTATATGTGTTTACAAAGTCTAGATTAAGCATAATTATTTTATTGTTAGCTTCAACCCCATTATTCCAGTAAAATACCTAGGATTTAGGGTAAGCAAAATCAGGTTAAATCTCGATGCTTTGATTGCCTCGCGTCCGAATGTTTGGAAGAACCGTTGCGTTTAAAATCAAATTCATCTCAAATATTCTTTGTTAAGGTTAATAACCCTTAACTGGCGACCTTTGGCTAATTAACGTCTGTCTTTGAGGTTAACTTTTTGGCTTCAAGTGGCAGGTTACGTGTAATCTTGGTTTGCAGGGCCGTAAAAATTACGTAAATTGAATAATGCATGATCAATCAAGACTCTCACACGTAACATTGGCGACCTTATGTAGAATCTAAAGTACATTTTAGAGAAAGAATCTGGAGAAAAGGAAATTAAAATTACATTAATTCCAAAAAAAAAAAAAAAAAAAAAAATAGTCAGATATTGAATTCCATTTCATTCTTCCAAACAAGGAACCAGGCATAATAATAAGCAGTAAAGAGAATAGTTATAATAACAAGTGTAGCGAGAATTAGCATAGGTAGGAAGGGTGTAGAAACAGAGTGAGACATAATTTATAACGAGAGACATAATTTATGAATGGCATTTTTACTGTGTTCGAGCATTCAGTGAAGTCGTCCATAACGTATCTTAAGGCCGGAAAAAGCGGAGCCTGTTTCATGTACACAAAGTAATTTAGAAATCGCGTCGGCAATTCCGATCGTTATTGTTTGCATATAGCGGAATCATTCAAAAACCGTGTCAGTGAAGTGGCGAACGAACGGAAATAGTAATTTTATCATAAAAATACATTTTCAGTAAAGTAAATTTGGTCCGTTCCAAATCACGCAAAATCTATTCCATTGTTTGCCGAGGATGTTTCACCGCGAGAGAACGATAACAAAAGACACAAAGTTGTTTGGTAATTTAGTTTTCCATCCGTAACGTAAAACGCTATGCATGATTGGTATATTTAAAGTAAAATCTGGATACCTGCATTTGTTTCGTTCGTTGTTTGAATTTGTGCTAAAAGAAAATACCCGCGGATTCTCACAAGTTGTTTGAAATTGTTCGAACTGTTTGTGAGAGAACGGCCATTTTGGGGTTTCCTTCGCCGGCCGAGGCTGTTTTGAAATTTAGGCCTAACGGGATTTTCCGCCATCTTAAGACCTTGTTATTGTCATTCTCTGTTGTGACCACTCTGCTCCCAGCCCTTTTGGAACTACTTTCTCGGCGTAGCAGAAGTTAGACAGACTTCTTAGTAGAAAAAAAAACAAAAGATAATTTAGGCAGGAAAGATAGGCCTTAGTTAGGAGTAATACCACAAGTTCCTATACAAATACCTGCTATAAAAATCATATAAAGAAAATTTAAAATTTTTACGATAAACTTTTGTGACGTCGGCTCGGGAAAATTAAGATAATAAAGTAATCCCTAAGGAAGCCAAGACGACGCATCTATATCATTTTATTAAGATCCATGCCATTGTGCATGTATAAAATCTTTGTTTACATGTTCTCAAGCAGCAAGAAATTCGCTGATTGAAAATCTCTCTCTCTCTCTCTCTCTCTCTCTCTCTCTCTCTCTCTCTCTCTCTCTCGTCATTCAAGTAAGCATTCCTAACCTAAGTGTACGTGACCCTCTTCAAAGAAAGAACGGCCGACACTAGGCTAATTAATTCGAATACAATAAACCAATTAAAAGAAAACACCTCTGTCCCACAATAGATGAGGACAAGTTAAGAGTAATTACAATACAGTGATAAACTGTCGGTCACGAGTGAGGCCTGCTATCCAGACCGAAGCCAACAGTAGTTTTCACCCCCTGAAAAAGAAGGGGGCCAGCACTGGGGCCGGTACTGGGACCAGCCACTCACGAGGATCTTTAAAAAAAAAAAAAAAAAACCCAAATTCACTTTATTCCACAGTGCCAATAATTTGCCGCACTCATCACTTGAATAGCTTACCTCTCTCTCTCTCTCTCTCTCTCTCTCTCTCTCTCTCTCTCTCTTTTACCTTCCCTTTCTCTCTCATTCGATTGTTGCACTCTGCAGGGGGTGTAGAGTGCCTTTCCTCCCATATAGCCTAGTTGGACTCCAGTAGAGGGTCCCTAGGAACACATTGGCACCATAGTTGCCACTAAAGAAAACAAAAGGGAACACAGAAGAGAAGGTTCTTCTGGAACCTAACCTGCACCAGTGCCTAGGGATACTGAGTGCCACCAGTGTGACCTGTACACGGCACACCAAACTACAGTGCCACCTTTTGAAAGGGTGCCACGTCATTGAAGAGACACTTCCTCGCTGCCCAAGTACGCCCACTCGAACCCGGTTAGACGCCCTTCCCCACCAGAACCATGGCAGCAGAGCATTATAAAACTTTCCTGGGGCTGGGGACGGCGGCAGGTCTCACCGGCTCGGAACTTACTACCTGGGTTAAGGAGCAAGTGGACGACTTGGCCAAGCGGGAGAAGGAAGAAAGACTCGAGCAGAGGAAGTATGAAGCCGAGCAAAGGCAGTATGAAGAGGAAAGAGAAGAAAGAAGGAGACAGCATGAGTTAGCCTGCAAGGAAACTGAGTTAGCCCTAAAGAGAAGGAGCTCGAGCTTGAGAGAGCGAAAATGGAGAATGCCGAAGCTATGGCTAGCCATCAAGCCTCCAGTCCTACACCTGCTGCATCAAACGCTCCAATTTCGAGCATCAATTCCCTAGTCCCCAAGTGGACTGAGGACGAGCCAGAAGCATGGCTGGAGGAGATCGAGGCTCTTTTCGATAACTACAGCACCACGGAGACGGAGAGAGCCTTAATACTAGCCAAGCATATGGAGGGAAAAGCCAAGGCAGCACTTCGCTCACTGGAGAAGAGCCAGAGAGGCAACATGGCGGAAGTTCGTAGAGTCATTACAAAGGCCTGCGAAATAACCCCAGAAAAATGGAGACAACGGTTCCGAGGTCTTGCCAAGGAAGTCGGCTGGTCTTGGACGGAATGGGCATGTCACAAAACCCAGTCCGCACGCGCGCTGGTTCGACTCCTTGGCCTGCACGACGTTTGAGGATCTCTTCAATCGGACCATGCTAGAAGACCTGTTCCAATGTGTGCCTGGGCCCCTTGCTGTATATCTTAACGATAAACAGCCCTCCACACTTATGGAAGCTTGTCGCATGGCTGATTCGTGGAAACCTTCAATCAGTCGCATAGCACCTCTCAGAAGCGAATCATCCCTCCGGCCTACCTCTCGAACTCCACTCGCCCGAAGAGTGGACTGCCTAGCAAGACCCTGTGCAACTATTGCAAGAAGGGGGGCCACGCTGAAGCTGAGTGCCGATACAAACTCGGCACTAATAAGCAGCCTAACCCTACCAGCCAGAACTCCGCTCCCGATTCATCCGCTCAGCCCTCTCCTCCAACAGTTACTGCAGGCCACCGAGCCCATCCAAAAGGCCCGTGCAAATCCTGTGGGGCTGCTAGCCACTACAAAGCTGGATCTCCGGCCTGTCCACATCATGTCCCCGCCACCAAATTTGTCAACCTAATCAGCACTTCATTTTCTGCTGCTGGTCCGCACCGGATCCTTTACCCCGAGAGACTGGAAACCCAGTTCATCTCGGTGGCCCCTCTTCAGAGCACTAGCCTGCCCGTGACCCTTCCGGTCACAGTAGACACTGCGGCAGACATTAGCCTGATCACTAGGGCCCAAGTGCCAGCCGGTGCCATGGTTGACGAAGAAACCGGTGGGAAATGAAGTGGATAGAGGGCCACACCATCACCGTTCCTACTGTCCAACTCCAGGTTATGACACCTTGGGGCACGATACCCCACCGCCTCGGCGTGGTAGGTGGAATTCGGCCCGGAGTGGCCTTCTTGTTGGGTCGGGATCTTCTCTGCGAAGCCCGTCACCAACGCCACTCCGCAGCCACGTTACCTCCTCCACGGAGGCCCCATCTAAAACTCTCAACCATGACAAACCTCCACCTTCCGCCCACCAAAGTGGTCCCGCGGAAGGGCACCACCAAACCTATTTCAGGCCTAGCCCTCCAATCGCGAAGGGCTGGCCCACCAAGAGGTCCTCCCCCTCCACGAAGAGAGATTCAGGAGGAGCAGTACCGCTGCAGGACGTGCAAGCGGGCAGACCACTCCACAAATTGGGAGGGCTGCCCAAGCAAGCAACGCCCAGCGGACGCCCCCGAACAAAACTCTAGGAGAGGCTACGATCTCCTGCTGGGGCAGGAATCTCTGCCGCAGCCAAACCCAAGTCGTCCGAGAGGTATTGCACCTCCGGACCCCTTGTCAGGCATGCCTGACCTTCAACTGCTGCCAGTGCCACTTGCGAGCACTGAGCAGTGCCAGACTCCGTCCGCCACGGACGTTGAGCTACCAATGGAAAAGGCCCCTATGCCGGGTCTAAATCATGAGGCGAATCCTCCTCCGGGAGATTTAGGATTCCCCATGCAGTTGATCATCGCGACTGGAGAGCCTCTAGCACCCGAAACTTCTTCTTTGCAAGATTCTTCTTTGCAAAATTTGACTCCAGGGGATGAACCCCTGGAGGATCGAAATGGTACCCCTCCCTTGGAAGACCAGGAACTGGCATCCTCGGACGCAGAAGTCGAGATCGCTCTCGCTCCGGTTGTCGCAGCAGCCGGAGTAGGGAGTCCTCCCGCAGCTTTTGCAGTTGCCCCTGACTTCGCGCCCGCTAGCCCTTCTGGCCTGTCCCGGAGTCGGTGCTCTCAGCACCTGCTAGGCCAGCTACTGATAGGCCTTGGAGGAAACCGAAGAAGAAGAAGAAGGGGCGGAAGAGAGCCCAGTAGTTGCCGAAGCTATAAGCTCATCCTGGCACTAGTGCCCTCTCGGCACAGTGCCCTAACATCTAAGAGTGATCCTGGCCCCTTGCCCAGAGAAGGTAGCCAGTGTGATCTCTTCCTTCTATTTGTACCTAGCCTAGGCCACCTTGAAGTACAGTACATCAATTTAGTAGCCTTGTTCTTTCCACTTACCACCGAGCCGCAGTAATCATGTAAGTAGCCTAACTAATTTCAGTAATCTTAACTATTGTGAAACGAGCCACGATGCTCGTGACACGCATGGCCTAAGACCTCAGTGAGGCACCCATTTATCATATGAGGCAACCCTCATGAATTAACCAGTAAATTTTAATTGTATTAAACATAAACCACGTTGTAATTTAGTTAGAATATTAACTCTTATGTTGGTGCTACGGTCGGGTTAGGATAGGTTAGGCTAGGGAATATCATAGAATGTACCACTAGGCTAGGTCTAAAAAACATCTTGATTGTAGGAGGTAGCCTATAAAAACCGTGAGCACCTCCTAGTACTATTAGAATTAGGTTAAGTAGTGATTATAGCTCATGTCCTATCTAGGGTTAGGTAGTTCTGTAGCTAGGTAGGCTAACCAGGACTAATCTGCTCAGGGGAAGGAGAGTAACCTACGAGAGGAGAACAGCTTGTTTAGTATAGACCTTCACGCCCGAAAAGGGAGTGAAGGCCCTCTTAAGGGGGAGCTTTTATAAATATTACTGCTGTTCGCCCTCGATGTAGTTAGGTGTAGGAATATTAGTCCAATTGACCTCGACAGAGAACATCTCTGTCCACGGCAGGGTAGGCAATTTAAAAATAACAATCACCAAGACAAATGGCGCCGCATAGGCTGGAAAGTTTGTAAACAAAATATGTTAGGGCATTAGGGACCTAAGCCTCAGAGAGGGTTTACGCTCAATGACCCCTAGTTATGGTGGCCCTTAAGCTTTATTCTATGCATTCGACGATGCCTTTGTCAAGGTCGGATTGCCCGCGGTATAAGCCCTCCTCTGGAAGAACGGCGGTCGGGTCAGACAGAGAGATCCCAGCGGTCACGGAACCAGGGTGACGCTGCGTGCGTGGCGAACGATATTCTTTATTCTTTATTACTTTCTCTCCTACGTCTATCTTAATTAGTGAATTGGGAAGACTGCCAGAATACGACTCCTGAGGTCCCTCGTTTGCGCAGCGACTCGACGTTCACGGTAAGTCCGATTCTTGTTGAAACTTCGTCGATTGACTAGTACTTTTCTGTATTTCACATTTTTTCTTTGTTTTCTTCCTTCAGCCACCACTTAGGGTATATGTGTTTACAAAGTCTAGATTAAGCATAATTATTTTATTGTTAGCTTCAACCCCATTATTCCAGTAAAATACCTAGGATTTAGGGTAAGCAAAATCAGGTTAAATCTCGATGCTTTGATTGCCTCGCGTCCGAATGTTTGGAAGAACCGTTGCGTTTAAAATCAAATTCATCTCAAATATTCTTTGTTAAGGTTAATAACCCTTAACTGGCGACCTTTGGCTAATTAACGTCTGTCTTTGAGGTTAACTTTTGGCTTCAAGTGGCAGGTTACGTGTAATCTTGGTTTGCAGGGCCGTAAAAATTACGTAAATTGAATAATGCATGATCAATCAAGACTCTCACACGTAACAATATATATATATATATATATATATATATATATATATATATATATATATATATATATATATATATATATATATATATATATATATATATATATATATATATATATATATATATATATATATATATATATATATATATATATATATATATATATATATATATATATATATATATATATATATATATATATATATATATATATATATATATATATATATATATATATATATATATATATATATATATATATATATATGCTTTTCCGAATGGAACCAAAAGAGGAAAGATATAAACCCTCAGAAAGAGTAATCATACCATTTTTTTATACCTAAAATGAAATCTCGTAATTGATATTTAAAGCATGTTACTGAAATTTATGGGCTTTGCAGCACTGTACCATTAGGCATTTAATTTATTTAGTAGTAAATATAGTAATACTCAGATCAAAATTATCTATCCTCTAGAATATAATCTGTGGTAAAACTTAGCAAGCATATTTGTAAAAAAAAAAAAATAATTAAATAAAGCAGAAAGCAAACATCTTCCGATACTTTGATTCTTGTTGAAAATTGACTCATTTACCTTTGTTCCTACTGAAGTTCGGCTTTTGTGATCATTTGCACGGCTTCAGTGTTTCATAAAGGGGGACCTCTGTCAAAAGCAGTTTTTGAAAATTCTATTGAAGCATCTTAGAAATGGAAGCACCAGAAGCAAAAAGCGCATGGAAGGCTTTGTCTATGAAACGCCTATTTCAGGGAAATTTGAGAAATGCCCTAGGTCAAATATATCCGGTAGTCCTTTTATTGCTTTACCTCTCAGTAAAGCTGATTATCCACACACACACACACACACACACACACACACACACACACACACACACACACACACACACATATATATATATATATATATATATATATATATATATATATATATATATATATATATATATATATATATATATATATATATATATATATTACAACAAAGAGACAAGGGAGACGTCTCATGGCAATTTCTAAAAAGTATTCTTGGTGCTGCTGGTATGTTATTTTTTGCTATTAATTTATTATTCAGAAACTTATAAAGATGTTTACAGAAAATCTTCGCTGGATGTCAGTTTTTAGAGATAGAAGTATCACGTAACACAGCTGGATTTTACGCTTCAATTTTTAGAAAAGAGACGTTCACCGGACTAAGTACAAATTTCTACAGCTTTTGCAGTTTTAACTTTAAATTAAACGCTTCATATACTCCCGTCCACAGAGCTTATTCCCCTCTCCTCGGCCTGGTCAGATTTTCACCAAGAGATAAGCTCTTTTTCATAACAATACTTCGTAGAAATGTGCTATCCAGCGAAGATTTTCAGAAAACAAGAATGTCATTCTTTTGCTAGTGTCCCATTTATTAATGATCCAATGTTTTATACTCAAGTTAAAGAACTGATACGAGAACACTGTCCGGCCTTAAAATGCCAATTAACCACAAAAAAGCCATTAACTGTTGGGTCTTCATTTATATACGAGGACAAATTGAGCCCCCTTCTGACATCTAATACGGTCTGTTTATTTTCGTGTCTTAGATGTAGTTTGGGAAATTATGTCGGTTCCTCCCGAAGGCTTCCTAAAGTCCGCATAGATAGCCACAAGGGGGTGAGTTATGGAACAGGTGTCCAGTTGTCATCTCCAGAATTCTCGAGTATTTGGGAACATGCAAAGAAAGGCAAGTTTAATATCGAGTATAATCATTTCAAAATCCTTTCAAGGGCGGCTTCCCCTCAACAGCTTTCTGTTTTCGAATCGCTTTTCATAAAAACAATAATTCCAAAGCTGAACAATCAACTACCGCTGCCCCTCTTTACCCGGCATCGCCTCATTTACTTGGGACCTTTCGCTTTCTCTTCTAGTCACTCGTCTTCTTCCTTTTGCTTGGGATGGTAATTTTCTCTGCATTTTTACGTTTTGTGGATTTTATTAAGAATGTATATTAGCGGTTTTAGGATGAGTCTTTTTATTATGTTGCATATATATTCGTCTTTTTTATAGCTGTGATAAAGGGATTTGGCCCCGAAACGTCGCCAATAAAGCTTTGTGAATTATCCACAAGATGTCTCCTTGTTTTCTTGTAATAAATATATCGCCCATAACTGCTGCTTTACATATATATATATATATATATATATATATATATATATATATATATATATATATATATATATATATATATATATATATATATATATATATATATATATATATATATATATATATATATATATATATATATATATATATATATATATATATATATATATATATACATTACTGAGAGAGAGAGAGAGAGAGAGAGAGAGAGAGAGAGAGAGAGAGAGATTTGTCTAAACATCGACAAAACCGGACGGAAATAGAAAACAAATCACCGTCGACTCTGTTCGTGTTAGCCGTGAACAGGTGTAGCCAACAAGACGAACGACATCGGCTGTCTCCAGTTTTCTTTCCTCCTTCCAGCTTTTGTCGATTAGTTATATGTATGTATGCTTGTACGTATATACACAAAAACAAAGCCAGGAAAACACCAAAGTAATGCCAAAAGTATCTAAAAGGAAAGCGCTATAAACACGTGTAACACTTAGTATTTAGGTTGCCATACATCTCTGGGCTAATTAACAGAGCCAATTAGTTCTGAAAGTAATTTAGCCGAAGGGACAAGTGAAAAATGAGAGCGAAAGAGAGCCAAGCGTTCAAGATCTTAATAATTAGCTAGTAGTCTAAATTTCCTGTAAAGATTCAATATAAATAACTCATGGGTCGGAATTAAGGGCTAAAACGATTAAGAAAATAAGTTTGGTGTAAAAGCCAACGTTTATTAAAAGATAACCTGTTTACGGGATGAAAAAGTTTTATTAAGACAAATATAAGGCCACCTCTTTACGCTCATGTTCAGCTCTTCCTCGGGTATTCTAATATCATCATGGCCCTCTTCATTATCACTGTCTTTATCCTGATTACGTTCAGTATTACCATGTTCTTCATAATTATATCATCACCGTTATAGTAGGCGTTATTCCCCTCTTCACCCTTATATTCCTGTTCCTTATAATAAAGACTATCGCCATATTTCTCACAAGAAATATCACTGCTGTTCTTCTTTAAGACTTGAAGATAAAGTCCTCATGTTCTGTTATTTACAAATTATATTCTAAGGAGGCTTTAAAGAATTTTAGTAAAGACAAACTAAAGACAACAAAGAGTCTGGGTGAATGTCAAGGCAGAATGTTTCAATCAAACACAAAACAGTTAACTAAACTGCACCCTCTGACTATCAACAGACATATCTTGAATCTTTCTCATGAAGCAAAATATGTTCAAGATGGAAAAAGATCCTCGTGAATAAATGAATTAAAAAGGTTATTTACCGTTGCAGCTCACTTTTCACACGTGTGCCACAGCGCTTTTCTCATCAAGCTGGTTTCCTCTTTTAAAATCAATTCATCTTCAAGTGAAGGAAAGAACGGGAGTAATGATGTACAGTACACACGACTGTTATCTTGCGTATATTTTCGTTATCATTCTATTAACTTTTATTTGACTTCTGGAGAGCTTTATGTATCATTAATACTTAAATAATTGTAATCCCAAATTTCCATATATTCACATAAAGAAAAAGGTATCAACTTCTTGATCTGGCTTCCGAAGAGCAGAATGGGCGTTTGATGTAAAAGAGAAAAAGCTACAAAGAAAAGATGAGTAAAACAAAAGTATAAAACAATAAAGTTAAAAATGCAACTTATTAGGCACACTCACATAAATGAGAAAAGTTGAGCAATTGAGTAACGTAGAGGAAATATTTGTTAAAGATTCGTTTTAATACTGCTGTTATGAATATATTAATCGAATATTTATGTCTTATTTTTTAGTCTGTCGATCTATGAATAAATGGTTACTTATGGAATAACGCTTACTTTACATCTTTGTAATTCTTTCTCCATATATTTCTTTTATATATTCCTGTTCCTCAAATTAGCCTGATCTTCTTTTGATCTTTCCCACGTCATAAGGAACCATATGCTATGCGGTGCCAGTTGTTTACATCGATAATTTAATATACCATTAGTGCTGCAATTCACTCCTAGATTTTTTAATTTACTATCTTGAAGTACCAAGATCAGTAACCTAATCTACGTAGTATGTGAGAATAATCTATATGAAATGGGGAAAGAAATTGAAACATGAGTATTTTTTTTCTCTTTCTATTTATGTGTTATGACTCTACACATGGTCAATTAGGGTCATAATCTCTTACTGCATCTGTTTTAAGAACTGCATCTTATTATCTTACATCCTTAAGGTTCTCTGGTAGAAATGGCCATGCACTGGATCAGCAAATTCTTTCTCTCTCGTCGACTCCTCTCTCTGAATCTATCCTCAAACAAAGGCCTACTAGAATAAAATGCCGAGATACAAAACTAGACTCTATTTGCAAATTTAATGAAATTATTTCAGCAAAAGCTACCGTGATGAAATGGATTGACTCATCCCATAAAATGAAAATCATAACTAGAGGAAATTCAAACTCACAATCCATCGAAATAATGATTCTAGACCAACCAAAACTAATGACTATCACCCTGGTCACCAAAGAAAATAGAATGGTCATAATTATTCGAGACCAAAATAAATGTCAAGGAGTATGTTCAAAGAATACAAATTCCAAATTATTCGTCCTCACAGGACACACCCAGAATTCCTGTTACAGGAAACATACCACATATTAAAACCTGAAATGGTGTATGAAAAAGACATTTAAAACAGAAAAATGCATGGTGGAGAACAGAACGGGAAAATGCATAATGGAGAACAGATGAGTTTCACTACGACACAAAAATGGGTATTCCACATAATGTCTGGAAAAAATATAAGTGTTAATGAGTTATCTTACTCAGTTCCTATGGCCACAAATAAACGATCTCACAGCAGCTGTTCTTATCCACTAATACTGCACAAAGAGCTAATCACACCCAGCCGCAAATTGAAGTCAATAGTCATTGCATGTTCCTCTCATAATATACCATCAGAAAGTGAACACATGCACGCACATGCTCAATAGTCCCTCCCCGGAAATGTGACGACACCGGTTCAATGTTTGAAGGATAACAATGCTTCCATGAATCTGTCACATTGCCTCCACGCATCTTGACTATGATCAGAAGGTACAAATGAACGCATCAGATACCCACTGTATCTAACTGTGGAAACCTCCAAAGTCAACATAAATGCACCTACACTGGATATGTCTTTCACAGGCCAGCACATAGTCCGTCAAAAGACTTAATAGGAGCTCGGCCCCCCTCCCCTGGGCGCCCCAGCCCAGGTACGAAAAATACCCATATCGAAAGTTCAGTAGGGGCAGCTCCAAAACTCATAGCAAACCATTTGTACTAGATTTGATAGTTACTTCTCTCATATGCACGATTATTTTTCCAATAAACAGTTCACATCTTGCATTCTTGATGATCTTAATATTCTGGACAACTTGTAACTGTACAAGCCCATGCTTCTCTTCACATCTTGAATTCCTGATGATCCAACTATCCTTAACGGCTTGCGACTGCACAAGCCTATGTTGAATGTGGCTCCACAAATCCTCTTTTGCCAAACAGATGTCTCCCAGCAATGATGGCGACTTGTAGACGTCCTGCCCGACATCTCTCCAAAAAACCGTGGATCCTCTCATGAAGGCGCAGGCATAGAAACCTGCAGGTGTAACGTAGATGACCCCCATATCTACCTTGTACCAGCTGAGGCTCATAGAAGTCATTCCATAAGGCGCTGCTGCGAGAATTGGTGTATAATGTAAGTCGGTCATGTGGACAGTCAACCCAAAAAGTACCCAGTCTCCTCACTATCCCATACCATTACTGAACCATTAAAACCACTAAAGAAAGGTCATATGATAAAACAATGAAAAATTCCAAATTACTGACTGGAATTTGCACAATCAACCCCCTATCAGGTACACTAACTTCAAGATGCTACTCATACAAATTCTTCCCCGTAAAAATCACCTGCGAATCATACAGATATACTGAATTCATTAAAGTCAGTTCCAAACCCTGAGAGGTAAAATATCTCCCAAAATTCCCCCTTAGAAGCAGCAACCACTGCCTTAACCTGAGTTTAAATTTCCGATGACACGTATCCCACTCTTTACTAAGTATTCAACAAGGTAGTTTGACAGGAAGCCAAAGCTACCGTAACATCTAAAACCTCCCCCCATCCTATCAACTTATGACCAATAACCCATTTAAGAAGTTCTTAAAGTCTCAAAACCTTACCATAATTACTCATAACTAGCTCGCAATGTCATCAAAGTCTTACCCTGGTTAGCAAATACTGCCGATACTTGCTCAGTTCTCAGCAAATTATCAATCAACATACCAGCAATCGGTCCTATGATCATAACGACTACAGTTACCAATGGCGCAGCCCTCTTATTCCTTCTAGAAGAGAACTAAAAAATCAAAACACCTAAATTTGGAAGCCATGTTAAAATCTTTCTAATCCTATCCTGAACCCTAACTGCTGTAGCATTAAGGCTGGTTAGCCAACCCCTATTAGATCAGACAGATTCTGTCCGATATTCAACTCACCCCCACAAAAAAATTTCTAAACAACAAAACTTTATTCTAAAACTCTATACTTAAAGATATTGTGTCAGATAACAAATACACATCATAATATTCTTGTATAAAAACACCCGGGCCTAACCTCACTACAAAATTAGCCCATGCCGCGACTCCCAAATTCTTGGGAACACGAGACTTCAGCATAAAAAACAAAAGGAAGAATCTAAAAGTTACCAAATCTCAAAACGGGAGAGAAAAAAGAAAAAAATAGGAAAACCATATATCTATGAAACACTATGGTATTTTACACTTAATTTTAACTAAGTATTGCAACACACAAGAGCAAAAAACTGAACTCGGACAATTAAAGACTTGCATAACTCCACAGACCAACGTCCTTCCCAGTTAAAAAACCTATGAGTCCCGCCCCATTTAAAACCCATAAAAAAAAACAGAGAGAGAGAGAGAGAGAGAGAGAGAGAGAGAGAGAGAGAGAGAGAGGAAAAAAATTATCAGAAACACAGTACAAGACAGAAAATGACCCATAAGATTCCCAGTAATCTGTCTTTTTAATTTTAGATATATGTGTCAACTGAGACACACCCATATTCTCACCTAGAACAACAAATCTATTCCCCATCTTTGCTTCTACAACATGAAAAGGACCTTCAAATTTAGGACCTAGCTAATGGTTCACCGGATTCCTGACATTTATTTTCACAAAAACCCTATCTCCCACAGCAACCTCAACTCTATCCGGCTTTTCATTACTTCTATCCACCATATCCAGCATTTTCATTTCAAGATTTCCAGCAAGATGCGCATAGCTCTCTTTGCCGTCCACACAAGTGCCCTAACAGTATCACCCCTCTGTGGAATACATAACAAATAGAACGCACCCTGTGCTGGGTAACCAAACAGCGCTTTATTGGGAGACACTCCAATGGTATCACTAACCATGGAATTAATACCATGCTGCACCTGTGGAATATATCGATCCTAATTTACATTATCCACCCCCACCCCCCAAGTCATCCTGAGAACTTCAATAACCTTGCTATCTGCCCATTCACAGAGCCATTAGCTTCTGGTCTACAGTAAATAATAGTGACTTTCCAAATGGCCATTACATCCACAAGACACTCTAATGCTTTGTTCACAAATTCTCTCCCATTATCTGTAATCAGAACCACAGGAACCCCATAACGACACATATACCCATTAAAGAATGCGACTGCCACCTCTTCTGCTGCTTTATGCTTCAATGGAAGAATCTTTACAAACCTAGTTAATTCGTCAACAACCACCAACAGTTTCCTATGGGCATAACTAGATTCACAAAAATTGGTTAAGAGATCCATATGGACCCTTGAGAATGGTCTACTGGGAATAAGAAATGAATACAATTTACAAGAAACTACCCCCGATGGCTTACACGCATTACAAACTGAACAACCTCTCACAGTCTTCCACTGACATGAGCATATTCTTCCAAAAGAATTATCCTCGTATATTCAGACACGTCTTCTCAATACCCAAATACTGACTTCTAGACCTTCAGTGAACAATATCCAGAACCATAGGCACTAAACTCCTAGGAACAACTATTTGCATCGCATCACCCTTATCTTCACTATTCCTCAGCCTGTATCTAATCTTCCTAATTAACAAATAACCCTTTCTAACTAATTCCCCTCTAAGAAATGCTTTTGCATCTGCCAGAATCTCATCCTCCACCTACTTAACTTCTCCTAAACTAATATCCCAGTCTATGCAATCCCCAGATATATAACAAACATGAGTACCTTATGCATCAGAAAAACTACTAAGGGCGTCCACTACCACATTATGTCTACCCTCTATATACCTAAGCTTGGCATCAAATTCCCTGATTGTCAGATACCACCTAGCCTTTTTAAGGGAAAGATCCAACTTAATAAAAAGATCCAGCAATGGCTTATGATCTGTAAGAACCTCTACTTAATTGCCCATCAATAACATTTTGAAATGAACTAAACTAGACAATAGGGCAAAGGCCTCTTTGTCCACTACTGACCATAACTGTTCATTACTACCCCGTGTCTTAAACTTCCTACAATAAAATGCAATCGGATGGAGTTTTCAATTGAACTTCTGCACAAGGCATGGTCCTATACCATCATAACTCACATCCATTACTAATGTGAAAGGACATTTCAAATCACGAAATTCCAACACTGGGGGATTCACTATGGCATCCTTAATCTTCTAAAAAGCTAATTGCTGTCCATATCCCCATACAAACTGCACATCATCTTTCAGAACATCTGTTAACAGAGATGCTAGAAGAGAAAAACCCTTCACAAACCTATAGAAAAACCCAGCCATGCCTAAGAATGACCGAATCTGTTTCTTATTCTTGGGAGTACCAAAATCCACAATTGCCCTAACTTTACCACCATTCACTTTAACATCCTCCTTAGAAATGACATGACCCAAATATACTATCTGCCTCTTCAGAAAATTACATTTAGCTAACTTTATATTCAAACCAGCTAACCTAGGCCTCCTAAAAACCTCCCTGAGAACCTCTAAATGTTCCCCTACCGAATCAGTGGCAACTAATATATCTTCTGTATAAATGTATATGGATTTCCTAACTAACCATGCAAAACTGTATTCATTAGCCTAGTAAATGTCATAGGACTACCCAATAAACCAAGCGACATCTGCGTGAACTCATAATGCTCCTTCAGCAAAGAGAAACCCGTGTACTCTCGACTCTCCTCACTAAGTGGTACTTGCAGGTACCCTTGCATCAGATCAGTTGAAGAATAAATATTCTTGGGCCCAATCTCAACAAATAAATCTGGCAAATACACCACAGGGTAGTGATCAGGAATGGTTTCCTCATTCAACTTCCTAAAGTCCACACAAGCCCAGACTGAACCATCCTTTCTAGGTACTGTCAACAATGGGAAATTAAAAGGCGAGGAACTGGGCCTAACAATGCCTTCTTCCTCCCACTTATTAACCGCTTGCTCTACCTGTTCTCTAATCTTAAAAGGAATCCTATATGAAGTAACAAAAATAGGCCTAGTCTTGTCCTCCAACTGAACCTTGTGTTCTAACACATTTGTTAACCCTAACTTACCCCTTTAAGTGCTACTATGTCTGCAAACTCAGCCAGAACATCTTCCACACCCCCAACATATTCTTTATAATCAGCATTGGCTAAATGATCCTTAAAAACCCGCCTCCTAGCCTGTAAATCTGCTTCTGAAAAACTACAAAAATCTCTGACAATAGCAACTGAATTATCTTTATCGACTTAGTCAACAAAGTTGATTGCATAAGTGCCCTTCTGATAAATGCGAACTGAATCATTACAGTTCAGCAATTCCACTCAAGCATCCCCTGAACTCGATACCTTATTTGTAGAATCCGTCCATACTACCCACTTCAGCTTTCCACTACACTTATCCACACACACCTTTCCGGATTTATGCACTCCTTTCACTCAAACTTTCACCATAGCAACCATACCAGGATCAAGAACCACATCATCCGACAAAACCCCCTTATAACACATTTTACCCACCGACACATGCTCAGCATCCACATGCAAATTCTTGTGCACCCCCGATCCATTATCATCATCCTCTCCACTCACATCCATCCCCTCATAAGGCATAAACACACCAGGTACTCCAACAGCTATACCACATACCCCTGTATGAGCCGAGATTGTTTGCCTCTGACAGTTGGATGACCCAGTAACAATGTATTCCCCAAAGCAGCCCTTCATATAACCAGAAATGGTTCCATAAAAGTTCTAACTGCAAGAGATAAATGTACATCTACGTATCCCAAAACCCATAACCTATTTGCTTGAACATCACATACTGTCTCTTTAGTAGGTCTCAAAGCACGATCAGAAAACATCGATAGGAACAACTCATAATTCATCAAATTAATAGAGGCTCCTGTACCGATAAAAACCCTTATATTTATCCCATGCAAAGGCACTTTTACCACTGGCTTCGCCTCTGAGGGTTCTCCCAGAAGTCCTACATTACAAGAAACACCCATCCAGTTTTCCTTTGCAACTGATCAGTCTTTAGACAATGCCCGCCAATCACTAGATCCCCTTGAAAAATCTGCTTGAGGAACTCTCTTACCTGAGCTACCAAAATCCCAAAATGCAGGCCTACCATTGTACTGTCTCAGAGATGGACAAGACCGCCAAGGAAGACCGTAACTCCTACAACCGCCACAATATTTAATGTGGCAAAATCTCTTAATGTGACGTGCATATTACAATAAAACAACGAACCCATGGGGCCCGAGAACTTAGCCCAACCATTTACTTTGGCTCTTCCGAATTTCAACAAAACCCTTCAAACTACAGACTGAATCTCCGTGCCCTACACAACCATAGGTTGACCTAAGGAATCTCTGATAACTATTTCTCCTAGCCATTTTCATAGCTTTCCTCTTCGTAAATAAATCCGTTAACTTATAATTGGCTGATCACAAATGCAAAATTTCCCAAGTCCTGCGAAAGGACACCCCTTAAAGAAAGCACAGGAAAAAAAAACAATTCTCCCTAAAAGAATTCCCACACAGGAAGAAACCCTCAATGTTAATTCCCTTTACTCTAAAAATTAATCCCAAAAATTAAAAGAAAGTACTAATTTTACCCACAATTAAATAAAAAAACCCATGGGGAAAAAAACAGGCTGGCCAAGCACACAGCTGACTGTAAAGTAGGTCACGTTGAACATCGAGTCTTCAAGGGCAAACAATAAAACACTCAGTCCCCCCTCAAGTAAAGAGAATGGGAGTGTACCCTCACGTAAAGAAAACGGGACTCGAGCAAATGGAAGCAAGAGACAGAACAAAAAGAGAAAGGAAAAGAACTTGTGCTCTTCCCCTTATTGCAATATCTCCCCCCTGTCTCCCCAACACATCCATGATCTGCCAAAGCACACCAAAAAAAAAAAAAATGCTGAGCGCAAAACTTTCGAGACATGTCCACCTCCCCCATCGTCAAGGCAAAAATTGTTGAGTAAGCTTACAGCAACAGCTTCTCCCTTTGCATACACGCACACATGTACCCAAAATAAAACATGTATGTATGTAATTATAAAACACAACAGATTAAAAATCTAAGAAATTTACACACAATTACTTAAGAAATGTTTATTTACAGTAACTCAACAACTGTCAAATAAATTATTTCCCTATAACCACAGTCCCCAGAGATAATACAATAAATAAATAATCCTTTTATTAAACCCTAAATACCGATGTGAACTGTCAATTGCTATATAAAAAAAAAAACACAAGCCACGCCCAAAATTTAAATCCGTTACATAGAGGATGGCGAGAAACCCCACCCAAACAAATGACGCCACCGACACGTCATTCAGGGGATGACGTCACTACTGCCAATGTCCAATATTAGCTGCAGTGCAATCAAAAAGTAATCCACCCGGCCCCCTTAACCAGTTTGTATTCTTCAAATCTGACACTAAAATTAACAATATAAAAAAAATAATAATAACACTTACGTATGCCCCTGCTTGATGGTGTGAAAATCCTCCCAACAAAGAAAGCGAGAGAGAGAGAGAGAAAAAAAGAAACACTTGCGCGTTTTTGCATGTTTTACCAGACGCAAATGGTCAAGATACCGCAATTAAACACACTGGGCACACACTTTCTTCCCCAAACATTGCCCAATATGAACTGAAGTCCAGAAATACCTGTAAACACACTAAAACCTTTTGCCTCATGGCGCATCATTAGACACACACAGACACTCGCACTCAAGAAAGACTGACTCGAGTGCATTTCACAACAGCTCCCTAAACCGAATTGCTAAACCATCAAAATCTCTATTCTGAGATGCCAATACCAGTATTAATAAGATATTTGTCTCTTCGGAAGTGTAACCTATACCCAATCTGTTTATCTACTTGACTACCTATTCATCTCTATTACCGCTGCCCACCACACCGTTATGACCCTACACAAGGTCAGTTAGGGTCATAATCTCTTGCTGCATCTGTTTTAAGAACTGCATCTTATCATCTTACATCCCTAAGGTTCTCTGGTAGCAATGGCCATGCACTGGATCAGCACATTCTTTCTCTTTTATTGACTCCTCTCACTGAATCTATCCTCAAACAAAGGATTATTGGAATATAATGCTGAGATACAAAACTAGACTTTATTTGCAAATTTAATGAAAGTATATCAGCAAGAGCTATCATCATGAAAAGGAGTGACTCACACCCCATATAAATGGAAATCATAACTAGAGGAAATTCGGCTCACAATCCATCGAATTAATGATTCTAGACCAAGCAAAACTAGTGATTAACACCCTGGTCACCAAACAAAATAAAATGGTCATAATTATTCCAGACCAAAATAAATGTCATGGAGTATGTTAAAAGAACACCAATTC
This sequence comes from Macrobrachium rosenbergii, assembly GCF_040412425.1. NCBI lineage: Eukaryota > Metazoa > Arthropoda > Malacostraca > Decapoda > Palaemonidae > Macrobrachium > Macrobrachium rosenbergii. Next base: position 26,106,916 of record NC_089786.1, read on the forward strand.
CAAAATATTCGTCCTCACAGGACGAACCCAGAATTCGTGTTAAAGGAAACATATCACATATTAAAACCTGAAATTTTGTATGAAAAAGACATTTAAAACAGAAAAATGCATAATGGATAACAGAATGGGAAAATGCATAATGGAAAAATAGAGGAGTTTCATTGCGACACAAACATGGGTATTCCACATAATATCTGGAAAAAAATATAAGTGCTAATGAGTTATCTTACTCAGTTCCTATGGCAGCAAATAAACGATCTCACAGTGGATGTTCTTATCCATTAATACTGCACAAAGAGTTAATCACACCCAGCCGCAAATCGAAGTCAATAGCCATAGTATGTTCCTCTCATAATATACCATTAGAGAGTGCACACATGCACGCACTTGCCTAATAGCCCGTCCCCGGAAGTGTGACAACACCGGTTCAATGTTTGAAGGATCACAATGCTTCCATGAATCTGTCACATTGCCTCCACGCATCTTGATATGATCAGAAGGTACAAATGAACGCATCAGATACCCACTGTATCTAACTGTGGAAACCTCCAAAGTCAACATAAATGCACCTACACTAAATATGTTTTTCACAGGCCAGCACATAATTCGTCATGTATATGCATGTTTATTATTACATAAAGAGAAGAATGAGTAATGCCAACCTAGCCTCCCTTTCTTTTGGGCAAAGAGAATTTCAAATTAATGAGTCTGTCTTTCTCTCAGGCAAAGAGGATTTCAAATTAATTAGTTTTTTATCCAAAGGCACCAAGCATCTCCCGAAAGTGGTGGAATTTGTAACTATTAAAGAAGACGGACGGAATCATTCCTTTACCAGAGAGAGAGAGAGAGAGAGAGAGAGAGAGAGAGAGAGAGAGAGAGAGTGGGAATAATATAATTCATACACGTGTGTTCACATTGTGTTTATCATCTACATTATTTCTGATATACATGAGACAGCTGTAGTTTAAGCCCTTAAGTTTTCTAGAGACAAAAATCATTATCATTATTTATTACCGTTGCACTGCTACCAGTAAGTGTGTCTAAACAAGTGATTGTATGTTTCAGGACACTTGGTACGAAGGACGAGTGTCAACTGAAGACAGATAAAATGTTAGAAAACAATAATAGAAAGCACAAGACAATTAATGGCTCAGCACCTTTCATTTGCTTTCAGTATCACGCTTCTTGGATGTCAGGGCACATCTTTTCCAGCATTTATTTGGCTCCTTCTGTTTATCTTTTTTTTTTTTTTTTGCCTCCCTTTACTTCCACATAAGCACACTTCTCAATTATATCGATTAAATTCAAATGCACACACACACACACACACACACACACACATATATATATATATATATATATATATATATATATATATATATATATATATATATATATATATATATATATATATATATATATATATATGTATATATATGTAGAATCTACTGGTCACTTTTACCAGATACATATGTAATTGTAATAACCAAAATGCCCTCTTAACTTCTCGAATTCGCGCTTTTTTTGGATATGCTTGTAACTACAAAGCTGTAAGATCCAAGCGCAAGAAATTGAAGAGACTGTGATGCCCGGTCGCTGGAAATGAACCTGCGTCACCATAATCACAAGGGCACGTTACCGACCTGACCACGAGAAGGATAAAAGTCTATTACCTCTCGTACATACATATACCCTTCGTTTTCAGATATATTTATTAGAGCTGGAACAGACCCATCCTCACCATCGTAGCCAAGTGGGCAATCGTTTTTATTGCTTTTTAGGCTAAATTATATATGTAGAATCATGTGGTCACTTTTACCAAATACATATGTAATTGTAATAGCCACAATGCCCTCTTAACTTCTCGAATTCTTCTCGCTTTTTTGGACATGTTTGTAACTACAAAGCCGTAAGATCCAAGTGCAAGAATTGAAGAGACTGTGATGCCCAGTCGCGGGAAATGAACCCGCGTCACCATAATCACAAGGAGGTCACGTTGCTTTGTAGTTACAAGCATATCCAAAGCGCGAAGAATTCGCCCAATAGTATCTTGTCGACCCCAGTACACACCACATATAACTACCCTACCGTTACATGCATGCAATCTCACATTAACAACATAAAAAAGATCTATTGCTACCACGTTTGCAAAGAAATGGTAATTCAGTTCCATAACTAGAAGGCATTAACGCCGAGGAAATATCAACTGTTATTCATATTCATATAAATGCATCCCGCGTAACACGAAACAGCACCACTGGTCGGAGGTTATTCTTTACCTCTCTCATAAAGTCTGTCTCCCTTTCTTTCTCTCTAGCTTGCTTTTATGAAAAGGTACACAGAAAGCTTTATGAATATTAATAGTAATTAAAGTTTAACAGACTTTTGGTTATTCTCTAATGCATTTTCCTGGCAGTTTGTCGTCGTTAATTCCCTTTCAGACCTCACTTTCCTTCCTGTCTGGTTCTTGTGCTCAGACATTTCATGCATGGGAATGATCTGGGTTGGTGATAAATAATTTTAATAAAAGCAGCATAGTCTGTTGTTTAAAAGGCTCACCTGGCCAGCAAAAGGGCTCGTGCTCATAATCCTGACTGGGAGGTCGGATACATTCCGCTAAATTCATGGAGATTTTGGTGAATTATACAGTGAGTTATGTATCTCGTACTCATTCAATTGTGGTGGTCGTAGTCAAAGTAACGTAGAGCTTGGGGTAGCAACCTTATCTCAAATAACTACTTAGAACAAAATGGGTACCACTTTTTGAGCAACCTCATCCAATGGAAAAGGACTGTAATAATAATAATAATAATAATAATAATAATAATAATAATAATAATAATAATAATAATAATAATAATAATAATAATAATAATAATAATAAACAAGTTAAGAAAAAGGATATAAACAATAAGGAATGAGGGATAAATTTTTGCTTCAATCCGGAATGTTAAATAAAATCGTATGAGAAATGAATTCTGGTATTTGAGAAAGCCTGAGCTTAGCCAAACAAGAGAACAACCAGGCAAATAAAAAATAATAAACGAAGATTATCTAGAGATATTAAAACAATTATTACAGAGATTTACTAAAATTTTCTGGCGTCAGTAAAATCGTCTGGAAGCACTCCATGATGTTCCTCTTGTCTTCAACCTCTTTGCAAGAAATAGTGTTCACAAGATATATTCATATATAAAAGAACTCTCTCTCTCTCTCTCTCTCTCTCTCTCTCTCTCTCTCTCTCTCTCTTTAAAAGAAAACCTTAGCAAAGATCACCATCATTGCTGAAATTTACTACTGAATATAAAGTTCATTCTACAAATACTTTTAGTTAAATAATCAAGATTTGTGCAATTTATATCACATTTGTCTACACTAAATTGTTTTGTTCTTGTTGAAAAGAACTGGGGCGAGAAGTTTCTGAAGTGAATCAAGAATGTCACTGTTACAATTAAAAAGATGTTACGGAGCATACTCATGTAGGGTGCGGATATGATAATAAACCTTATACGAACAAAAAGAATGTACAAAAAACTTAATTTGATGAAGTCTAAAGATTTTAACAAATATTCAGTTTTAAAGTTTGTTCAAATGGCTTCTTTTAAGAATTATATATAACATATTCCTTGAGCATTTTCAACCACTTGTGCCTCATCATACATATAATACACGTAAGACAAGGATAAACCTTCCAACTGATTGTCTAGGGATCGAAAGGCAATTTACAGTTTTTCAGTGCTGTAAGGTTATCAACAAACTACCTGAAAGTTTGTTGGTTCCCCAGTCTGGTGTCTCACTGAAACAAATTTAAGCAATGGGCTATTAGTAGATATTCTGCGTTTCTTTCTTAGTTTTTTTATATGTTACTGATGTTTCTTTGGTGTGTATTTTTTGTAAAGATTTATTAGCTTAGGAAAAGACAGTTCCTCATGTTTTGTTAGATTACATATGATTATGGATTCTTGTGGTTCCGGGAATTTATATAATTTGTAAATTCTGTTATACTTTTGGTTTTTATATTTCTTTGTAAATAAAGAATACCTTTCCATGTAAATATGCTATATGTAGCTTACTACGCTAGTATGTTAGTACAATACATTACAATATTTAATCTGTACTCCCTAAGAAGACCTGCTACCTCTATTGGGCTCTCTTGTTTAATTTGTATGCAGAAGGATAAATAAACATCTATCTATCTGTCTACCTATCATCACACCCAGAGACTAACAGAGATGCAGTGAAATGGATCTGGCCTCCGAACCATAATCAGAGAGGTATGTTTTTCTTCTATTTGGGTAATCAGGTTGGATGTCACAAAGTGGACGACTGCTCTGCTATTGAACCAGATTTAACCAAGGCACTAAGAACCCTAAAGGATTTCTTGGTGCAATGTATGTATCCCATTACGCTTCATATTTAATAATAGCTAAAATAAGATAAATCAACGAGTTATATAGGGTACTGTTAATTCTGACATAAACTCCATGTTTCCATTTACCATGAGAAGGATGAGAAGGAAATCTTGAGGAGCAGAAGTCATAAGAGTGCACTACGCAGGCTTTGGAGGCAAGTAGAATAGCTGAGAGGGAGGACGTCTTTCCTGAGAGACTCAATGCCTCACCCCAGAATAAATCAGAACAAGCAAACAAACAAAATTGGAAGGAAGGGTGCCTTCACCCTACCTACCAAGGTTTTTTTTTTTTTTTTTTTTTTTTAGAGAGAGGCTATTCCCAACCAGCAAAACTAAGTTGGACCTGTACGTTTTTGATGGGTGCAGAGCTTCCTGTGAAAACTGGCTAGCAAACAAAAATACTATGAATAGGTATGCATTTTGCCTTGTACCTATGAAAAAGTTGTCCTAAGGCAGAATGTTTCTGCATACTACAGTACATACAGCATAGGTACCTTAATAGCAATGCCAACAATTGCAATAATAATATGTAATATATTCATAGTACTTGGACCTGGATTTCGTCGCTGGTGAGGGTGAGGCGTTTTGCACACACACAGGGCTACAGCCCAATCCCCGTGTCAAGGCCAGGCAGAGTCTAGTGGAAGCACCAGCACTGACTCCCATTGTAGAGTTAGACGTTGGCCATCTGCTACAGCAGAGGCCAATTCATGCTAGTTGTCTCAAGACTGATTCCCTTGTCAAGTTAGAACTTGGCCAGCTGCTGCTGCAGAGGCCAATTCATGCCACTTAGCCTAAGGTTGACTCACATTTTTAAGATAGACCTATGCCTACTGCTGCTACAGAGGCTGATTCATGCTAGTTGGCCCAAGATTAACTCCCAATTGTCAAGTGAGACATCAGCCCACAGTCACCATAGAGGCTGATTAATGCTAGTTTGCATGGTCAATAATTAAGTGAATAGCCCTACATTTGCTGTGTGCCACATTTTGCTGATGTGTGAAAAAGTTTCCTAAGGGTGATGTGAGACAGCAGCCAACCAACCTCAACCCCGACTCTAGTGAAGGTAGGTGCTGAGAAGCAATGGTCTAGAGATAACACCAGCTCATGTTTTCAGAGTTAGACATTGGTCAGTGTGCTGCTGGGAGAGAGATATGTTAGCACATGGACTGGGATAGAGCAGGCCAGGCCAGAGTCTAAGGCCAGACTGGGAGCCAGGGAGGAGAGAGAGGGAGCAGCGACACCAACTTCCATTTTGTGGAGTTGGACGTCAGCCAGTGTGCTACTGGAAGAGAGCTATAATGCCACACAGACTGGGTTTTCCTGTAACAGATCAAGCCGTGCCCGAGTCAAAGGCCAGACTGGTAGCTTGGGAGAGAGAGGGAGAAGCCACACTGACTGCCGTTTGTGGAGTTAGGTGTCAGCCAGTGTGCCACTGGGAGGGAGATATGAAGGCACACAGAACAGGTCGGCATGCGAGAGAACAGGCCCAGCCGGAGTTGAAGGCCATACTAGCAGTCAGAAAAGAGAGGATGCAGTGGGACTGACTCCTCGGGCTCGGCACAGGGCAGGGGATAAGCTTGGGGGACCAGAGACGAAGACAGTTAGCATTTTGAGAGTCAAATGTTGGCTAGTATGCCGTTGGAACAGAGATTTGAAGGCACACAGACTAGGTCAGACTATGAGAGAGCAGTCCCAGCCTGAGTGTAAGGCCAGACTGGTAACCGGAAGAGAGAGGAAGCACCAACACTGATTCCCATTTTGTCGAGTTGGACATAGGCCAGTGTGCTGCTGGGAGAGAGAAATATGAAGGCAAACAGACTGGGTTGGCTAGTGAGAGAGCAGCCAGGAGAGAGAGGAAGCACTGACACCGACTCCCATTTTTCAAGTTAAACATTGGCCAGCCACCTCTGCAGACACCAATTCATGCTAGTTGGTGCGAGACTGACTCCCATTTCTCAATTTAGATGTTTGCCAGCTGCTGCTGCAGAGGGCAATTCCTGCTAGTTGGCCCAAGACTTACTCCCATCTGTCAAGTTAGACTACAACCAGCAGCTGCTGCAGAGGCCAATTTGTGCCAGTGGCCTGAAGCTGACTCCCATTTGTTGAGTTAGATGTCAGCCTCTTGCCGCTGCAGAGGCTGATTCACATTAGTTGACCCAAGATTTGACCCCCATTTTTCGAGTGAGATGTTGGCCCATGGTCACTGCAGAGACCAATTAACACTAATTTGTACTGTCAGTACATAAGTGTAATGAACCACTTTTTGGTTCTATATGTTCTTTAAAATAAAAGAATGGACTGGAAAATCTGGCAGAGAATGAGCAGACAAAGGAGGAGGGAGCTAAACAAACCAAAGTGGTTACCTTAAAACTAATTTATTATTTACAAAATATACACTTTATGCAAATGAGTCAGTAGTAAATTATCAAAATGAGTCAATAAATGATAAAGTGAACACCAAATTAACAGAGTCAGTACATAAATGACCATAATAAAAATAAATGTGAACAATGCAATAAACAATACAAACGGCCAACAATAGACAGTAAATTACATTAAATAGAGGCAGCAAAAGCCGAAACACCACTCGTCCACAATACTCATTATATAAAAGACATTCTTTAATGCATTATTCAAATTCACTAAATGAGTCAGGAAAAACAATACGTAACATAATTACATGGAAAACCACAGTGCTAAAAGTATATTTTTCCTGTAAAGCCCTCACACTGAAATGGAAATGAAATAATCATAACAAAAAGGCATACATTATACAACAAACAATTACACGTGTTACTGTATTGCTAGAGATTTGTCGCAATAAATATGTTACACCCCAATAGTAAATAACCATAATGAGGCTAAACATACCCAACCACAACAGGGCCAAGCACAACCACAACAGCGTTAACATTTACAACAACAACAAGGTTAACAAGAAGAGATGAGCTTCCAAAACAGGCGAGTCCACAATACTTGGACGAGACCACATGCAGAGATGAGGTGAGCTTCCAAAACATGCTGAACTGCCATACTTGGATGAGGTCACACTCCCAAGATGAGATCACTCCCAAGTACGAGGTCACTCACAAGGACGAGGCCACTCTCAAGGATGAGGTCACTCATAAGGATGAGGATCCAAAGAAAGAAGAGGCCACTCACAAGAAAGGTGGTCCTCCAACATCCTGCAGCAGGTGCTGCCATGTCAGTACTCCAATCTAATACTGACTCTACGAAGCTGAGCTACTGACTCTTAGGTACTGACTGACTCCTTTCACCCCACACTCCACCGGTGACACCTCCACTTCCAACATGGGGAAACAACACAAGAGGGACAACAAAAGACAGTAAAGAATCGAACTGCGATTGTTCCCTTCGAACAGCCACTCGAGCCTTACAGTAAGTGAATGACCCTAAGTTTGCTGCATTCCACATTTCACTGTTGTGCTTAAAAGTTTGCCTAACGAAGTTTGTTTCTGCATACTATATGGGGTATGGGTGTAATGAGGCAGCAACCAACCATTCCCAGCCCCGACTGTGGCAAGGGCAGGCGCCGAGAGTCAGTGGTCTATTAGATGACGCCAGGTGGCATTTTCAGAGTTAGACATCGGCTAGTGTGCTGCTGGAAGAGAGATATAATTGTGCACAGAATGGTAGAAAGTAGGATAGGCCAGAGTTTAAGGCCTGATTTGGAGCTGGGAGAGAGAAGAAGCAGCAAAACCAACTCCCATTTTGTGGAGTTGGACGTAAACCAGTGAGCTGAAGGATGAAAGATATGAAGGCACACAGATATTCCAGCCTGTGAGAGAGCAGGCTCAGCCAGAGTTGAAGGCGAGAATGGTAGCTGGGAGAGAGAGGAAGAAGCCACACTGACTCCCATTTGTGTAGTTAGGCATTGAGGAGTGCACCACTGGGAGAGAGATATGAAGGCACAGAGACCGGGTAGGCCAGTAAAAGAGTAGCCAGGATAGAGAGGAAATACTGACACTGACTATCATTTGGCAAGTTAGACATCAGCCAGCTGGTGCTGAAGAGGCCAATTCTTGCTAGTTGGCCTGAGACTGACTACTATTTGTCAAGTTAGGCGTTGGCCAGCCGCCGTTACAGAGGCCGATTCACACTAGTTGGCCCAAGACTTACTCCCATTTGTCAAGTTAGACATTAGCCAGCCGCAGTTACAGAGGCCGATTCACACTACTTCGCCCGAGACTGACTCCCATTTGTCAAGTTAGACATTGGCTAACCACTGCTGCTGAGACTGACTCATACTAGTTTGCGCAGGACTGACTTCCACTTGTTCAGTGAAACATCAGCCTGTGACCGCTGCAAAGGCCAATTCACAGTAGTTTGCACAGTCTATACGTAAGAGAACAACCATATGTTTGCTGCACATCACGTTTCACTGACATACAAAAAGTTGGCCTAAGGTAGATTGCTTCTGCATACTATATAGAGCAGAGTTGTGGCAAGTGAGTG